>NC_134486.1:127547314-128147314 GCF_040206685.1 Ascaphus truei
GCATGAATACAAATTTATGCAACTGTTCGGGACACTTAGCGGTGGCCTAAACAGAGATCGAAATTTTATGAGTCATTACTGACAGTAGTGAACTCTCGTCCCATAAGCGCTAAAGGCCATGTCTGTACATACTGTGCTATATGTATGCACACACAGCTGTCTCTCACACATACTAATACTCCTTGTTTTTCCATCCCTATACTCCAATAGGGACCACTAAGTATCCACACACACTTTTAGTTGTGCTACTAACGCTCACATTTCCACACCCACCCACACCATTTATATCCAGTCCCACTCCACACACACCTTGTGTAAAGCACTGTATATACTGTGGGCTCTCCATTCATTTTTATTCACACTGATACACATACACACTCTTTCTTCACTTGCTTTCAGTAACCATTTAACACCTCTAGCCATAAAACACATCCACACCGGGGGAAGGAACAGCACAGATAACATTCCAAGAGAACCTGTTTTTAAGTTTACCTTTTGCTTCATTCATTGTAACATCGCCGGAAGAAGAGATCAGTGTATCTCGAAAGCTCGCACAAATAAAAGCATTTCGTTAGCCACAGAACGGTATCATCTATTTATTTTTTTATTTTTTTGATTATTGAAGCTCGGCTAACACGGTACTGATACCTCTACATATAGATATACATAAACACATATATTAACCTTTATTATAGTATTAACACAAATCAGTAAGCAACTGAACACTTTCAATTGATTGCTGGCATCTTGATATTATATCTCCAGTTTAGATCTTATGCTGATTTGCCAGCGCTCTCCCTCCTCCTCCTTCTTCTCTCTCGTTGTTTAGAGGTTTATAATAAATTCCCCGGTTACAACCATCTATCCATCAATTTGGGATAGATCCTTATCTAGTTCTCTCTCTATATCCCTAACTATCTAGTTCTGACTCAATATGCTCAAATTGAACCAATCTGATTCTTTCACTTCTATCATGACTATCTGTAATTGACGACTGGTTATAATTAACAAAATCAATCTATCTGTCTAATGAAATTACATACACAATTTCTATTAATATCTCTATTTATTATTTAATCTAGGTAAAGAGTTTAGATTACTAACCACCAAGATTCACCCTTTCCATTACCATCTCTTAATAGATAATGAATACTCTTATAATGTATTTAATACTAAGTAAGCCTTTCTCTATATATAATATGGTATGAATTTATCAATAATTTTATCTAATTCATTGTATAAATTTGTAGTAAAGTTATAGTAAAACAAACTAATTTGTAGGTAAAACTTATGCTTTTGATAATATATGTCGTTTATAATATGTGTTTATTTTATATTATGGTTTTATATTTTATTGTTATTTGAATCCACACGTAACGGTTTTTCTGAACCGGCCTGACCCACCCAATCTCACATTGGCCCCTGTGGTCTAACCGGCCCCCATTACAGTGTGGTAGTGTCTGGTGGTGCACCTGTTGACAACAGAACTCCTGAGTCTCCCGCATGATGGTGTGTGGGGAGGACCCGTCCAGACAGGCAGGTGAGGTAGTGTGCTGAGTCCTACCTAGTTCCAGTGCAGCGCCTCCACCTCATCAGGGTCCCTGCGTCCGCATGGGGATGGTCCTGTTGAGGAACTCCTTTGTGGTGCTCCTCTCTGTACATTCACTCCACACATGTACACGAGAGGGTTTGTGATTGAGAACATCTTTATTGCCTGAGTGGGCTAGCTGCCCCTCGCAGTAGATTTCTAGCCACTCATGTTCAGTCAGTGCCTCCCTTTAAAAGGTGTATTTCTCCTTAGATAGGGATTCCCTATCCCCTCAGGGATCTCTGCCCTGTGCCAGGTCCCTGGACACAGTCTCCTCTTCAGTTACTATAACATAACCATCTGCTAGAACTTGTACTTAACTCATGACTGAATAGAACTCTCAAGACTACTAGAACTGGACTCAGATAGAACTCTGGCAGAACTCTCAGAACGCCTCCTCCACTTAGCAGAACTAACTTTTAGACACAGTGCTGTGCCTTATGTACACTCTGGAAGCTGACACACCTCTGACATCACTAACCATGGAGTCAGAGCATGTGACCACTCCCATCCATACACAGGGCACCCCACCAGGGTGTGAGGGCAAACCTCCATAATTACTGCTGGCATGCCCACAACTTACTAGGCCTTACTGTCAGCAGGAGAGATGACTGTAGCCATTTTACATGACCGCTACACACATAAATTTGTGTAGTTTATGTATAACTTTATCATCTAATTTCTTATATATATCATGTCCTTTATATACTCTGCTATTAGGCTAAACCACCCAGCACCGATGTTCTTTATATAATTGTAATTGATCTAGGTTGACTGGTATTTACATATTTTATTGGATCGCATTAGTATAAATATTCAGTCAACACTACCAGTGTTTATCCCCTGATGAAATCCGCTGAGACGAGGAAACGCGTAGGGTCACGTGGTACAGGAAACTACGGTGGCCAAGCAGCTCAAGCTCCAGAGCACAGACGTCAGTTCATGCATCCTGCTACTCGATCAGTGGGTGATTGAATACAGCCAGAAACATCTACCATCCCTGCAGAGGAGAAAGGTTGTACCGGCAGCATATCCCACAGCAGGGCTAATTCAAAGCAGCCACATTTGTATGCAGATGGAAGACTTCTGAAACTTGGACGTCAGCGTGGTGCATGGGCTTGTCCCATAAATTGCTCATTTTAAACTGACAAAGTGTGAGTTGGCAATTGTCTGTTTATGTTAATTAAAACCTTTTAAATCTGAATTTACACTAGGATCGGGCGCTTTTTCTTTCCTCTTTTTTTCTGATATATATATATATATATATATATATATATATACAGCTCAACCCCGTTATAGCGCGATCCGCTATAACGCGGATCCGCAATAACGCGGTTTGAGTGTGGACCCCGAATTTAAAAATAAAAAAAATTAAGTTTTTTTTTTGCCACACACTGCACACACTCACTGCACACTGCATACATTCACAGCACACTGCATACACTCACAGCACACTGCACACACTCACTGCACACTGCATACATTCACAGCACACTGCATACACTCACAGCACACTGCACACACTCACAGCACACTGCACACATTCACAGCACACTGCACATACTCATAGCACACTGCACACTTACAGCACACTGCATACATTCCCAGCACACTGCACACACTCACAGCACACTGCACACACTCACAGAACACTGCACACACTCACAGCACACTGCACACACAGCACACTACACATATCACAGCACACTGCACATACTCACAGCACACTGCACACTCACAGCACACTGCATACACTCACAGCACACTGCATACACTCACAGCACACTGCACACACTCACAGCACACTGCACACTGCACACACACACTGCATACACATCACACACTCACAGCACACTGCATACACTCACAGCACACTGCATACACTCAAAGCACACTGCACACACAAACAGCAAACTGCACACACAGCAAACTGCACACACACACACACACTGACACACTGACACACACACACACACACACACACACACACACACACACACACACACACACACACACACACACACACACACACACACACACACACACACACAGTCTCACACAGTCAAATACACACACACACACACACACACACACACACACACACACACACACACACACACACACACACACACACACACACAGAGAGACACACTGTCTCTTTAAGGGAGCTTGCTCTCGCAAGACGGAAGCAGAAGCAGGAAGCAGAGACAGGGAGAAGAGCTGCCAGATGCCGGGTAAGTGCGGTGTGCTGTTGCCGCTGCCCCACCGTGTCTGGGAACGCTGGGAGAGTTCTCAGCTTTCCCCCTCCAGTGGACACGGTACCACCACAAAAAAAAAAAAAAAAAACTTTAAAACGGCGGCCATTTTTTTCCCGCGACCCCGTTTATAACGCGGTGGTCGCGGGTGGCCCCCCGAGGACCGCGCTATAACGGGGTTAAGCTGTATATATATATATATATATATATATATAGAAAGCAGAAAATAGCCGTGTTAGTCCAGTTGCGATAGTGCAGAATAAATGAGTTCTTCAGTATTAGGTGATACCTTTTTTATTGGACTAACAATTTATGTCATAGGACAAGCTTTCGAGAGTTCTCCTCTCTTCTTCAGGTCAAGCAATACTGATATACAAAGGATTCAATAGCTAAAACAGTGTAGAGAGAGGAAAAAAAATAAAAAATAAAAAAAACAACAGATATTTACTGTAGATAAGGTAGGGTGTTAAGTGTTTGAAGCCAGGGGACAGTGTCAAAGAAAGGTGGGGAGGGGAAGGGATGCTGGGGGGGAGAGAAAGTGTGGATAAGAATTGAGGCAAGCAGGATAATTACAAACAATTTTGATAGGGTGTGAGAAAACCCATGTCCGCATGAAGTCCTTTGGTTTTGGTGTCAAAAGGCATCATGCAGTAAGCAGGCAAAAGGCAATTCTCGCCACTTTCCCGCCAAAAATGGCTACCCCTATTGAGAAAGGGGCGAGAAAGTGGCGAGAATAAAAAAAAACACCAGTTTTATTGGCGGTTTTTTTTCCCCGCCGGTGGCAAGGCGAGAAGGCACTTTCCGCCTAAAATAGAAACATTTTCCCCCACGCTGTATTCTAGTAGTGGCGAGTAGCTTAGCAGAGCGATTCGCCACTCTAGAATGGTGTTTTTATGGCGAATCAGCCACGCAAGAAAAAGTTGGCAAGTTGATGGTGAGAGGCTACTGATGAGTGGCGGATCGGCACTTAGAAAAATTTCTGGCCTTTTTCCTGGCTGGGATTGATGCCGGTGGTCTCCGGAGCTGATACCATTAATACCAGCACCGGACCCCCCGGCATGCATCCGAGGCAGGAAAAATGCATTTAAAGGCCACTTCATTACCTTAGCGGCTAACCGCTAAGGCAATGAAGGGGTTAAACAGCCGTGCCAGGTTTATTGTGGGTAGCGGGGGTGGGTGAAGGTGGTATTTGGCCGTTGTTGTTTGTTTAGGGCTTGCGGGGGGGTTTCGGGTTAATTAATACCGCTACGGTCATGAAGGAGTTAAACCCTCCCGCTACCCACCCGCAAGCCCTAAACAAACCACCGTTGGGGCTAATACCCCCTTCGCCCACCCCCGCTACCCACAATAAAAAGAAAACACACACAACAGCCCCACACTAATTAAAGAAATATACTTACTATATATATATATATATATTACACCAACAACACCTATACCCCCCTAACATACAGTATAGTAATGGGCACAATGACTATTATCCACAAATGGATAATAGTGCATGTGTCCATTTAAAATACATACAGAACAATAAATACATTAAAAACATGTTGCACTCACCCATGTCCGGCTGCCATGATGAAGGCCATCCTCATCTTCATCCTGCTAATGCCCCATCCGCTTCTGCAAAACAGACACAAGAATAAAAACATCCAATGTAATGTCCCCTAACCCCTTAATTAACATAGCGGTTATTAACCGCTACAGTCATTAAGGGGTTAACCCACCATCACCCACATACCCTCCCCCACTACCCCCCCATCCCCTGACGCCTAACCACCCTCACCCACTACCCACAAGGGAGTCCTACCACATACCCTTGGGGCCAATACCCCCTCCCCCCACCCCAACACATACAGTACAATAATGTGCCAAATAACTATTATCCAGATAGGGATAATACATTATTTGGCCATTATTAAACACATTAACTAGCATAGTAAAATAAAGAAAATTCTACTGACCTCTTCAATAAGAAGGCCCCGTCGCCAGCATCATCCTTGTGGTCCATTGCCAAAATAATACATAGCCAATACATTGCAATGACATTCACATATCAATGAACCCCTTAATCACCTTATCGGGTACTAACTGCAAAGGTAATTAAGGGGTTAAGCCATCATGGTCACATACCCAGCCTTCACACATTCCTTTGTACAGTGGCTTCATCATGAAAAAATAAAATAAAAATAAAAGAAACAAATATATATATATATATATATATATACATATGCAAATGTAAATACAACTGTATGCTCATCTGCATGTCTTAGGCAGGTCTGCAACCCCGCCTTTCCCCATTATCACCCAGCACACAGCACTTCCACTGCAGCAAGGGATTCTGAGAAATGACATGCAAAGGCATATAGGGAACCATGTTAAAAATGGTTTTTGAAGCAAAAAGTGGCACTGTGTGCTCAGTTTTTGTCACTTTTTTTACTCACCATAACTTAACTCAGTATTATGGTTTATATATACATATATATATATATATATATATATATATATATATATATATATATATATATATATATATATATATACATACACACATGATGAACCAATATACAACTAAATGTGTCAGGGTTAACAAAAACATGCTCCAATAAAAATACTTATCCATAACATCTTCAATGAAATACAATGCCATTTCCAAAACAAATCTAATGTAATCATCCAATCTAAAGCATCAAATGCCAATCCAAAGTCTCAAATGCTACTTAAAACATTGCATTTACATTGTATACATGCTGCATAAAATGTAAGCTACATTTAGACGCTGCAAATCAATGTTAACAATACAATATTTTAAATAAAATAGCATTACATCAAAAGAAGTATACTATGTAATCCAATAAAGTCAACATCAATCAATTAACATACATGAATTACATCCCAAAACAATTAAAATAGCATCCATACCAATTACACAATTAACTATAGCAACCGTTACAGAGAACAAGTTACCATCATACAAAATAGGACACCAACAATTAAATATACTAAAGCAAGCCTCACCATTACCTAAAGTACAGCATAGAAGCCCAAAAATTACATCTATCTAATTATAAAATACATTTGTAACACATCTATGCATAGCAGCATAGCCACAATCATTTAAAATAGTGAAAAGCAAGCTTTTAAAAAAATATAATTTCTTACCCTGTATGTATATATCTCTCTAGACATACATACATACATACATACAGTGGCAAGAAATGATGTACAATAAAAAAAAAAACACATGTAAAAAGCAACAAAAAACACAGTTACATTAAATACATTTCTTTAGTTCACTTACCATTACTTGACCCACTCACCGACTCCCGTTGAACAGCTTACTCACGAACCAATCCACGAACAGGAACCCATAAAATAATAAACCAGAAAATAATAAACATTAAAATAATAAAACACGACAATCCAGGGGTCTTCTACTTCTAATCCATCTTCATCTGTATTCTTGGTTCTTCTATCTTCTTCCAGGGTCTTCTTCCTGTCTGCTGCCACGCCCTGGTCTTCTTTCTTCGCCGGAGGTCCTTCCTCCTCGGCGTCTGGCTTCAAAATGAAACGACATTGGCTTTTAAAGGCCTATGACGTCACATTTTCATCATGGTTTCCACGGCCCTAATTGGGCCGTGAAAACCATGTGTTTTGGCCGATTAAAAAAAAATGATGATGTCACTTAAAGGCAATGAAAGCACAGCCAATCAGAATGGCTTTGCCTCAATTGCCTTTAAGATGACGTCATTAAAAGAAACATGGCCGCCCTCACATGGTACGGTAGCCAATCAGAGCGTGGGAAGTCTATCCCTACTCTGATTGGTTCTAGTACCATGCGACAGGCTTTCAATGATGTCATATCCGTTATTCCTCTGTCACATGGTCGGTGAGTGGGTCAAGTAATGGTAAGTGAACTAAAGAAATGTATTTAATGTAACTGTGTTTTTTGTTGCTTTTTACATGTGTTTTTTTTTTTATTGTACATCATTTCTTGCCACTGTATGTATGTATGTATGTATGTATGTATGTCTAGAGATATATATACATACAGGGTAAGAAATGATATTGTTTTAAAAGCTTGCTTTGCACTATTTTAAATGATTGTGGCTATGCTGCTATGCATAGATGTGTGTTCAATGTATTTTATAATTAGATAGATGTAATTTTTGGGCTTCTATGCGGTACTTTAGGTAATGGTGAGGCTTGCTTTAATATATTGTAATTGTTAGTGTCCTATTTTGTATGATGGTAACTTTTTCTCTTTAACGGTTGCTATAGTTAATTGTGAATTGGTATGGATGCTATTTTAATTGTTTTGGGATATAATTCATGTATGTTAATTGATTGATGGTGACTTTATTGGATTACATAGTATACCTCTTTGATGTAATGTTATTTTATTTGAAATATTGTATTGTTAACATTGATTTGCAGCGTCTACATGTAGCTTACATTTTATGCAGCATGTATACAATGTAAATGCAATGTTTTAAGTGGCATTTGAGACTTTGGATTGGCATTTGATGCTTTAGAATGGATGATTACATTTGATTTCTTTAGGAAATGGCATTGTATTTCATTGAGGATGTTATGGATAAGTGGTATTGCCATTGCCAGGATGGCTTAACCCCTTAATTATCTTTGCGGTTAGTACCCGAGAAGGCAATTAAGGGGTTCATTGATATGTGAATGTCATTGCAATGTATTGGCTATGTATTATTTTGGCAACGGACCACAAGGATGATGCTGGCGATGGGGCCTTCTTATTGATGAGGTCAGTAGAATTTTCTTTCTTTTAATATGCTAGTTAATGTGTTTAATAATGGCCAAATAATGTATTATCCCTATCTGGATAATAGTTATTTGGCACATTATTGTACTGTATGTGTTGGGGTGGGAGGAGGGGGTATTGGCCCCAAGGGTATGTGGTAGGACTCCCTTGTGGGTAGTGGGTGAGGGTGGTTAGGCCTCAGGGGGTAGGGAGGTAGTGGGGGAGGGTATCTGGCTGATGGTTGGTTAACCCCTTAATGACTGTAGCGGTTAATAACCGCTATGTTGATTAAGGGGTTAGGGGACATTACATTGGATGTTTTTATTCTTGTGTCTGTTTTGCAGAAGCGGATGGGGCATTAGCAGGAGGAAGATGAGGATGGCCTTCATCGTGGCAGCCGGACATGGGTGAGTGCTATATGTATTTAATGTATTTATTGTTCTGTATGTATTTTAAATGGACACCTGCACTATTATCCATTTGTGGATAATAGTAATGTTGCCCATTACTGTATTGTATGTTGTGTCTTGCTATGTTTATTGGGGGCAATTGTCCCCAATAAACATACTATTATGCGTTAACCCCTTCATTGCCTTAGCGGCTATCCGCTATGGTAATGAAGCATCATTAATGTATTTTAATAATATTGTGCGGGAGCAGGGGGTCCCCTGAGCTGAACCGCATTGATTTGTGGCTCAGAGACCCCCTGCTTCCCGAGTTACAGGCCCCGGTTTGGGGCATCGGATACAGTGTCGACGCCATGTTTATTGCGGGCACGTAGCGTATGGGACGCTATAAACATGGCGGCGACACTGCCCAACCGATCACACATACCGGGGCCTGTAACTCGGGAACTAGGGGGTCCCTGGTCCACAAAGCTATGCGGTTCAGCTCAGGGGACCCCCTGCTCACTGTACAGTATTATTAAAAAAATATTCATGCTGCTTCGCTACCCACAAGGGAGTCCTACCACATAGCAGATAGCCGCAAAGGTAAGGAACGAGTCTTTATTGATATGTGTGTTTTAGTCATAGTGTAGATGTGCAGAGGGTCTCCGGAGCTGAACCGCTTTGGTTTTAGGTCCGGGGACCCCCTGCTTCCCGAGATACAGGCCCCTTTATGGGGTGCCGGTATCCCTCTGCTTTGTTTACATTCCGCGGTCACGTGATTGGGACCTTTAGATGCAGAGGGATACCGGCACCTCATAAAGGGGCTTGTATCTCGGGAAGCAGGGGTTCCCCGGACCTGAAACCAATGCGGTTCAGCTCCGGAGACCCCCTGCACATGTACACTATGAATAAAAATGGTTTTAAAAATAATTTTTAATGTGCCGATGTTTGCGCCGAGAGAACAGCGGATCTCTCTCTGCTGCAAACACATCTCAGCAGGGGACGGCTTCTCGGCAGCTTCTCGCCAGGCAGCCGTCTCGCCACCGGTTACTAGCCATTTTATCAAATGGTGGTGGCGCATTCATTCGCCAGGGATTCGCCCCTTACAGCATACAGCGAGTTTAACACGCCAAAAACATGGCTAATTGCTAAACTGGCTAATGCATTTTTTCGCTGCTTACTGCATGATACCCAAAGAGTCTTATCATTCTGAGTTCAAATATTTTCCGTTCTTGGGTGCTTTTAAACATTCCATTGAGGATTTTGATTTTTAAATAATTTATGGAATGATCTGGTTGTGAGAAGTGATGTCCCACAGGTGAGCAGTATCTTCCTTCTTTGTGATGGAGTATAGAGTGTCTGTGCATATTCATTCTTCCTTGTAGTTTTTGTCTGGTTCCCCAATGTAGCAACCTTGGTCACATTTGTTGCACTGAATCATATACACTATATTTCTGGATGTGCAGCTGTATGATCCTTTGACATTGAATGTTCTATGGTTGTGACTGGCTGTGGAATCTTGGCAAATGTGTTTGCAGAGTTTGCAGCGTTTGTTGCTGCACGGTTTTGTGCCATTATCCATGTCTTTAAAATCGTTGTGAAGTTTTCTGCTGACTAATTTCTGTTTGAGGTTTGGTGGTTGCAAGAATGGGAGGTTTGGGAAAGATTTCTTTTAATATCCCATCCTCTGTCAGCATGGGTTGCAGATCTTTGATTATTTTTCGTATACCCTCTAGGGTAGGGTTGTATGTGGTCACTAGTGGTATGCATGTGGTAGGTTCTTTCTGTCTGTCTTGTAGCAGATGTTCTCGTGGGGCTTTTAGTGCAGATGTAATAGTTTTGGCAATGGTCTTTGGTTTGTATCCCTTCTGTTTGAACGATTCGGTCAGGGTTGTGAGATGCCTGTTTCTGTCTTCTGTGTCAGAGCATATGCGGTGGTATCTTATAGCCTGGCTGTGTATGATACCTTGTTTGGTATGAGTGGGATGGAAGCTGGAGTTGTGGAGGTAACTGCATCTGTCAGTTGGTTTCTTGTATACAGATGTGTGTAGTTTGCCATCTTTCAGTGTTACTGTAGTATCTAGAAAGTTTATTAGGTTTGCCGAATAATCCATTTTGAGTTTAATTGATGGATGGAATGAGTTCAGGGACTCGTGGAATTGTTTTAGGTTTTCTTCACCCTCTGTCCATATTATAAACAGGTCATCCATGTATCTAAAGTATTTGTAGGGTTTGTGGAGGCATGTAGTTAGGAATCTTTGTTCAAGATTTGCCATGAAAAGGTTGGCATATTGCGGTGGCATCTTGGTACCCATTATAAATATACTGCCTGGGACCCCCACCCAGGAACCTGAGCCACAGCCCATGGATGTAGCAGGGCTGCCTTTCTGCAAGGTGCCACAGTATCCAGAGGGTTAAACTAAATTACCCTTTTTACAAGAGATATATAGGTATTGCACTGTGTATTTTTGTCACATTGGAAGTAGCTTTGGGCATTTTTGTTTTTTTGTATACATTTAGCCACGCCCACAAGCACTCCTTTTGACACTTATATGCATATATATATTATGTTGTAATGGTTGGGGTTTCTCAGGGCATGTTGGGAATCTGTATATTTTGTTAACTGTGTGCAGCTGGTCTCAGTTGCTTATGGGAGGGTAGTGGCCCCTCCCCCGAAAGGTTTAAGCTTGCCCCATCCCACTTTCCAAGATGGCAGGTCAGTTTCATTTTGCCAGGTTACGACACATCCAATGTGATCATTCTACCTGTAATTATACAGGTAAATAAGAATTTTAACCCAGGTGAGTGTTAGGCCCTGCTATGGTAATGCCTTGTAAGTGGCAGAAGGTTTAAGACGCTTTGGCCAAAGGCTTAAACTAAATGACCCTTTTTACAAGAGATTTATAGATACAAAGCCAACAGAGGCATGACCCGTGCATGCTCTGTACAGTGTGATGCCTGCGTTTATTCCAACTACACGTCCAGACTGATGCTGGAGCAAATAGAAAAAACAAATAAGTGCGCACTAAAATATATACTTAATACAAAGTGTTAATTGTGATGTCAATTTATATAAAAAAAACACACCCCACCATGTGGAAAAGGTAAATAAATATATACCAATGTAGATGAGCGTCTGCTGCTGTGTGAAGGGTAGCCCAAGACCCTAGAATCTAGTAACAAGAAAAAAACAAACAAAGCGCACAACACTCATCGTGAAAAATGTAATAAACTATGTTTATATATAAGGTGTTTCAAGGTTATGCATACATCAAGGTAGATTAATCAAGCATAGAGCCACAGAGTGGCAGTTACCAGCGTCTGCAACCAGGAACCACCAGAGCTTCACTCTCCTTTCCACCTACAGGTAGGTGAAATGCCAGATAATTGATGACTCTGCCACAGTCTCAATGTCCTGTAAATAGCGTCAGTGCGCTTAGTTTCCCTGAAGAAGTGGCCTGTTGAGCTACAAAACGCCGCGTAGGAGAGATACCATTCAACCTATATATTTTTATTATTCATGTTCCAAGGTGTATTTTATTGTTGTCAAACGGTTTGCTGAACACCGAGTTGATTTCCTCTTCTGCGCATGTGCCGCGCTGTTGCCTGCCTCTGTGGTTGCCAAGTGAGGTCTGAATCATTACTGGCAGACGCTGTTACTCAAAGCAGAGCGGGCGCTCTGACGTCACAGAAGGGCCCGCGGGACCACGCCGTCACGCTGCCTGACTGATCGGGAAACACAGTGAGGTCTGCAGAGGAACCTGTGTACTACTTGCGAGCAAAGGACAACCACTCCCCAGGATCCACTAAGCGCATTGATGCTATTTACAGGACATTGAGACTGTGGCAGAGTCATCAATTATCTGGCATTTCACCTACCTGTAGGTGGAAAGGAGAGTGAAGCTCTGGTGGTTCCTGGTTGCAGACGCTTGTAACTGCCACTCTGTGGCTCTATGCTTGATTAATCTAAACATCAGGACTCCTCTGTACATTCCAGCATCCTCATGGTCTTTTTCATCATACCTCTGTTGGCTTTGTTTACACTATTTACCATCATTATCCAAGCTACCTAGGTTACTGCTGTTTATCTTTCAATTTTCCCCATGTTAGTACCTATTTTGCCTCTTATCTCATGTGCTATATTATGCAGCATTTAGTTATTTTTTTCTAGTTGCTTTGCATGCAGGTTACTGGCTCACAGTGTTATCTTTTGTTTTATTATCTTATTCCTTATTTAGTATTGTGTTATTTGGTTTTTCCATTCATTTTTTGAGTCCCTATCCACCTCATGATCGGCCGATCGTTACTACATTTCGAGAGGAATTTTCTTTTCCACTAGTTTTGTTTTGTTTCATTGGGACTCCTATTATATGTTTTTTCTATGTTTGTTTTTTTTTTGTTTAGATATTATAAGTCTCATCATCTACAGCAGTCATTTTATATGTGGTATGTGGTTTGGTATGTTTTAGTTATTTTATTTTTGCATTATTAATAAAATCCATTTTTCTACTGTAGCCATGTATAAAAATGGTATACAGTTCTCTCTCATGCTGGCAGTAAACCTGGTAAGTATGCAGGATTGCCAGCATCAATCATGGAGGTTTGCCCTCACACCCTGGTGAGGTGTCATATGTACACCAGGGGAGTGGTAACATACTCTGTGTCCACTGTTAGTGACACAATAGGTGTGGCTATTCCCTAAATTATATAAGATACAGCACTGCCCAAAGTTAGGTGTTAATCCAGAGTTATGCTTCAGTTCTAGAGGTCTGCAGCAAGCAAGGCTGTCAGATATATTCAATAGCATCTGCACTGTGATCAGGGACCTGACACAGGTGGTGATCTCCCTGCGGGGATAGGTGACCCAACTCCATTAGGAGGACATGACCTTCTGAAGGGATGAGCAGTATGACAATGAGCAGCTAAGTACAACCGCTGTGAGGGGCAGTCTGCCTATGCTGAAAATAAAGATGCCCAAGTTCACCAAACCCTTGCTGTGTGGGAGTGAAGTTCTTGCACAGAAGGAGGCACCCCAGAGGAGGTCCTCATCAGACCCATCTCCCTGCGGACGCAGAGATCCTGATGAGGTGGAGGCGCTGCACTGGATATAGGTAGGACTCTAAGCACACTACCTCAACGCCTGTCTTGCTGATATCCCCACTAACATCATGCGGGAGACTCAGGAGTCCTGTAGCCAGCAGGTGCACCACAAGACACATCCATGTAATGGGGACTGGTTAGACCACAGGGGCCAATGTGAGATTGAGTGGGTCCGACTGGTCCAGAAAAACCGTTACAAATGGAGGCAAGCTGCTGAGATCTGCATCAACAGGACAGGCTTTTGCTAGGCACACTAGGAAAGAGGGAGAGTGTATGCTGCCAGTCAGTGTTGTGTATGGGATGGAGCCTAGGGGTAGTCAGGGGCCTGATGGATTTGTCAGCTCGCAGGGACGACCTAGGATCCTGAGAGGAGTTTAGTGGGTCTGGAGACAGGGCTATAGCTGTCCTAGTCACCTTGAGGCAGCTAGTTGTGGGATGCCATGCTCATGAGAATAGCCTGTTAACTTGGTCAGGAATTCTAGAGAGGACCTGCACTAGTGGGGGGCCAACAGTAGGTAGACGCCCTAGTACTGCATGGAGAAGCCAGAGTACTCTAGCCAGTTCCAGACCACTTACCGCAGAGCACAGACTGGAGGGAGGTGGACACAGCGTACACAGAGAGAGTGAGCCTAGCCTGAGGTAGTGCAACACGAGTCAGACTTACATTAGGTACACGTAGGTGGTGCATCGTGGCATTCTTTATTGCATCGGTATGGCAGCTGCCCCGCAGAGAGGAGCTCCATGTGCGATATGAATAGTACAGTGTAAAGATGGCGACCGCAAGAATGGAGGATCCGCGCGGTGCGGATAGTCCAAGATGGCGGACTGTGGCTGATGGAGGGAGCGCACGTGGTGTGCGTGCTACTGAAGAGCAAGCTGCAGAAGGAACTTTTGCTAGCATGCTGTGGAATATCGCTAAGTCAGTGGCCACGCCGTTTTGGTCCTGCCTAGGATCAAGAGGTGCTACCCTGGAGGATAGTGTTGAGGACATTGTGGTTGTGTGCGGTGAGAATGGAGGATCTGCTTGCCAAACGGTGAGCTACAGCCAAAAATCTACCTCAGTTGCTAAAGTGAATGGCCGATTGAACCAAGATGGCGGCTCCCGCTTCCCTGGGAGACCGCGTTTGCCGAGTGCAGAAAATTCTGCAAATGCAAAAGTTACAAGGAGTTGGCCGGGATTAGCGCCAAGTAAAGAACCCCACCCTGCTGGGGGGTATGGTGCAAAAGCTGTGGCCGCGCCCTCATGGACTGTGACGGGCTCAGAGCCAGTGCTAGGGCACCCAGTAAATCTGTGGGACCCTCCCCTAATATCTACAAGGGGGAGTGGCTTCCAGTTGTGCCAAATGAGAATGGAGCTGGCGGAGGGAGGAGTTATCAAACCAACCCCTGCACTTCAGTTGCAAGGAGCTGGCGAACAGGCAAGACCACTGCAGAAAGTGTCACCTGTAATCAGCATGGCCAGCAAAGCAGAGGAAGAGATGGACATTTCCGCTCAACCCTACTCAGCCCCAGGAGGCTTACTGGTGCTCTCGGCAGGTGGCAAGGAAATAATTAAGTGCTTATGCATGCAGTGCCGGCTGCCGGGTGGTGTGGTCAGCACAATGGCCAGGTGCCCTCAATGTGGCATCCACTACCTATGGGCTGTGCAGTCCTTCGTGCCCGGACAAACCGTGGAGGCGGGAGCAGACACAGCCATGCTGACGGCTGAAGCCCCGTGTGCGGTCCGGAAAGAACCTTTCGATCCCGGAGAATGGGGATCGCTCCTAATGATCAAGATAGAGCCTGAAGAGAAAGGGGCCTACTAGCGAGGTGAGAGCCGAAAACCTCACCATCAGTCCCCGGCGGGAGTGCCACTCCCCGTGTCGGAGTTCGGCTCCTCGGACGAGGAACAAGCGACCCCGACAACGGTGGTGATGCGCCTACAGGCGGACGAAGCAGGCCTTACCTGTGTCGCAGTGGAGCGGAGCCTGGAGGTGCCGAGGTCGCCCGTGCTGAGGCAGCCGAGCGGCGGAGTCCCACGGCCGTGGTGACTGGCGGAGCAGACAGAGGAGAAGATCCCATCCCGAGCCGAAGGAGCGGTGAGGCATACTCTTACCCTCCACAGGCGCCGGTGGTGGCAACGGCGGAGAAAGGCCTAGCCCAAGCCCGAGCGGAGAGGAGAGCTGAACCTTCACTTCCGGCTGCGGATGTCGTTGTGGAGGAAGAGGTTCCGGTGGGGAACCCAACCCAATATGGCGGCGGTGAGTCCCGCGAGATTGACGACGTCACATCCGGCGGACACAGCGGAGCCGGGTGGAAGATGGCCGCGTCCTTGCGACTGACGAGCTGCTCCAGGTCGCCTGGGTCCGGGAAGAGCTGGCAGGCCCTGTGGAAGCCTGGGAACAAGGAGATGGGTGAACCGGAAGGCCAGTCCGATGGCACCAGGCAAGGTAGCGACAAGTTGCGGGTCGTAGCCCTGCGTCGCCTGATGGCGTTCCCCTATGCCCAACCCCTGGCCCTAGTTAAGACCCCTGCCCCTGTCACTCCCTCTTCTGGGTCCCGGTCTAACCAAGGGTTGTCTGGGGAGTCCCGAGCCACTTCCGAGGAACGGACTGGGGAGAACCTGGACTGGGGAGAGTGTTTTACATCTGATGATGGGTCTGGAGGGGGAGGGTATATGAGGGAAGTATCCTCATGTTATAGCGAAGGTACTGATACAGTGAGTGTCCACAGCAGGCCTAAGAGGTTGGGGTCGAATTCCAGATCCACTGGTACCTCTGGGATATCTTCTGGGGGAGAGCTCGAGGACAGTGAAGGCCCAGTGGCGGTGTCAGAGAGCTGCAGGGAGAGAGAGACCAGGTGGTGGGTGCCCTTGTTTGAGGGGTATGAGGCCTGGCTGGACCGCACACGATTTATTTTGAGGAGAGAAGGGGTTGTAGACTACTGGTGGGGAGAAGGGGAGTTCACGGAAGAGGAGCGGTTGGAGGAGCTTAGGTTGAGATGGCATGATATACACTCAGGAGTAGTGGATCCAAAGGGGACAGCCATTTTCAGGGACCCCGTAGACCCAAATGAGCCATTGTCGTGGGTACTGCCAGGCAGGGCAGGTAACAAGAGGTTAATTAGGACCAGCAGGGCTGAGAGGGCCATAGTTACCAAATACAAAAAATTCCATGGGTTGGAGTACCCGTATGTACCAGAGCCTCTGATGCAGGAAATAGAGGATGGAAGATATGCCTGGTTGAGGGAAACCATTGAGGAATATATTATGACTAAATCTGGGGGGTACGCTGGGTACAAAACCGAGGAGAGGATTACTCAGTTAATGAGGGTGTGGAGCGTTGTGCGCAACGTCTATGTGCACCGGGTAGAGTATAGGCCAGAAAATGGGCTACCCAGAGAACACAGCGTAACTGTTAAAGACATTACCGGTAGGGAGGTGCAGAAGCCTGACCCTAGGCACTACTATTAGGTAGAAGAGGGGGGTTCTTCACAGGAGCAGTGCCGTCTGCTGGTCAGCAGGCACTGTTGTGATATGTATCATATGGAAAAGAACTGTAATGTATTTTTATATGATTGATGGTTATGTTTTGCAGTGCTGCCTGGAGGAAGGTTCGGCAAAATTTAGGTACCAGCCGGGGCATTGGGGTTCACCAGGGGGAGAATGTAGCCATGGATAAAAATGGTATACAGTTCTCTCTCATGCTGGCAGTAAACCTGGTAAGTATGCAGGATTGCTAGAATCAATCATGGAGGTTTGCCCTCACACCCTGGTGAGGTGTCATATGTACTGCACCGACACACTTTATTCGAGCAAATACCCAGTATGTACCTGGCAGATACTTGGAATGCGCCGCTCCTCACCTCTGACAAGCCCCGTTGCGTTTGCCTTCCCAGCCTGGGTTCATGCCTGGCTGACGGGCGGCTGATCTGTTAAATGATAATGATTAGGATTTAATAGGCTTCAATGCTTCGCGTGTCTACCAGATGGCATAAATTCATGAATTGTAATGCAGTATATATATATATATACTGTGCAGTATTGCAGCCAGCGGGAATAAAATGCTTCAATCCCTGCCTGGAAAATACCTCAATGCACTCGGGCAGAAAACAGTCACAAACCTCAATACACCCGGGTATACCCGAATTCGTGGGACTAGCCGAGCTCGAATAAAGTGTGTCGCCAGTGTACACCAGGGGAGTGGTAACATACTCTGTGTCCACTGTTAGTGACACAAGAGGTGTGGCTATTCCCTAAGTTATATAAGATACAGCACTGCCCAAAGTTAGTTGTTAATCCAGAGTTATGCATCAGTTCTGGAGGTCTGCAGCAAGCAAGGCTGTCAGATATATTCAATAGCATCTGCACTGTGATCAGGGACCTGACACAGGTGGTGATCTCCCTGCGGGGAGAGGTGACCCAACTCCATTAGGAGGACATGACCTTCTGAAGGGATGAGCAGTATGACAATGAGCGGCTAAGTACAACCGCTGTGAGGGGCAGTCTGCCTATGCTGAGAATAAAGATGCCCAAGTTCACCAAACCCTTGCTGTGTGGGAGTGAAGTTCTTGCACAGAAGGAGGCACCCCAGAGGAGGTCCTCATCAGACCCATCTCCCTGCGGACGCAGAGATCCTGATGAGGTGGAGGCGCTGCACTGGATATAGGTAGGACTCTAAGCACACTACCTCAACGCTTGTCTTGCTGATATCCCCACTAACATCATGCGGGAGACTCAGGAGTCCTGTAGCCAGTAGGTGCACCACAAGACACATCCATGTAATGGGGACTGGTTAGACCACAGGGGCCAATGTGAGATTGGGTGGGTCTGACTGGTCCTGAAAAACCGTTACACCACTTTCACCTTATATTTTTTGAGTGCTCCTTTTTGACCCTCTTTTCTCTTCCTGTGCTTTCATTGTCTTTGGGTCGGCAGCACCGCCAGAGGGTACTACTTACCCTGACGTCTGGTTTTGTGTATTATTTGACTATTTTAAGCTGATTTGACAGCGGCATCTATTTTGTGTGTTGTGTATATATATATATATATATATATATATATATATATATATATTTATTTATATATATATACAGTACAGTGGTCGACAAATTACCAAAAAATCTACTCGCCGAACAAAAAAATCTACTCGCCACCTAGTCCCTCCCCCAGCCCAGCCCTAGTCCCGCCGCCAGGCCCGCTTTAAAATTTTTTGAATAACATTAGTTTTTTACATAATTTTATTTATTGTATTACATTATACTACAATTACTCCTTGTTACGTGTGTGTGTGTAAATGTCGAATTTAGAAAAAAAAGCCATATGTGAATGACTAGTTTCCTGCACCCTTTAACCAGTGTCTGGATGCCCCTGCTTAACAATAACTAAAGCAGCAATCCCGCCTGGGATCTTACCTGATCCGCAGTCCCTCAATGTCCAGGTACCCTCATTCCCGCAATGTTATAAGTTGGAGGGGAGGTGTTCCTTACCTGTCTTCTGGGTTTGGGGGGATTCCGATGTCTTCCGTGTGAAGCTTGAGTCAGATCTTGAAGAAAGCAGTATAGGTTATTTCGGTGTAGGTATAGGGCAGTTAAGATATATAGGATAACTAAGATATCCAGAGAGTGAGACAGAGAGTGTGAGAATGAGCGAGAGACAGAGAGAGAGAGACAGAGAGAGCGAAAGAGACAGAGAGAGAGACAGAGAGAGCGAAAGAGACAGAGAGCGAAAGAGACAGAGAGAGCGAAAAAGACAGAGAGAGCGAAAGAGACAAAGAGCGAAAGAGACAGAGAGAGCGAGAGACAGAGCAAGAGCGTGAGAGAGAGCAAGAGCGTGAGAAAGAGCAAGAGCGTGAGAGAGCAAGAGCGTGAGAGCGAGCAAGAGCGTGAGAGAGCGTGAGAGAGAGAGAGCATGAAAGAGCGTGAGAGAGAGCGAGACAGAGAGAGCATGAGACAGAGAGAGGGTGAGACAGAGAGAGCGTGAGACAGAGAGAGCGTGAGACAGAGAGAGCGAGACCGAGACAGAGAGAGTGTGAGAGAGAGGGAGACAGAGAGAGTGTGAGAGAGAGTGAGACAGACAGAGTGTGAGAGAGGGTGGGGGGGTGACTGGGTGACTGACTGGGTGGGGGGTGGGGTGACTGACTGGGTGACTGGGGGGGTGGGGTGACTGACTGGGTGGGGGGGTGGGGTGACTGACTGGGTGACTGGGTAGGGGGGTGGGGTGACTGACTGGGTGACTGGGTGGGGGGTGGGGTGACTGACTGGGTGACTGGTTGGGGGGTTGGGGTGACATTGTGGGTGGGGTGACTGGGTGGGGGGGTGACTGGGTGACTAGGTGGGGGGTGACTGGGTAACTGGGTGGGGTGGGTGACTGATTGGGGGGGGGTACTTCTGGTGTCCTGCACACACACACTCACTTTCTCTCCCATACACACACACACACACACACTCATATACAAACACATGAGGGGCGTAAAGGGCAGGGGAACTGCAGCAGAGGAGTGGAGGGGAAAGGGTGCTACTGCAGGGAGGCTCTGTGCAGCCTTAGGGGGGGTTGATCGGTACCTGGGCACCCTGGGGGTGGTGGTATGTGGGCAGCCAGGGAGGGGGGTCTCAGAAGGCTGTGGGGGACTATAGCTCCTGGGTGGAGCGGTGAGGGAGGGGATCCCTGCAGCCGAGGTCTCTCTTACCTTCATGGCAGTGGCTGGAGCTGGCTGGCTTCTCTCTCTCCCTGCAGCTGAGGGGGGGGGGGGCTTCCTCTTCCTCTCCAGCAAGCACCAAAGTGAGGCATGGGGGGGGGGGAGGGGTTGGCTTCCTCTTCCTGCTGCAGCTTCTCCTCTGTCCCTGGCTGCCAGTACAGGAAGGAGGGGGGGAGATTCCTCTCCATGCTGCAGCTTCTCTTCTCCCTGCCGGTGTAGTGCAGTGAGCTAGTCTCCAGCAGAGGACGGATGGGCTGCGAGGGGGAATCCACACACAAACTCGCGGCAACCCTGTAGGCCAGCCACGCGGCGCACAGATTGGGAACCACAGAGCTAGAGAGATTTATTTTTTTTGGTGCAGGTGATTTTTCTTTTGCAGAGCAGGGGAAATCTACTGGCCACGAGCCAATTTCCACTCGCCAGGTGCGAGTGGGGGAATAGGTTTGTCGAACACTGTATATATATATGTAGAGGTCTCTGTACTGTGATAGCCGAGCTTAAAAATAAAAAATGAATAGACGATACCATTCTGTGGCTAACGAAATGCTTTTATTTGTGCGAGCTTTCGAGATACCCTGATCTCTTCCTCCGGCAGCGTTACAATGAATAAAGCAAGCAAGGGCTTTGCTTAAAAACAGTGTCTCTTGGAATGTTATCTACTTATCCCTCCCCCGTGTGTAGATGCGATTTATGACTAGGTGTTAAATAGTCCCTGAATGTTAGTGATGTAAGAGTGTGTGTGTGTATGTATGTTTGTAAATATAAATGAATGATGAGCCCACAGTGTATACAGTGCTTTACAAAAGGTGTGTGTGGAGTGGGAGAGTATATCAATGGTGTGGGTAGGTGTGAAAATGTGAGCGTGTTGCATTACTAAAAGTGTGTGTAGATACTATGTTATCCCTATTGGCAGTGCTTGACAAATCACCCAAAAATCTACTCGCCGAACCAAAAAATCTTGTCGCCACCTAGTCCCGCCCCAACCCCGCCTTTAGTCCCGCCCCTAGTCCCACCCCCAACCCCGCCTCTAATCCCGCCCCCAGCCCCGCATTTAAAAAAACCTATAAATGAAATAAATGTAATAAATTCCTAGTAAGAACATTCGTTTTTGACATAAGTTTATTTATTATATTACATTATACTACAATTAGTCCTTGTGTGTGTGTGTATAAATGTCGAATCTAGAAAAAAAAGCCAGATGTGAATGACTAGTTTCCTGCACCCCTTAACTAGTGCCTGGATGCCCCCGCTTCACAATATTTAAAGCAGCAATCCCGCCTGGGATCTTACCTGATCCGCAGTCCCTCAATGTCCAGGTACCTCATTCCCGCAATGTTATACTGGGTGGGGTGACTGGGTGACTTGGCGACGGGGCGACGGGTGGGATGACTGACATTTGACTGACTGGGTGGGGGGTATGACTGACTTTATGACTGAGTGGGTGGGGGGGTGACTGACTGACAGGGTGGGTGGGTGACTTGGGTAGGTGAGTGACTGGGTGGGTGGGTAGGTGACTGACTAGGTGGGTAGGTGACTGACTGGGTGGGTGGGTGACTGACTGGGTGGGTGGGTGGGTGGGTGACTGACTGTACTGACTTGACTGACTGGGTGGGTGACTGACTGACTGGGTGGGTGGGTGACTGGGTGGGTGACTGACTGGGTGGGTGACTGACTGACTGACTGACTGGGTGACTGACTGGGTGGGTGGGTGGGTGACTGACTGGGTGGGTGGATGACTGACTGGGTGGGTGACTGACTGACATTGACTGACTGACTGGGTGGGTGACTGACTTTGGGAGACTGACTGACTGACTAACTGGGTGGGTGGGTGACTGACTGACTGGGTGGGTGGGTAGGTGACTGGGTGGGTGGGTAGGTGACTGACTGGGTAGGTGACTGACTGGGTGGGTGGGTAGGTGACTTGGGTGACTGACTGGGTGGGTGACTGGGGGGGCGACTGACTGCCTGTGAGCATTTAGCCCCCCCCCAGCCTGTCTCTCTCCTCTCCCTCCCCAGTCTCTCTCTCAATCCTCTCCCTACTCCAGGTAGAAAGGGTAGAAAAGAGCCCAGTGTAGCACTCAAGTTCACCCTCTGGTGATGAGTGTATGATTTAAAACATAAACTTTATTAAATACAACACATATATAAAATAATGGGTATTAAAATGACGTACTAGAGGTCAGTGGATCATGATACTGACAGCCGTGAGGCTCAGGATCAACATAGTATGGGTGTCCTATATGTATCAAATATCACACAGGAAACTAAGCAGAAATCCTGATATGGACCTCTGTGAAGGGTGAATAAGTAGGGTGTGCTCCGTAAGGTATTATGTCTACAGGTCACATTGGGCAATATATGCATAAACCATAAATAAAAGTGGTGTGACTAGTAGTGACTGGTGCACATGTAAAGCAAATATGACGTGCACCAGTAGATCTCAGTGTGCAGTCAGTAAAGATCCTCCTCAGTGATATGGCTGTAAGCACAGTGCTGTGTGAAGCTGACCTCAGATAACCTCCTGAGGTCCACAGTATAGGGGTGTAATGCCCTGTAGTAACCTCAGCGGCAATGTCACAGATGGCACTAATGAACACTGTGCTGATATTATGGTGGTGGGCACCGTTATCAGGTGAGCTTAGCACATAAATGGACACTGTACATGAAGAGGGGGGGTGGCTGCGTATAGTAGAATAGTGGCTGTGGTAACTATAAGTAGTAATGTACTCTAGCGCATAAATCACAGAACTACACTCAGTACTAAGTAGAGAGCACTAACCCTATCAGTATTCAATAAAACGAGGCTCTAAGTGTCCATCGGGGCACTACAAGCCTATAAATCAGCACGAGCAGGACACCGCATCAACTCGCGGTATGAGACATGAGAGCGGAAACAATTACAGTCCTGCGCGTGCACGTATGGGGACGGAGCCGACGCGCGCGTTTCGCGAGAGGCTTTCTCAAGGCGAATGGTAAGTATTACTGAGGGTACCCTGCAGGTGAGCAGTTATATATAGGAGCCTCCAGAGTGATGACGTCATGACTTAACCCTTGAAGTGCCCAGCTATGCGTGGAGCTGCAACGTGGACGCAGTGAGTATACCACAGTGTGTGACTGCAGAGCTGGCACAATAAAGATTTATCTATCTGACTCTTGATTATTACTTATATTGTTGTAGCTGGTAAGTCAGACTCTGACACAAATAGAGCTGAAATACACTCCTGAGACCCTTCGTTGTGACCTTACCATCCTATCTTAAGGACACCAAAGATGTCCTTAAAAGACTGGATGATGTCTGCATCAGCGAAGACACGATACTAGTAAGTTTAAACGTTGAAGGCCTTTACACTAGTATTGACCATGAATATGGCCTTAAAGCAGTATCCCACTTTCTTAATACCAGGGGTGGTTGGTACACGAAACATAACATCTTCACCTTGGAACTGCTTAAGTTTGTGCTAACCAGAAACTTTTTTCTCTTTGACAATAGAGTGTACCACCAGTTGAGGGGCACGGCAATGGGCACCAAGTGCCCCTACTTATGCCAACCTCTACCTGGGATGGTGGGAATCCCAGGTAGTGTTCACTGAAGAAATGGAGGTACATACAGAGCATATTGACCTCTGGGTCCGCTACATCGACGATGTATTTGTCCTGTGGCGGGGCCCAGAGGTAGCTCTCAAAGAGTTCATCAGTATATTGAACACTAATACGTTCAACTTACATCTTACTCTGGAACACAATAAGTATACCATGTGCTTTCTAGATCTACGGATCTCAAGGGGGAACGATGGTTTTCTCCACACTACCATTTACCGGAAAGTGACAGCCACCAACAACCTTTTGGAAGCAAGTAGCCATCATCCAAAAGCTCAGGTCAATGGCATACCAACAGGCCAGTTCCTTCGATTGAGAAGGAACTGTAGCACTGACCAAGAGTTTGAACGTCAATCACTCAATATGAAAAAATGTTTTGAGGACAGGGGTTACAGAAGAAGGAGTATCAAAAAGGCCTACAAGAGAGCTAAATACACCGCATGGAGATCACTCATTATGGACAAACCACCCAGCCCAAGGGATAAAGTGATTCGCTTTATAGGCACTTTTAATCGTGAATGGCCTAAAACACGAGCTATCCTGAGGAAACACTGGCATATCCTGAGAGCAGATGACATATTAAAAGGGGTCACTAGAGACTACCCATCTATGACCAGTAGACGGGCAAAGAATTTGCGTGATCTACAGGTACATAGCCATTATGTGAAAGAGACACCCAGGACCTGGCTCCCCCCGAAACCAACTGGATCATACACCTGCCAGAGATGCAAGGCATGCCAATATATGACCATTACTAAACAATTTAGTAACTGGGACGACACCAAACGGTACCCAATACGCAGTTTTATCAACTGCTTGAGTACCGGTGTCATATACCAGGGCAAATGTATATGCGGGAAAGTCTACATTGGAAAAACCAATAGGTGTCTCAAACTAAGGGTGCTGGAACACATTAGAACCATCAGGAATAAGGCAGACAAACCACTGTTGAGACATGTTAATCTATGTAATGACGGTGATCTCAAGGCGGTCTCTTTTTGTGGGATTGAACACCCTACCCGAGGACAGAGGAAAGGAGATTGGGACAGGGTCCTACTCCAGAAAGAGTCTAGATGGATTTATACACTTGGGACACTCTCTCCAAGAGGTCTCAATGAGGGATGCCTGTATACTCCTTTTCTGTAACAGCTATCACACTGTGCTATCTCCTATAAAGCGCACAATATACATCTCCCTCTATGTGTACTAACCACAGATGTATTATCAATTCTGCCATGCCCATCTCAGGTTTCCCCACATCCTGGCTATTAATTAATTATTTAATCATTAGATATCACTGATCTAGGGAATCTCTGGACCCTAGTATCCCTCTCTATTATCAACATAACTATTGATACTGCATCAGTTATACATTTCCCTTGTAGGTCAAATAGAGTGTATTTCAGCTCTATTTGTGTCAGAGTCTGACTTACCAGCTACAACAATATAAGTAATAATCAAGAGTCAGATAGATAAATCTTTATTGTGCCAGCTCTGCAGTCACACACTGTGGTATACTCACTGCGTCCACGTTGCAGCTCTACGCATAGCTGGGCACTTCAAGGGTTAAGTCATGACGTCATCACTCTGGAGGCTCCTATATATACCTGCTCACCTGCAGGGTACCCTCAGTAATACTTACCATTCGCCTTGAGAAAGCCTCTCGCGAAACGCGTGCGTCGGCTCCGTCCCCACACGTGCACGCGCAGAACTGTAATTGTTTCCGCTCTCATGTCTCATACCGCGAGTTGATGCGGTGTCCTGCTCGTGCTGATATATAGGCTTGTAGTGCCCCGATGGACACTTAGAGCCTCATTTTATTGAATACTGATAGGGTTAGTGCTCTCTACTTAGTACTGAGTGTAGTTCTGTGATTTATGCGCTAGAGTACATTACTACTTATAGTTACCACAGCCACTATTCTACTATACACAGCCACCCCCCCCTCTTCATGTACAGTGTCCATTTATGTGCTAAGCTCACCTGATAAGGGTGCCCACACCATAATATCAGCACAGTGTTCATTAGTGCCATCTGTGACATTGCCGCTGAGGTTAATACAGGGCATTACACCCCTATACTGTGGACCTCAGGAGGTTATCTGAGGTCAGCTTCACACAGCACTCTGCTTACAGCCATATCACTGAGGAGGATCTTTACTGACTGCACACTGAGATCTACTGGTGCACGTCATATTTGCTTTACATGTGCACCAGTCACTACTAGTCACACCACTTTTATTTATGGTTTATGCATATATTGCCCAATGTGACCTGTAGATATAGTACCTTACGGAGCACACCCTACTTATTCACCCTTCACAGAGGTCCATATCAGGATTTCTGCTTAGTTTCCTGTGTGATATTTGATACATATAGGACACCCATACTATGTTGATCCTGAGCCTCACGGCTGTAAGTATCATGATCCACTGACCTCTAGTACGTCATTTTAATACCCATTATTTTATATATGTGTTGTGTTTAATAAAGTTTATGTTTTAAATCATACACTCATCACCAGAGGGTGAACTTGAGTGCTACACTGGGCTCTTTTCTACCCTTTCTACCTATTCAGTGTATACTCAGAGCACCGTTCACCGTTCATTCTCTTTGAGGCAGCAGCAGGGGCTCCCCTATTACCTCTCCCTACTCAAGCCTGTCTCTCTCTCTCTCTGCTTTCTCCCCAGTCCAGCCTGTCTCCCCCTTGCATCTCTGTTCCCCCCCCCACCTCCGTTCACTCCACCTCCACCTCTGTTCACCGCCCCCATTACCTCCGTTCACTCCCCCTGCACGTCGACCGCCCCGCGGGGCCTAAACGGGAGGCCGCAGCAAGAGCGGAGCGAGACGCCTGCTGCAGGGGGGAATAGATCTGGGACCCGGCAGCCCAACATGGCGCGGGCGGTTCTGGGTTCGGTCCACCGCAGCCTCCCGCTCCAGCTCTGCAGTGGGTTGTGTGAGTCCCCATCGTCGTCCCGTCCCCCCCCCCGGTACCTGCTTGGGCCCACTGAAGCCTCCCGGAATAGCGGCCCCAGCTCTGCAGGGGATGATGTGAGTGTGCGTGAGCGTCCCCCTCACCTGGTACCTGATCAAACCAGGCACACCGCAGCCTCCCGCGGAATTGCAGCCCCAGCTCACTAACACACACACACCCACACACACTACAAGGAACGGAACGAACACACACACACACACACACTACAAGGAACAAACGAACACACACACACACACACACTACAAGGAACGGAACGAACACACACACACACACTACAAGGAACGGAACGAATACACACACACACACACACACACACACACTACAAGGAACGGAATGAACACACACACACACACTATAAGAAACGGAGCCAGGAGTCCCACTCACCAGAGGTATGTGGGTATTTGGGGCCTGCGGGCGACATCGAGGTCTGCGGGTGACATTGGGGGGCCTGCGGGGAACATCGGGGGGCCTGCGGGGGCATTGGGGGGAAATTGAGTATGTGGCGGCATGCGGGGGACATCCTCCCCGATGTGAAACGTGGCCGGAAGGGGACGCACTGGATCCAGCAGCTAACTTTGCTAGCGCACGCGCCCCCACCGGCTGCCTCCATGGGGACGGAAGTCAGAGCCCCTGGCAGCAAGTGGGGATCGGGGCAGGGGAGGGGGGAGAGAAAGGCTGACCCAGAGCTGCCAGCCGGCCCTCTTCCCCCCTGTCAGACCAATCAGGGAGAGGATTTATTTATTTCTTAAATTTTTTGAAATTTTTTTTGAAAATTTTGGCGCGAGCAAGGGAATTAATAGAGCTGCAGCACGGCTCGCCAGGGGCCTAAATCCACTCGCCACGGGCGAGTGGTTATTATTATTTGTCGAGCACTGCCTTTTGGTATATAGGGAAGGAATTACATAGAGTATATGTATGTGTAAGAGATAGCTGCGTGTGCATACATATAGCGCAGTATGTATAGACATGGCCTTTAGCACTCATGGGAAGAGAGTTCTCTTGTGTCAGTAATGACTCATAAAACTTCGGTCTCGGTTTAGGCCACCGCTAAGTGTCCCGAACAGTTGCATAAATTTGTATTCATGCAACCGTCTCTCTACAATCCCAGACCACGGCTTACGGACCCTTACTATCCTGTCTTCTCCAATCAAAGAACTCGGCAAGTATGCCGCATCTCCTACACTCTACAACCCAGACTCGGCAATGCTAAACTATCCGCCTTCCAGGCACGCTTGCGCTGCTGCTGGTGTGTAGTAATATACCTTCCCACCTCATTTCCGGGGTCTTGTCTTGTTTGTGGGCAGCGTGAGCGTTACAGTGATGTCACATTTTCAAGTCAGATGGTACAACTCCAATCTGATTGGATGCTATATCATGTGCCCGCCTCTTTTTTTGTTTGTTAATGATGTGTAAAAAGAGACGGGCACATGATACAGGGGTGCCCCTCCCCACATTCCAAGTGAGCAGTTCTTTCATGCAGCTGGTTGTGACAGATCCAATGCGATCATTCTTCCTCTAACTATAGAGGTAAATAAGAATTTGAATCAGTTAGTGTTAGGACCTGCAATATTTGGTCATGCCTTGAAGTGGCTTGCAGACTTAAAATGCTTTGGCCAAAGGGTTTAACTAAATAATCATTTTTCATGAGATATATATATAGGTATTTCACTGTATATTTTTGTCATATTGGATGTAGCTTTGGGCTTCTTTGTTTTTTATTGTATACATTTAGCCATGCCCAGTAGCACTCCAATTGACACTTACAAGTGCGCCGATGAGTATTCTAAAACTTGCCTTAAACTTGCCTTGGAAAATCTGGGGCTATCACCAACAAGATCCAGGTACATGCTTGGTACATGCTGCAAACATTTCAGTGACATTTCTGCAGAGACTAATGGCCCATTGGATTAACACAGCAGTGGTCCCTGGCAGTCCCATTCAGTTTGAATGGGACTGCCAGGGACCCCTGCTGTTAATCCGATGGGCCATTAGTCTGTCTGCAGAAATGTCACTGAAATGTTGCAGCATGTACCCAGCATGTACCCAGCATATGCCTGGGTCTTGTTGGTGATTGTCCCAGATTTGTTTTAGAATTCTCGCCGGCACTACAGTATATACATATATATATATTATGTGGTAATTTGGGGGGTTTCTTAGAGCTTGCTGGGTATCTGTGTGAAGATTAAAAATGCCTCAATTTAAGGAGTCTTCTTGACTGTTTCTGTTCTCTTTTGTGTGGTCTGAGTATCTTCCCTATATCCCCTTCTGCTTCTCCTTCCTTTTTTCTCCTGAGAGGTGAAGCTATCTTTATAGTTTCCCCTACTGATAGGTTCTTCTGTTTGTTCTCTCTGAATACTGGCTGACGCTGGTCTAAAAAATGTCCTATCCTTTTTCTGTTATCATTAGCCATTTTTTCTTTCAAATCTGTTCTCTTCTAAATGTATCCTAGAAGGTCGATCAGTCATAGCAGATTCATGGGATCCATAATTCCGGACAGTTTTTTCATTGGAATTCCTATGTTGGTCATCAAATTATGTTTGCACACATCGGATTTTATTATTTCCTAATAACTCAGTGGGGCGTATTCTGTAAGCTCCATTAGCGCTGAACCGTGCGATCTACATGGAAAGCCCCATTGACTTGAATGGTGCTTTCCATGCAGATCATACGGTTCAGCGCTAACTGAGCTTACAGAATAAGCCCCAGTATCTTTCCAAGACTCATCTCTTTAATTTTGCTATTAAAATGCTTGTATCTGGTTTCAATAATCTTCTGTAGGCACTGATAACTTTTTATTACCAACACTAGAGTTCTTCCAATTTATACAGTAGTTGTACATGAACTTATAACTTTCAAGTTACATATTCAGATATCCTTACAGAAGCATTATTTTAACCCTTTATTTTTTCCATTGAGTGTATTGAATTAAAACACTGTCATAAGTACTGTAATGGCGCACAGATCCATTTCTGCTGTATAACCTTACAGTGAGTGGTGTAGCACAGATGATCTAGCAGGAAGCTTATGGTGTTGAAGTAGGGTGTGGGAAGAAGCACAACAAAAACAACAAATACAATATTCTAGGTAGGCAGGTCTAGAAGGAGCACAGCAGAGAGAGGAGGCTGAGTTGCTCATGTTGAGAGAAAAAGATGGCCTTGGGAGACAGAAGCAGGAACAATTTAGGCCTTGGAACTGTTGACAAGACGAGATCCCTTCCCCTTTCCCCCACCTGAGAGATACAGGCTCGAGGTACGTGGATATGGAGGGAAATCCTGTCCCCGAATTTGGTGTTACCTATTAGCAGTAAGACCTAGTATAGGCCCCAGTTCAGAGACCAAGGCTGGAATCAGAGATGGGCCAGAGGACTTAGTAGTTAAGGACTGACCCAGTTTGTATGTATGTATGTCTTTATTTATATAGCGCCATTAATGTACATAACGCTTCACAGCAGTAATACACGTGACAATCATATAAATACCAAATAATATAAATAACACATAAAGGGGAGAAGTGCTTCAGACATAAAAGTAACATTTAGGAAAAGGAGTCCCTGCTCCGAACAGCTTACAATCTAATTTGTTGGTAGGAAGAACGTACAGAAAGAGTAGGAGGGCGTTCTGGTAAGTGCGTCTGCAAGGGGCCCAGGTTATGAAGTGTTAATGATCAGCCATGGAGCTACTCATATGATTCCGTAAGCAGGTGTGTTTTTAGGTGGGTCTTAAATGCGCATAGAGAGGGTGCTAGTCGAATATTGTGGGGAAGGGCATTCCAGAGGTGTGGGCTAGTCAGTGAGTAGGGTTTAAGGTGGGAGAGGGCTTTAGATACAAAAGGGGTAGAGAGAAGACATCCTTGAGCAGAACGCAAGAGCTGGGATGGTGTATACTGAGAAATTAGGGCTGAGATGTACAGAGGCGGCACATTTTATTTGAGTTACTCATCCCTAGTTACTGCTGCGGCCGAGACCGGGCAAATGCTCAAATAAACTCGGCCGCAGCAGTAACTAGGAGCAGAAGAGTGTAACGCTTTAAAAGTGAGGAGGAGAATTGAGTGTCTGATACGGGATTTGATAGGAAGCCAGGAGAAGGATTTCAGCAGAGGAGACACTGAGACAGATTTCAGAAAGGGAGTGATCCTGGCAGTAGCGTTTAGGATAGATTATAGGGGAGACATGTGAGAGGCAGGAAGGCCAGACAGCAGGAGGTTAGCATAGTCTAGATGGGAGAGCATGAGGGTCTGTGTCAGAGTTTTTGCAGTGGAGCAACAGAGGAAAGTGCGTATTTTGGTAATATTGCAGAGGAAGAAACAACAGGTTTTTTGCTACCTTTTGAATGTGCGAAGAGAAAGTGAGAGAGGAGACGAGTGTGACCCCTAGGAAGCGTGCTTGAGCTACTGGGTGAATGATAGTACTTCCAACAGTAATGTGGAAGGAGGAAAAAAGGCCAGTTTTGGGAGTGTGGGGATTGCCCGTCGGGTCCGCCTCCGCGATGCCCCCTAGTGGCAGGAAGGGTGATGCGCACCGCATTATCAGGTTGGGGGACACAACAAGTCCTGGGCTTAGCCCCCGCCCTATGATACGTCCCGTGACAATTCAGCTGACGCATGCCGCTCTACCATGCTGGGGGACACAGCACGGATCTCACTCAGGCTCCGCCCATGACGTCAAGAGTAAGGTGCTTGTGACAGGGTGAATGAACGTCACCAGCCATATACCTGGCAAACCTATGTTTAGGCTTGCAGTGCAGCAGTGATGAGGTTAAGTTTCAGTTTAGAGGGGTTGCTTAATTAGACTTACCCCAGCTGCATAATCAAGGTGTTTTAAAAACCCCCAGGCTGTACACACATGCAGGCTAGCTGGTCAGGAGACAGGACTGAAATACTGAAGAGATTAACGGTATAAGGTCTGTTTTCAAAGTACAAGTGTGATGAACTGTCTGTGTCCTGCATGCTGAAGAGAAGTTGCCTTGTTTTCTATGCTGAAGAGAAGCTATTTTGTTTTTGTCTGCTGATAAGAAGCTATTTTGTTTTGTGTGCTGTATGTTTTAAGGCTCAATAAATAAGCCTTATCAAGAGACCCCACGTGTGTGGTTGCATGTACTCTGCAACATATGGTGTCAGAAGTGCTGGGATTTTGAGAGGCCCCTGCAGCTGAAGGGCCACACACACACAAACATGAGAAAAATTGAAGAATTTTTAAAAGAGTTTCTGTGCGAACAGACCAGACAGCAGGGACTGTTAATGCAGGAGCAGACCAAACCGCAGGGACTGTTAATGCAGGAGGAGGCCCAACTACTTTTGCAGCAGCAAACCCAGCTCCTAACCCAGCAGCAGGCAGCACAGGATGAGCGGATGGCCAAGCTGCTGACCCAATTCCAGGGATCTGCCAGTCCAGAACTTGCGAACAAACGTCCCTCCTGAGGAAAATGGCTCCGAACGAGGATCCAGAGGCTTTTCTATTGACATTTGAAAGGGTTACCGAAGCTCAGGGCTGGGCTGCAGATCGCTGGGCAACTGCTTTGGCCCCGCTCCTTATAGGAGAAGCCCAGGCCGCATATCAGGGCCTCCCAGCAGACCAGGCAATGGAGTACAAACAAGTAATAGCCGCCATACTGGATCGCTTAGGTCTGTCCCCAGAGACCTACCGGCAGCAGTTCCGGAACCTGAAGTACACCTCTAAGATGAGACCCCGGGTCCTAGCTCAGCGGTTATTGGACTTGTGTAACCGCTGGATACAACCTGAGCAACACACTAGGAAACTGTTCTTGAACAAGTTGTGTTGGAACAATTCCTACAAGTAATAACCCCTTCCGCACACTCTTGGGTAAAACACCATGCTGCTGATACGCTCGCTTTGGCGGTCCGACTCGTTGAGAACTTCCTTTGGGCCGAGGACCAGGCGAGTGTTTTGGACCCGATAGATCCAGCTTTACCGGCGCTTGCGGACGCCCTAAGAGGGAGATCGGACCAACGGAGAAACTACGGCCCCACCATACGCAACCGCCAAGTGCCTCGAAAGGAGCAGTCCTTCCAACAAGGAAGAAGTCAAAACGCCGGGCACCGCCGAGACCCTCAATCCCTTCCTGATGTCGGCTTGTCGCCAAAGGAGAGGAACTTCCGAGGACGTTGCCCACAGGACCCACCAGATGGGTGGGTCTTCAGTATCCGGTCCAGCGGAACGCTATCCGCGGCAACCTCCTGCGAGGGAACCCTCTCCAGGTTCCGCCTGCGGAGAACAAGGCCACCGGCATGTGGACTGTCAACAGATGGATTGTTCCTTCAGCAGGACCGTCACCTCTGCCTTCACTGGAGAAAATTACAAGCCCTGGCTACTTCCAGTCCAGGTTGGGGGAAAAAACCTCCAGGCCCTTGTAGATTCGGGCTCTGGGAAAACTCTGGTCTTCCAGAAACTGTTACCGCTTAACGTGTGTTCTTTTGACTCTCCATGGAGTATAGAATGTATACACGGCGATGTAAAACGGTATCCGACGACCAAAATCCGGCTACAGGTAAAAGGTCAGGAGGCCTACCTCGAAGTAGGAGTCGCTCCTTGGCTCCCTGCCCCCGTTGTGCTCGGCCGGGACTGGCCTTTCTTTTCGAACCTAATGGCTCCAGTCTCTCACGAGGAGCCTTATTCTATGGCTCAGGAGAACCCTGGCAAACTGTTCCCCTTCTCAGCAGACCTTTTTCCCAGTAGACACCGGGTTCCAAAGACTCGGAAGCAAAGACGCTCTGACAAACAGGACTGGTTGCAGAAATCTGGGTCTCAAGGTGACCATTCTAGTATCCAGAAGTCACAAGTGATGCTGGGGATGGCCAGAGGGAGGGGGATATGGGCCCTGGAGATTTACCAGACCTATACCTCCCTGATTTTCGCCAGAGGCAAAGGGAAGACCCAGTCCTTGCTACAGTATGATAAGGTGGTAAAAATTGATAAGCAGATATTGAATGCACAGGGGGTGATAGTATTCCCCCATTTTGAATTATCAAATGATATCCTGTATAGGGTGAATAGGCAGACACAAACGGGGGAGGTCACCAGACAGATATTGGTTCCCAAGGCGTTTGTTAAATCTGTGTTCACTCTAGCCCATACTGTCCTTTGGGGTGGTCACCTTGGCAGGGATAAAACATTGGACCGTATTTCGTCCCGATTCTATTGGCCAGGGATGCATAATGATATTGCTAAGTTATGTGCGGCATGTCCGGAGTGCCAGCTAACTAGTCCGAAGGGACAAAAACCAGCCCCTTTGGTTCCTCTACCCTTGGTTTCAGTTCCCTTTGAGAGGATTGGGGTAGACTTGGTAGGACCTCTAGAACCTTCTGCGAAAGGACGTTTATTCTTGTAATAGTTGACTATGCAACAAGATATCCTGAGGCGTTCCCCCTGAGAACAGCAACGGCGCAGCAAGTAGCCAACAAGTTGTTGGTGCTGTTCTCACGCGTTGGACTTCCCCAGGTTATGTTGACAGACCAAGGTACAAATTTTATGGCTAAACTGATGCAGGATATCTTAAAATTCCTAGAGGTCATGTCTGTTCGGACATCTGTCTACCATCCACAGACTGACGGATTGGTGGAAAGATTTAACCGAACTCTAAAAGGGATGCTGAGAAAATTTGTAGATTCAGAGAAGAGAGCCTAGGATAAATTCCCCCTTTTCTGCTGTTTGCAGTGCAGGAAGTTCACCCGGCCTCCACAGGATTCTCTCCATTTGAATTGCTATATGGCCGCCAACTCCGGGGTATCCTAGACCTCCTAAAGGAGTCCTGGGAGGAACAGCGGTCCCCTTCTAAGAATACCCTGCAATATGTATTGGACCTTAGGAAGCGCCTAGATGTGTTCGGGCATTTTGCTAGGGAGAATCTTAGATCAGCCCAGGACAGTCAGGCGAGACATTAAAATCAAAATGCTTGTATGAGAGTTTTTCACCCAGGAGATCAAGTGATGTTATTGTTACCCAGTTGTGAGAGCAATCTCCTAGCCAAATGGCAGGGCCTATTCGAAGTACTCCACCGCACGGGTGATGTGGATTACGAGATTGCTCAACCATGGTCCAGGAAGGGTAAACAAATTTACCATGTGAACTTGCTGAAACCCTTGAAGATGCAGCGGTCTCTATTCATCCACCTGGTGGAGGAGGAAACGGACTTGGGTCCTCAGCCCCCACGGGAGAACATCGTGGGTGACGATAAAATCCCAATGGGTAAACAGTTGTCCTCTGAACAAAAAGGGGACTTGTTAGAAATAATTACACAATTCCATAATGTTTTTTCTGATTTGCCAGGGCAAACTAATTTAATTTCACATATGATCGAGACAGCACCTGGGGTAAAAGTACGTTCCCGTCCTTATAGGTTGCCTGAAAGTCGTAGGGCCCTGGTAGAGAAGGAGGTACAAGAAATTTTACACTTAGGAGTGATTGAGGAATCATGCAGTGAGTGGTGTAGTCCACTAGTTATGGTCCCTAAACCCGATGGGAAGGTAAGATTGTGTGTTGAACTCCAAAAGGTCAATGCAGTACCCAAGTTTGACGCATATCCGATGCCAAGGGTGAACAAGTTAATTGACGCCCTTGGTAACGCGGAACATATATCCACGCTGGACTTAACAAAAGGATACTGGCAAATACCTTTAGAGGAAAAGTCCAAGTGCAAAACAGTCTTTGCCACTCCCATGGGTTTATACCAGATTGTGACAATGCCATTTGGACTGCATGGAGCCCCAGCCACATATCAGAGACTCATGGATAAAGTGCTGAGACCCCATAGGGCTTATGCCGCAGCCTACCTAGATGACATTATAATTTATAGTAAACACTGGCGGGCCATCTAAATAGGCTGAAAGCGGTCCTCAAATCTCTAAGAGAGGCCGGGCTCATAGCCAACCCTAAGAAATGTGCCTTAGGTAAGGCGGAAACCAAATACTTAGGGTATGCAGTGGGAGGTGGAAAAGTAAGGCCACTAGCCGACAAGGTAGTTGCCCTGAAAGAAGTTCCGACACCCCAAACAAAAACGCAGGTACGCTCTCTGCTGGGTTTAGCAGGGTACTATCGGCGGTTCACCCCCAACTACTCGAAAGTTGCAGCCCCATTAATGGACCTCAAAAAAAAGTGTGCCCCTACACAAGTGGTATGGTCAAGGGAGTGTCAGAGAGCCTTTGAGGACATAAAAAGGTGTCTGTCAGAGGATCCCGTCCTTAGAAGCCCAGACTTCAACAGGCCTTTTGTAGTGCAAACTGATGCATCATAGATAGGGCTAGGGACAGTGTTGTCACAACAGTTTGAGGGAGTGGAACATCCGATCCTTTTTCTGAGTAGGAAATTGTTCCAGAGGGAAAAAAACTACTCAGTGATTGAGGAGTGCCTCGCAGTAAAGTGGGCAATCGAGGCTTTGAGGCATTACCTGGCAGGAGTCCATTTTACTCTGGTGACGGACCATGCTCCATTAAAGTGGTTAAATAGTATGAAGGACTCCAATGCTAGATTGACCAGGTGGTATATGGCCCTCCAACCCTTCTCATTTGAGATTCAGCACAGGCCTGGAAAAGAAAATGCAAATGCTGACTTCTTTTCTAGAGAAAGGGTGGATGATCGGGCTTCAGCCGTGCGTGGCCCCAGCCACACACTAACAGGGGAGGAATGTGACAGGGTGAATGAACGTCACAAGCCATATACCTGGCAAACCTATGTTTAGGCTTGCAGTGCAGCAGTGATGAGGTTAAGTTTCAGTTTAGAGGGGTTGCTTAATTAGACTTACCCCAGCTGCATAATCAAGGTGTTTTAAAAACCCCAGGCTGTACACACATGCAGGCTAGCTGGTCAGGAGACAGGACTGAAATACTGAAGAGATTAACGGTATAAGGTCTGTTTTCAAAGTACAAGTGTGATGAACTGTCTGTGTCCTGCATGCTGAAGAGAAGTTGCCTTGTTTTCTATGCTGAAGAGAAGCTATTTTGTTTTTGTCTGCTGATAAGAAGCTATTTTGTTTTGTGTGCTGTATGTTTTAAGGCTCAATAAATAAGCCTTATCAAGAGACCCCACGTGTGTGGTTGCATGTACTCTGCAACATATGGTGTCAGAAGTGCTGGGATTTTGAGAGGCCCCTGCAGCTGAAGGGCCACACACACACAAACATGAGAAAAATTGAAGAATTTTTAAAAGAGTTTCTGTGCGAACAGACCAGACAGCAGGGACTGTTAATGCAGGAGCAGACCAAACCGCAGGGACTGTTAATGCAGGAGGAGGCCCAACTACTTTTGCAGCAGCAAACCCAGCTCCTAACCCAGCAGCAGGCAGCACAGGATGAGCGGATGGCCAAGCTGCTGACCCAATTCCAGGGATCTGCCAGTCCAGAACTTGCGAACAAACGTCCCTCCTGAGGAAAATGGCTCCGAACGAGGATCCAGAGGCTTTTCTATTGACATTTGAAAGGGTTACCGAAGCTCAGAGCTGGGCTGCAGATCGCTGGGCAACTGCTTTGGCCCCGCTCCTTATAGGAGAAGCCCAGGCCGCATATCAGGGCCTCCCAGCAGACCAGGCAATGGAGTACAAACAAGTAATAGCCGCCATACTGGATCGCTTAGGTCTGTCCCCAGAGACCTACCGGCAGCAGTTCCGGAACCTGAAGTACACCTCTAAGATGAGACCCCGGGTCCTAGCTCAGCGGTTATTGGACTTGTGTAACCGCTGGATACAACCTGAGCAACACACTAGGAAACTGTTCTTGAACATGTGTGATGAACTGTCTGTGCCCTGCATGCTGAAGAGAAGCTGCCTTGTTTTCTATGCTGAAGTGAAGCTATTTTGTTTTTGTCTGCTGATGAGAAGCTATTTTGTTTTGTGTGCTGTATGTTTTAAGGCTCAATAAATAAGCCTTATCAAGAGACCTCGCGTGTGTGGTTGCATGTACTCTGCAACAGTGCTCTACACGCAGGCGCCGCACTACCATGGGCGCATGAGGGGTTAACTCCATCTCCAATTTCCATTCTTCTGCACTTCTCCCCGCCCCTGCCTATCAGTGGACTGCATATGTCTTGGAGGCGGGTTTCATTCGTTACCATGCACTTGTGTACTTTCTTTCCATTGGCTGCCTGTCCTGTAAATACACAGCCAGCCCTCCTACAAACTGGCTGAGCATAAACCCTGTTTATGTACTTGCATTTGCCTCAAACACCCTGCTGCCTTGTTGCTGTCTTGTCTTCGTATCCTGTTCCTGTTTTGACCTCGGCTTGTATCTGGACCTCCGCCTCTCTGACCCTTGACCTCGGCTTTCTGTTGGACTTCTACCTTCTCTACCCCTGGACCCAAGCACTGCACAACAACTATCCGACTTCTCCAATCCCTGACCACGGTGAGTATATACGACCATTCTGATCTCTCCTATCCTGACACAGCTACACTACCTTACTTTGCACTCCGGATGCGGTCTCGCGGTTGGAGGTCGGTGTATTCCAACATCCCCACCTCAGCCTTGCGGTCCCGTGCTGTTTGTGGTGACCACTCTTTACAGGGAGGAATTATGAGGAGCTCTGTTTTTGCCATGTTAAGTTTAAGTCAGTGGAGGGACATCCAGAAGGATATAGCAGAGAGACATTCAGAAATTTTAGTCTGTACAGCAGAGGTACAGGGGTAGATACGTAAATTTGTGTGTCATTAGCATAGAGGTGATATTTGAACCCAGGAGATGTGATTAAGTCACCTAGAGAGAGTGTAAAGAGAAAAGAGAAGGGTATCCAGGACAGAGCCCTGGGGCACCCCCACAGAGAGATCAATAGAGGAGGAGGTTTTTGCAAAAGAGACACTGAAAGTACGATGGATATGGTAAGAGGAGATCCAGGATAGAGCTTTGTTACGAATACCAAGAGTATGGAGAATGTGAAGGAGAAGAGGGTGGTCCACAGTATCAAATGCTGCAGGGAGGTCGAGTAATATGAGCAGTGTAATGACATCTGTCTTTGGCAGCATGGAGGTCATTAATTATTTTAGTGAGGGCTGTTTCACTCGAGTGAGCAGTGCGGAAGCCAGATTGTAGAGGTCTAGGAGAGAATAGGTGTTGAGAAAATGGAGCAAGCGCGAGAATAAAAGACGTTCAAGGAGTTTAGAGGCAAAAGGCAGGAGGGAGACAGGTTGATAGTTAGAAAGACAGGTAGGGTCAAGCTTGCTGTTTTTGAGTACTGGTATCACTGTTGCATGTTTGAATGAAGAGGGAAAGGTACCAGAGTAGAGGGAGGCTTTAAAAAGGTTTGTGTGTGTAGGGATTATAGTATAAGCAAGAGGTTTTAGGAGATGGGAGGGAATGGGGTCAAGAGGACAGGTGGTAGAGGGAGAAGAGGAGATCAGCAACGACACATCCTCCTCCGTGACAGCGGATAAAGAGTCAAGGAATGCATGAGGAGAGTTAGGAAGAGGTGTAGGATGGAGGATGCAGATGGGATGGCCTGACATATGGATTTCACCTTTTCCTTGAAATAGTCGAAAAAGTCCTGAGGTGAGATGGAGGAAGAAGAACAGGCAACAGTCTGAGTAGGGAGTCAAAGACAGAGAAGAGTATACTTATGCAAGTTGATTAGTGAAGAAAAGTAGAGTTGTTTAGCTTGAGAGAGGGCAGAGTTGAAACAGGATAGCATAATTTTGTAGCGAAGGAAGTCTGCGAGAGTGTCAGATTTCCTCCAGAGGCATTAAGCGGAACGAGTGCAGGAATGTAGCTTGTGCGTGTGGGAATTTAGCAAAGTTCTGGGATTCAAGGGGCGAGAACGGCAGAGAGAAAGCGGGGCATGTAGATCAAGAGGGGAGGATAGGGCAGAGTTGTATTTCCTGACCAGGTTGTCAGGGTCTGGAGCAGAGCTGAGAGAGGCGAGGGAGGAGTGTAAAGTGGACTTATAAACTGGTAGGTTAATAGAGCGCAGGTCTCTGCAGAAACGAGGGGTAGATGGAGGTGGAGAAGGGGAGAAGTGAGAGAGAGAAAATGAGATGAGGTGATGGTTTGAGAGAGGAAAAGGGGAAATGGAGAAATCGAAGAGAGAAAAGTTTTTAGTGAAAATAAGGTCTAGGTAGTGGCCATCCTTATGGGTGCTGGCTGCAGCCCACTGTTGAGGGCCAAAAGAAGAGGTTAGAGAGAGAAAGCGGGAAGCCCTTGGGAGAGAGGTTTCATCAATCTGGTAGTTGAAGTCCCCAAGGAGAAGAACAGGGGAGTCTGAGGAGAGAAAGAAAGAGTGCCAGGATTCAAAGTGAAAGAAAAAGGCAGAAGGCGGATGAGTAGATGTAGGGGTGCAAAAGATGGCCACCATGTGGACAGGGAGAGGAGAGAAAATCTGGACAGTGTGAGCCTCAAAGGAGGGAAAATCAAGAGAGGGATGAATAGAAAGGTTATGGTAGCAGCAGATAGATGAGAGCAATAGCCCCACGCCTCCACCCATCAGGGCGTGGAGTGTGGGAGAAAGAAAGGTGACCAAAAGAGAGGGCAGCTTCCAGAGCAAAGTCAGACTGAGTGAGCCAAGTCTCAGTTATAGCAAAGAGGAGATGAGAATGAGAGAAAAAGAAGTCATGCACAGAGAGGAACTTGCTAGAAAGGAAGCATGCATTCTAAAGGGCATAGGAGAAAGGGAGAGAGGAGGGAGGGTGACAGGGGATGGGTATGATGTTAGTGGGGTTGACACCCGAAGGAATAGAAGTTGTATGTGGAGGCAAGGACAAGAGCATACAGAAATAAAGCAGGGACCAGGATTGGGAGAGATTTCCCCAGAAGTTTAGTATAATGCGAGTGACCAAGGCTGGCTTTCAAATTAGGATTCTCCCCCATCAGCTAGTTACCTGCCCTCAATATCTTCCTTGTCTGCAGGACACAGGGATGACTCGCCACCTTGTTCAAATGACAGACATTTCTACTGCACTGCTCATGCTTAAGAGACTGTGATTTCAATAATGCTGACCCTCTACCTCTGCAAGAACTACCTGGCGGGTGGCGATTACAAGGCAATGTAGGTTTGCAGATAAGTTGATGTTCACAAAGTAGGAAATGGAATCTCATTCCTGAGTGAAGGAACATAAATAAAGGAGGTAAAAAGGTGCACCACAGGGACTAGGATTTAGCATTTGATAGTTAAACTTATAGCGTCTGAATTACTGCATATGTGTTCTAAGAGCTCGGTGCATGGGACAACCTGTTAACAACTCTCGTGCATGATAAGATAATAATAGCTATAATAGCCTACTGCCAGGGCGTACTACCAAAACTATGATAAATAAAGAAAGTTCAGAAGCATATAATTTGTATGTGTGCAGCATAAAGGATATTTTAATATTGTTTCAACCACATAATGACTTCTGGAATGCAGTACAGACATACCCCGGTTTAAGGACACTCACTTTAAGTACACTCGCGAGTAAGGACATATCGCCCAATAGGCAAACGGCAGCTCGCGCATGCGCCTGTCAGCACGTCCTGAACAGCAATACCGGCTCCCTGCCTGTACCGAAGGTGTGCGCAAGCGGGGAGACTATAGCGACTGTTACAAATGCGTTATTTACATCAGTTATGCACATATATGACGATTGCAGTACAGTACATGCACCGCAGGGAGACAGTCAGAGATCAGGGAGGTTAATTCATGGCTAAGAAAGTGGTGCAGGAAGGAGGGGTTTGGGTTTTTAGAGCACTGGGACTCCTTTTCTGAGAGGTGCCATCTATATTCTAAGGACGGATTGCACCTCAATGAAGTGGGATCTTCTGTGCTAGGGGGGAGAATGCTAAAAAGGTTGGAGGAGATTTTAAACTAGGATGGAGGGGGGAGGGGAATGAAACAGATAATGAACTTAATGGAATAGATGAGGATACAAGGTGGTATGGAGGTAGAATGGGGGCAAATGAAAGTTTGACAAGCAGTGAGACACCCATAGTAAATACAGATAATACTAGAAAACTTCTAAAGACTAAACAAAGTGGGCGCAGAAAGGAAGGAGCAGATAAGATAATAGTACAGGCTGAAAAAAAACGAAATGCATGCTTGCTAATGCAAGAAGCCTGACAGATAAAATGGGGGAGCTTGAATTAATAGCTGCAAAGGAGCAGTATGATATCATAGGCATTACTGAAACATGGTGGGATGAAACTCATGACTGGACAGTTAATTTATAGGGTTATTCTCTTTTTCGGAAGGATCGAACAAATAGAAGGGGAGCTGGAGTATGTTTATATGTTAAACCGGATCTAAAACCTATTATAAGGGATGATGTCTATGAAGGGAATGATGAAAATGTAGAAACTTTGTCGATAGAAATTAGCAGAGGAGGTAAAAGTATAAAGAAAATGTTTGTGGGAATATGCTATAAACCACCAAAGATCTGTGAGATTGAGGAAGCTAAAATACTTTTGCAAATGGAGAAGGCATCAAAACTGGGTCATGTTTGCATAATGGGGGATTTTAATTATCCAGACATAGACTGGAGCAATGAGATTAGCGTTACAACAATAGGGAACAGGTTTTTGGGGGTGCTTAAAGACAATTATATGACCCAAATTATTGAGAAACCAACCAGGAGAGGAGCAGTTCTGGATTTGGTCAATTCAAACAATGTAGAAGTAATAACAAATATTCAAGTCCTGGAACATTTGGGTAACAGTGATCATAACATGGTCTCATTTGAAATAAATTATCATAAAACAGATTACTTGGGTTCAACAAAGACCTTCAACTTTGGAAAGGCAGATTTTAATAAACTGAGGTCTAATCTAGTAGTAATACAATGGGATGATGTTTTTGCAGGGAAAAATGTAGAAGATAAATGGGCAGTCTTTAAAACATTGTTAGAAAAGCACACTTATCAGTGTATACCCTTGGGTAATAAGTATAAAAGAAATAAGTCAAAACCAATGTGGCTAATTACACAGGTAGGGGAGGAAATGAACAAGAAGAGGAAGGCGTTTAGATTCTTTAAGTCAGAAGGGACAGAGACATCGTATCAGAATTATAAGGAATGTAACAAAAATTGCAAAAGGGCAATCAAATTAGCAACAATGGATAATGAAAAAAGGATTGCAATAGAAAGTAAGGTCAACCCTAAAAAATTCTTTAAGTACCTTAATAACAAAAAAATGAGAAAAGGACCCTTTCAGTGTGAGATGGGTAGGCAGATTATTAGAGATAAGGAAAAAGCTGAGGTGTTAAACAAATTATTTGCCTCTGTGTTTGCCAGGGAAGAATCAAGTTCAATAGTAGTGCTGCAGGAGGAAGCCACAACCTCCATATTAATGAACAATTGATTAACTGAGGAAGAAGTTCATAAGCGACTTGAAAAAAATAAAGTTAATAAGGCACCTGGCCACGATGGCATACATCCAAGAGTTCTCAAGGAGTTAAGCTTAGTAATAGCAAAACCATTATATTTAATATTCAAGGACTCCATTTCCATAGGCTCAGTACCACAAGATTGGCGTAAAGCAGATGCGGTGCCTATATTTAAAAAGGGAGCTAGATCACAGCTGGGAAATTACAGACCTGTAAGCCTGACTTCAATAGTAGGGAAACTACTTGAAGGTTTAATACGGGATAATATTCAGGAATACCTAATGGAAAATAAAATTATTAGTAATAGCATGGATTTATGAAGGATAGATCTTGCCAAACTAACCTTATTTGTTTCTTTGAGGAGGTAAGTAGGAATCTAGACCAGGGTAATGCCGTTGATGTGGTCTACTTAGATTTTGCAAAGGCTTTTGATACGGTTTCACACAAGAGGTTGGTGTACAAAATATAGAAAGTTGGACTCAGTAATAATATATGCACCTGTATTGAAAACTAGTTAAAGTACAGACAACAGAGGGTTGTCATAAATGGAACTTTTTCAGGTTGGGCTAAAGCCGTGAGTGGAGTACCTCAGAGATCGGTACTGGGACCCCTGCTTTTTAACTTGTTTATTAATGACCTTGAGGATGGGATCGAGAACAAAGTCTCCATCTTTGCTGATGATACTAAATTGTGTAAGGTAATAGAATCAGAGCAGGATGTAATTTCTCTTCAGAAGGACTTGGAAAGACTGGAAACATGGTCAGGTAAATGGCAGATGAGGTTTAATACAGATAAATGTAAGGTTATGCATTTGGGATACAAGAATAAAAAGGCGACTTACAAATTAAATGGAGATATATTGGGGGATTCCTTGATGGAGAAGGATTTAGGAGTGCTTGTAGACAGCAGGCTTAGCAATAGTGCCCAATGTCATGCAGTAGCTGCAAAGGCAAACAAGATCTTATCTTGCATCAAATGGGCAATGGATGGAAGGGAAGTAAACATAATTATGCCGCTTTACAAAGCATTAGTAAGACCACACCTTGAATATGGAGTACAATTTTGGGCATCAATCCTAAGAAAAGACATTATGGAACTAGAGAGAGTGCAGAGAAGAGCCACCACATTAATAAAGGGGATGGACATTCTAACTTATGAGGAGAGGCTAGCTAAATTAGATTTATTTACATTAGAAAAGAGGCGTCTAAGAGGGGATATGATAACTATATACAAATGTATTCAGGGACAATACAAGGAGCTTTCAAAAGAACTATTCACCCCACGGGCAGTACAAAGGGCTCGGGCCATCCCTTAAGGTTGGAGGAAAGGAAATTTCACCAGCAACAAAGGAAAGGGTTCTTTACAGTAAGGGCAGTTAAAATGTGGAATTCATTACCCATGAAGACTGTGATGGCAGATACAATAGATTTGTTCAAAAAAAGGTTGGACATCTTTTTAGATGGGAAAGGTATACAGGGATATAACAAATAAGTATACATGGGAAGGATGTTGATCCAGGGATTAATCCGATTGCCAATTCTTGGAGTCAGGAAGGAATTAATTTGTCTCCTTAATGGGTTTTTTTGTTTGCCTTCCTCTGAATCAATAAGTATAGATATAGGATAAAGTATCTGTTGTCTAAATTTAGCATAGATTGAACTTGATGGACGGAAGTCTTTTTTCAACCTCATCTACTGTGTAACTATGTAACTATATGTCGGGAAAAGGTAGTGCTTCACTTTAAGTACATTTTCGCTTTACATACATGCTCCGGTCCCATTTCGTACGTTAATGCGGGGTATGCCTGTACTACTGTATATAGCATTATTATTTCAACAAAATAAAGCAGGACTACATAAGGTTTTAGTATATATTTGTGTACATTTAGTATCCAGCTGCGTGTTAAAGGTAAATGGTTATGCAGTATAATAAAGATATTCTCAAGTTGGCACATGGAGAAGGCAAAACCTGTAGTTTACAGGAGCATACCTTTTAACAACGAGATATTGATAGTGTTCTGGAGGGAACAAACCCATGTTGGTAGCTCTCAAAATATATTTTTTTCATATTTCCTTTTACAAGCAAATGTGAGTATAATTTCTGTGCGTAAAAAGCAAACAGCTCATGAATGAGATAAATCCAATGAAAATATATAACATATAAAGAATGCATCCGCATTTAACATCCTGATGATATGATTTTATTCTAACCAGTTAAGAGGTAGCTCTAGCCTGCAATGGTATATTAGACTTTAAATAAGTCACAACGTGTGTTGATGCAGCAAGATATGATTAGCCAAAAGCAGCTTGACAAATGTTCTTTCATTGGGAAGAGAAGTTAGTTTTATAATGTTCTAATGATTTTGGGTGTATTCCTAAGATACCAGCTGCTTCTTAATAAATTCACTGAAGTTTCTTTGAATAAATAGAAAACTGAAGTGTCTCTGACATTTTTTTGGACACAATTTAGATTTCATGCAGTCTGCAGTATCTCTAATCTGAAGCCGTGAGGAACATACTCTTGAAAATAGCATAATTTTGTTTAAAGCATGGATTGTGCAGTAAACAGTTTTGATTAATCAAAAAAAGAGTTATTATTATTACATAAAAAAGTAGTACAGCTGAAGCCGTTACAATGCGGTGCTCAGGGTCCACCCAATGCAACCGCGTTATAACCAGGATCGCCGAAAAAAATGGCCACCGCGATCCACGGTGTGTTCTGCGTCCGCCTCCTACACTCGGTAATACCACCTGAGCTCCTGTTTGCATGCGTGCGTCTTTTGCGGCAACAGCAAAATAAAAATGCTATACGTAAGGAAAAAGCATTAACTGATTCATTGCAAATAGCCCAAGGTGGTCATCCTTCCAAGTGGCAGCAAGATCATCCTCACCGGGAGCATGAGCTTCTTTCCTGCTTTCTCCAAAGAGCAGCACGCACCATATCCTGGAAATGGACAGTTTAACAGACCACATGTTACAGGAGACCTTTCCAGTGTGGGCCTCCTGATAGCCAAAGGTATGCCTAATGCTATAAATAATACATGTAAATGAATTTGTACACACGGTTGCAGTGCCACACTAGAAAAAAAAAATGGGGGGAGGGGGGTTCGTGACTCTTCCTTTTTGTGCCAGAGATAAAATGAAAACTTGAGATGGCAGTAGAATATATTATACTTGTCCTTCTTTGTGTATAGATGTCTTTGAGCAATAATCATAACCTTGTTTGTATACATAGATTATTTTGTAGATATTGAGCCCATTATGTTTATCATGATGTATTTTTTTTAAATAAATGTGCACAAGAGTTTTAAGACGAATTTGAGGTTTTAATATACAGTAGGTTTAAGATGATTAAATCTCATGCACAACCTACATATACTGCTACTGCTACGACACACTTTATTCGAGCAAATACCCGGTATGTACCTGGCAGATACCTGGAATGCGCCGCTCCTCACCTCAGACAAGCCCCGTTGCGTTTGCCTTCCCAGCCATGGTTCATGCCTGGCTGACGGGCGGCTGATCTGTTAAATGATAATGATTAGGATTTAATAGGCTGCAATGCTTCGCGTGTCTACCAGATGGCATAAATTCATGAATTGTAATGCAGTATATATATATATATATATACTGTGCAGTCTTGCAGCCAGCGGGAATAAAATGCTTCAATCCCTGCCTAGAAAATAACGCAATGCACTCGGGCAGAAAACAGTCACAAACCTCAATACACCCGAGTATACCCGAATTCGTGGGACTAGCCGAGCTCGAATAAAGTGTGTCGCCAGTGTACAAATCATTTTAATATTGGACCAGCTATCACTGTGTGTAATACAATAGTGTGTGTGTGTGTGTGTGTGTGTGTGTGTGTGTGTGTGTGTGTGTGTGTGTGTGTGTGTGTGTGTGTGTGTGTGTGTGTGTGTGTGTGTGTGTGTGTCAGGACATTCCCCTCGGAAAATCCTGGAAGTTTGCCAAAAAAAACCAGGAGCCATGCTCACACCGCATTATATATGCGGATCCGCATTGTAGCAGATCGCGCTATAACGGGTTTGAGCTGTATTATTAATTAGACCCTTAGAAGAAAAATTTAGAGAGGTGCTTTATTAGATGGGTGAAAAAATGTCCCACCTTTCAGTGACATATAAAACAGTCCATGGTCTTGTTATTTTCTCAATTTATTCAGACAAATAGAACACATCTTTTACAGCATCACTTCAGTCATTTACATCAGGCTTTCAGACATACATATAGAATTGGGTTATATAGTGGAGAATCATCAGCTTGGTAAATGATTCTGGATCCATACATCCACGTACAATCTTTTATACACTGGTTAAGACCAGTCTTAACCTAGCAATGTGCAACAAAAAGTAAGCGCACCCTTAGTGTCACCTAAAATAAAATTGTGAAAAAATATATAAAGTAAAAAAGTGAACAAAAAATCACCATATCTGAGAGATGCAGCTGATTCATGTAGTCACATGCATAAATGTAGGGTAACTAAGACTCAAGCCAGGGGCTCTAGCTTCATAAGCCGTGGTTTAACTGCTGTGCTAAATCAGCACTGGATAGATCTTCAGTACTACACACGGAAGGCTGTTGATTCCTTCGAGGCCCTGGATTGGCCAATGGCTGAACAATGATCATTGGTTAATTACTTGACATACCCATTGAGATCGCTAGGTTCTCTCTTGATTTACTAGCTCTCCTGGTGATCCTTGTGATCCAATTCTGGTACTTGATCCTGGACTGCCCTTGACTATGCTTTCGGCCTGACCCCTTTTGGTACCACGACACTGTCTGCAATTCCAGTACAGTACATAAACTTACCATAGCCTGTTCCTGACCTTGCTGTTTGGTTTCTCCTTTAATGCATCTACCTTCTGACTTTAAGGGACCTATTCAGGTAGCTTGGATAAAATCCCTGCCAAATCGAATGGTTTGGCATGACCCTACCTAACGGTCTGACATTTGTGTTATCATGGAATTCAGAAAGAATTATTACAAGTCAAATACCATGTGGTAGGACAATGCCATACTGCTCGGGATAGTAGTGCCCTTATCTCAGCCTTTTTCTAAGTTCTACCACTGCGATCTGCCCGCAGTCTGTAAGAACTGCACAGAGAGAGCTGCACAGAGAGCTGCACCTCCCTGCACAGCTCTTACAGGCGATCTCACTATTTTAATTTACATTTTAATAACAGAGTATTGTAGCAGGGGACCTCTGGAGCTGAACCGCATTAATTTCAGCCGCGGGGACCTCCTGCTTCCCGAGTTACAGGCCCCAGTAATCTCCTGTGCATTTAAATATCTCGGTCATGTGACGCCGGACATTTAAACAATGCAGGGAGATATCAGGCCTCTAACTCGGGAAGCAGTGGGCACCCGAAGGCGGAAATTAATGCGGTCCAGTTCAGGAGACCCTTTGCTTCAATACTCTGTTATTAAAATAAAATAAAAACAGCTTCATTACCTTAGCGGCTAGCGGCTTGCCAATAAATCCATTGATTGGTACTGTTGAATATGGGCATGGATTGCTACATTGGCAATGAAAGGGCAAGCTAAAAAAAAAAAATCAACAAAAATACAATTATGAAGAAAAAGACCTCCTTGGTGGCTGGAACTCCGGATAAGTGCTCAAATACAAATCCAGTGAATATGTGAAAAAACAAACGATATAATGAACTTTTTGTCCGTCACCAGCCTTGATTCTCCAGTTGTAGTGTGGGGTTTCTTTGTTACGGTTTTAGGCGCCTCTACAGTTTTCGGCATCCAGCGGGCTTCCTTTGGGTCTCCTGTTGCTGCAGGCTCGCCTCTGCTGTGTGTGCTCACCAGTGCGTCTGATGCGTAGTGACACCAATGTGTGATCACGTGTCATCCGCGCGTCCTCCGCTGATCAGCTCTGGTCTACCTCCAAGAGTTCACCATTCCAGTGCTCACAATCTCACGCATGTGTAGCCTACCCTACGCGTTTTATAAATCAGCGTTTGCTTCTCCAGGGGTATTGTGGCATAGGAGGCCTTCCACCCTTATATAACTCCCCTTCTGCAGACATTTGAGGGAGGGGTGCGGTTAGGAAAACTCTGACAAAATGGCAGCCGTCACATGGTACACCAAGCAATCGGATTTGTATATATACCATGTGATGCCTTTCCTTTTTTGGAGTGATGTGAAGATACCTTATTCGCTATCTTCCCTCCCTTGTTTATGACACCAAACGGAAAGGCGTCACATGGTATATTTACCAATCCAATTGCTGCGTATACAATGTGATGGCTTCCATTTTTTGTTTTTGCTGAAGTCACATCATTTTAAAGGGAGGGAAGCATATACTACCTGATTGGCTGGCTTCACATCCTCACAAAACAAGGGAAGCTGTCACATGGTACACCAACCAATCGAATTGGGGGTGTAGCATTTGACACTCAAATATGACATCACAGGCCTTATATATGGCCTGTCCTGTCTCTTTTGAGTCCAAGAAGACGTCTGATCAAGATCTCTGGGCCCATTGAATCATACAGAAGAGTAGAAAGAATAAAAGAAGGAAAGAACTTACCAGAGATATCTCTTCAATCAACAGAGGTACATGGACTTCTGCGCAGTGGCTGATGAGGAGTATTGCATCATGGGTCAAGAATTGGTGCTGGAGTAGGTTTCTGAGGGTGAATATGGCAAAGATAAGAAACACATTGATTGGCTTTTATTTAATTGTGTATTTTTTTTAGGTTGCTCATTGACTCCTAATGTGCTTATATATGCCCCTTTCTGGGTATAGATAAGCACAGTGACAAGCAATGCATTTTTTGGCAAATGCTTGTTTTTATTTAATTGTTATGTATTGTATTTTTGGTGGATTTTTCACTGTGGCAATCCATGCCCATATAGTGGGCATGATTTATCACAGTCAAAATCAATTACTTTATTGTGAAATGCTTTTTTCTATTGAAATGTAATGTGTTTTATTTGGTGGTTCTTTTTTTTAGCCTGCCCATTCATTGCCATTGTGGCAATCCATGCCCATATTGGGGGCATGGTTTACCACTGTGACAATCAATGGGTAGAAGCAGTGGGATGGGGGTAGTTTCACAGGGCGGGTGGGTAGGCCTACTGGGTGGGTAGCAGGGAGGAGGGGTGTTAACCCCTTAATTACTATAGCGGTTACTAACCACTAAGGTGATTAAGGGGTTAGTGGGCATTAGTTTGTTTTTTTTATTTTAATGTTGCTGCCCACGTAGGACGCAGAGGACTAGGAGGAAGATGAGGATGGCTTTCATCCTGGCAGGGAAAGTAGAACTTTAATTTACTTTATGCTGGCTGGATAATGTTATATTTTTTATGGGCAAATGAGCTATTATCCAGATCTGGATAATAGGAATTTTGCCCATTACTGTACAGTATGTGTTAGGGGGGGAAGTTGTTGGGGTACAGAGTGTGGGTAGTAGGGTGCCCATTCATTGCTATTGGGGTTATCTTTGCTCCCATTGAGGGCATACGTAACCACACTGGCAATCAATGGGTGTATTGGATAGTGTTGTGTTTTAATGTTTATTGGGGGTAGACGGGATGGGTGAAGGTGGTATTTGGCCCATGGTGGGTGTTTATTTCTACCGGGTGGGTAGTAGCGGATGGGCTTAACCCCTTCATTATGTTAGCAGTAGTAACCGCTAAGTTAATGAAGGGGTTAACTCCTCCCGCAACCCTCCTGGTAGGCATAAACACCCTCCACGGGCCAAATACCACCTTCACCCACTCCCACTACCCCCAATAAACCGGGCACTTGTATGTAACCCCTTCAATACCTTAGCAGTTAGCCGCTAATGTAATGAAACTGCCTGTTAATGTATGTTTATTACATAAGAGGAAGCAGGGGGTTTCCGGAGCTGATGCACTTCTCGAGCGAATTTGGCAAGTTACCAAAGTTTTCGGAATAGATACACTTGCAAACTCATTCGAGAAGTGCTCAAAATGCTCGAATGAGTTAGTTATCCTACTAGAATAGGTCCTTAAGTGGGCCAGAGATGGGCAACCTATTTTTCAATGTAGACACAGGTGTGGCGAATAAGAAGTGAAAATCGCCACACCATGTAAAACTTGAGACATTAGGTTGCTCAATCGAACATTTAAAACAACACACACTGTTCATCTGCATCACTCGCCTCAGCACTATCACCTGCTGCTGGTTCACTTCGTTTTCAAATCACCCACTTATCCATCTCTCGGGGAGAAATTGGAAAAATGTTTAAAAAAATAACAGTTCAAGGTCGGGTCTAGACTCCAACTGAAGGCAGACGGGAGTATTGGATGGCTGTGTTGTGTCAATGACTCATTCAGAAAGCGGAAACGGAAACTAGCACACGCCATCAGGAAAAAGTTTATTTTACTGTGGGAGCTGGCAAACTCAAGTTTGCCACACTTCCATGGCCAATTCGCCACTTGTGGCGATTAGCGACAGGGTTGCCCACCTCGGGTCTAAAATGTATCTGCTTGCATCTTGCTAGACCCTGTCCCTGGTAGCACTGTTAATGTGGTGTGTATTGTTGTACACTGGAGCAACTTGCATCATGTTGAATTTATTCTGCTTCAATTTTTTAGTGTATCAAGTTGTTTTGCTCCATTTGTACCACTAAGCATTTGGGGAGTGGTTAGAGGAGAGTGCTTTATATTATATTGACATGTATTAGATATTATAATGTATTAAAGCTTGCTCCCATAACTGTTGTAGATCTTCATCTTTGCATCAAGATTGCCAAGTTTAGGTACTTCTAAGACATCTGCATGAAGAGAAAAAGCAAGATTAGCATGCTTTATACATATGCCGCAATTGCAAATGAAAAACTACGCTCTATGTTTTGAAGATTGCACAATGTTGATCCTGTACATATCACTAATGTAACTGAACTTCACTTGGTTAATAAACACTAGCAATATCATAATGTATTTTATGATGGTGTTCATATTAAAAATAGATTGTAAGAATGTTTAGATCTAGCTGAATGCAAATTAGAATGTGTGTTTCTGTTCAAATGATTAATTTTAGTATTATGTAATAAAAGTGTCATTAATACATTGTAGATGGAATAAGGATCAAATATTTTACCATGTACAGTAAACATATACAAATGATTTACTTTATCAAATATATGCATAATTTTCTGAATTCAAATTGCTGTATGATATATTACATTTTATATTACCATTGCGTTTTTGTAGTATAAGGAGTAACACCTCTTTTTGGACTGATACCAATTGCTGAGGTGGGGGCCCAAGTCCTTTATGACTAAATTATATGTCACACGTGGCATAAGGTCAGACAATGGGAAATAACTACAAAGTGGATGTAATATAACCGATTAAATATATATATATATATATATATATATATATATATATATATAAATCAAAAATGAATAGACAATACCTTTCTGTGGCTAACAAAATGCTTTTATTCTTGCGAGCTCTCGATATACACTGATCTCTTCTTCCGGCGATGTTACAATGAATGAAGCTTCATTAATTGTAACATCGCCGGAAGAAAAGATCAGTATATCTCGAAAGCTCGCAAGAATAAAAGCATTTAGTTAGCCAAAGAACGGTATTGTCTATTCATTTTTGATTATTAAAGCTCGGCTAACACGGTACTGATACCTCTACATCTATATATATATATAATATGGATACTTGGGAACCTCGTGATCGTGGGAACATCATCGGTCTTATCTGGGACTGTTAGGAATAGTGCTTTGTAATAACAAAGCACTATTCCCAAGCCGTCCCACATACACCACTCACTTAAAATGGCCGCTGTCTTCATGAGAATCGATTAGGGACAATTCGGCAGGGGGTGCTATAGGGCGAGTTTTCTAGCAACTTCTATTGCCTTGCCCAGTCAAATTCCACTACTGGGTAATTTTTTAACCATGTATGACCATATGATTAGGGGAAAACACAGTGTATTGTGTGTATCACACAACACACCCAAAATACCTACAAATCTTAGCAGTGCCTCCAATGTAACCCCTCTTTTTCTGGGCCCCAGATGGATACCTGTTGCTGAGGTGGGGGCCCAGGCTCGTGCAGGTCTAATGCCACGTGTCCTGCCAACTCATCTTAAAGGCTCCTCTCTGCTCACTCCCACCTGTTCCAGTCTTAGTTATTGGCTTATTCTATGTCCATCCTAAGTCACATGTCCATGGCACACTGGAAAGGAACCTGACGGGGCAGTGTGAGTGTGATGCTTGCATCACACAGGGGGTTACAAAGGTGTAATAAAAGATGAAAGTTAAATAATTAACATTTAAATGTTTTGAACACTTTATATGTTTATTAGTGGTAATATATAACTAGATAAGAGACTAGACTATATAACTACTGTATGTGTGTATGTATAGGTCTGTATATACATATACTGTTTACAGTATATCAGTGAGAACAACACACAGATATGTATAGCCTGCTGGAAGGGCACCACCTGAGGCTAAAAAATAAATCCAGACCCGTATTTGGGAATGCAAGTTACATTTCTTTATATCCCAAGCTGCTGCTATCATGCACCAATAAAAAGCCATAGTAAACGGAGCTTCGTGTGGGGGAGCAACTCCTAGGTTGCCGAGGAAAATCCATATACTTAGAAGTAATCTGAATGCAGACACTTTGCATTAGTGAGGATTCCAGTACCTGGCTCAGCTGGGCCTGGCAGGGTCATTAAAGTAGTTAGCTTTAGGTTGGTAGAGAGCACAGTCAATAAGCAGGAGCTACAGTAGGTTTTAATTTTATTGCTTGTTTTTTTTTGGTTTCGTAAATGGTCAGGTGCCAATGACTATTTGCTGCTAATATAACAGCAACATTTATATTCCTACGTCTTGAATGTGACTAAAACCTATATTATCCATGCCAACACACATAAAAAAAGGTGACAGGGGACACTGAAAGGCTGCTCTGTCATAAGCCTTAAGATATATTTGACCTTTTCCCCTGGTATATAGATCCAGATATGTAATAGCTTTCACCGGTTGCCTTTAAAAAAATCATGGAAGGAACATACTAGCTCCTCTGAACTCTCTCATGAAGTAGTTAGTAAAACTGCTCATCATTGTGGCAATTCCCCCCCCCCCCTCCCCTTAATGTTTCATAATAATTGTAAGTCATGCATAATGAGAAGAGAATACTGTCTCTGAATGTTCCTCCATAGTGAAACACATCCAGTTAACCACAGTGAGGTGGACACTGAGTTTCCTGAACCCATGGTGTTTGGAGAGGTGTATTCTGAGTGACCAAGACTCAACCAGATGCTTGAGAACCAGCACCACCTGTTATTAGAGGGCCTGAGAGAGGAACATCATAGTCTCTGTAAAACATACAGAGATAAATGTGCTTTTATTTACTGATGAGAGAGTGTAGGTAGCTGAGGGACGGATTCACACAGAGGTGAAGGAGGTATGTGATGATGGCAAGCAAAGTGGGGGTGTGACTGGTGACATATCAGTGAGTGGAAGTCCACAGACTGGGAAAATGGAGATAAAGGCAGTAGTGGTGCTGTTAAAAAATAATAATAAAAAGTCTTACCTGGTGGAAAAACTACAAATATCTCAGGAGTAGAGGGTGTCACTTAAGGCAGTGGGAGCCCAGTTCAGAAAATGCAGATTTTTTTTTACAGCCCACCCCCCAAAAACATAGCAAGGACTGCTACTTTAACTATAATAAACTGTTATTTTAAATAAGCGTGATGATGATTGCTGCAGGTAACACAACTTGTGAGTGCACGTTATTTAATATATTGTACATTATAAGTCAGAAAACAACCAGAAATTGTCTGCAGAAAAGGGACTATGCATCCATAAGGGAGGCGGCCATAGGACTTTATGGGGTGTATGGCATAAGTGGCAAAATTCTAGGGCTAAAATATGGCAAAAGAAAAACAATCCTATTGATTTCAATGGGACTTTTTTCTCGGATACAAGGTGCAGTTATTTTACCCTAGAATTGCTCCACTTTTGCCTGGTACATATGCCCCTGTGACTACAGCTGCACCGGCCATTATTCAAACACTTAACGCGTTGTGTACATCGGAATACCGATGTCATGATGCGGGATGTCTTCCAACCGTACCGCCTTAAGACGCGAGTGCGGCGAGTGCAGAAAATGTCATTTTAGAGTCCTGGTTTTTAAACACCTTAAATTGGCACAGTAGCACAGTACTGTACACATTGTAATTCATTAATTTCATTGCACCAAAAAAAACAGAATCCCTGAAATTCAACAAAGCAATCGCGATAAGCGCGGGTGCCTGGGGCGATTGGCCGCGTTCATGCTGCGTGGAGTACAACAGAGCACACGAAATCGGCGGCGTGATTTGTTTGAATAACATCCACTGCAGCTGTAGATCCCTTTTATAATTTGGGCAGATTTATCGGAGGGTTAACTTGGGATAGGGTAATAAGATAGGGCCATTTTATAATGGAGAATGAGTAGGCGCTGATATAAATTTAAAGGGCACATGTCATGTTCAGCTAGAAAAGGCTGATCTGAAACTTTGCTCCCAGTGTAGTTAGCACTATAACTTTATCAGTACAGCAGGTGGGAAATATGGGATCAATGACCTTACAGTGTGAAACACATGTTAATGAAAATAGTTATGATTATCAATACAAACTGTAGCTGTTTTCTCCCAAGTGAATGTTGTTATTGAGTCATGTATTGTGTAGTTTTGTATAGTTGTATCTTTCTCAGAGCCTACAAATGTACAGTAGTCTATATAACAATTTTCCCCAGTATCATCAAAATAATTTTACAGGGTCTTAAAGCTTTGCGTGAACATTCTACATGTCTGTGTGTGTACGTGTGTCATTGAACCTACAATGCATTTGTTTCACTTGCATTTCCCTAGGAGCTTTTGTTCCACCATTAAAGCAGGTAGTCAGGGGGTCAAAATGGATGGGACCTCCAAGTTTATCAGAGGAAGTTTGCTGAACGAGCTTTCTAGTAGAATTAAGAATGAATGGATCTGGGAAAGAATGAGACATTGTGTAAATGTATAAATGTTTTGTATACCGTAAAATGCAAATCCCTCATTTTTTTTTCTTCATGTGACTTAAACAGCTTAAACCTTAATAAGATTAAGGTCCTCTTACCAGGAACCTTATGTAGCAACAATAATCTAGCCGATGTCCTTGAATTGTATTGCACTTTATTTTAACCCCTAGTTGTGGGAACTGTGTGTATGTGTGCGTGAGAATATCAATGCCTAAAGGTTTAGAACTTCTTTGGTACCTATGATTTTCTCACCAGAGCTGGAAATGACACAAACCTGAGGATACCTACAGTATCAATAAGTGAAAATAAACTTAGCCAAAAATTGCAGGGTCCTACAACAGAGTTAAGCCAGATAACACAGTATAAGATTGCGAAAAAGGATCAGCACACAGCTACAGTTGAAGAAAGCAGTTTATTGTTTAGCTAGCTCAGTAGGGTACTGATTTACACCTTCTACCTACATTCCTCCCATCCATTTGACCAATCAAGGATGCCAGTTACTATTCAAACCTTGATTAATTCAACCACTGGGACTAAGGGTATCCGGTATACAGATGTACAGTTTAATATTAGAGACCCGCTTTGACCTCCCCTTGGGGGACGGGTCATACATTCCTACAACAATCATGATATATTGCTCTTTTATGCTATAGAAGATCATTATTAGGAATCCTGTCTCCCTTTATACTCTAGTTATATCACACTGCTACTAAGTTTGATTTAACATATATACCTCTGTAAGTTTATATGTCTCTGTGTATATTCGTTTTGGTTTACTTACCTATTAAGGGACAGACTGTGTCACTAACAAAGTTGTTACCAATAATTGTATCAGACTATTATTGTGATTGTCTGTTATATTAGTCCCACCCACTTTGTAAGGTATATACTTCACATGACGCGACTGGTATGTAGCTCCTCCCCCTGAAGAAGTGTCTGTGGACACGAAACGGCGTCGGGGTGCAGTGACGTCACGGTTGTGGCGCCTGCGAGCGGGACGGTGTTCAGGACAGTGGTAGCGGGAGATCCTCTCACCCTGCTCGGAGATACGGTCGTATACCAGACACTGCTGACATTGTGGGGCTGCAGCTGCAGCTTTCTGATATTATCAGTTCTGGGGTTGAGTGTTGGGGCATTATCTGACAGAGGCATTTTTTATGTGTATAAGTGTTTATCATTACACCACTATATACTGCCTGCACACACAGTGTGTATGTTATGACACACCACACTCTTTACCATACTTACCTCTGCTGCCGCTGCAGCTGATGATATACTACATGTGTATTCAGTCTGTGGAATGTATACCTTAGCAGGGCTATATAAGTACTAACTATACCGCACCACTATATCGTACCACCACTTTATATGGATTGATTGGTAGTGTGGCTAAGATAATCATAACATAGCTATTAAGCTGATTGATTTCAATACCAGCCTCCCACCTGACACCCCCCCCCCCCCTCCCCATCCCTCAGGGGATCATTTTTATTCCTCTTTTAATTCACATGTACATACCTACACTTGTTTCGGCATGACTACTTGTCAACATTAAACTTTTGTTATTTTCTGTTTTTATACAGACCACCTGTCTGTTACTGTTGGTATACCCTCATTGGGGTAGTGGGATTTTGGTCAAATCAGTGGATATTTTTCCTTGTAAATTGTACTTGTGCACCATGAGTACATGCTAATAGGGATCTAGGTGACTCTCTTCGCCATTTGTGTTTGTATTGCCCAACATCCCAAGGTACCCAGAGGCCAGATTAATACATTAACTGTGCATCCTATCCCCAAAGGGCCTGATTAAGGAATTTAAACATGAATGCTTTTTATATGATAGATAGATGAAGACTGAAGATATGTATTGGACATGTCCTCCAATATGAGGATAAGTATGATGATTTGTGCAACCCACCCCCCCCCCCCACTCCCTTTTATCTCTCCTTTATATGGACTAACAGTGGCACTGGCACACAGCAGACCTACCGCTGATTTTCCTGGAGAATGCACAATGTGGACCTCAGTATATGACATATACCCCCCTGGAGTCTCTCATAGGTCATGATTAATTGCTGCATGGAAAAAAATAGCAGTGGCACTGACGGATTAACCGGTCCCTGACTTCACAAGGTGACAATGAACAGATCATTTGCGTAGACTGGATTCTTTATCTCAACGACATGTGGCACTGTAAACTGTGAGACGGGAGATGACACTTAAGTGCTTTATTCCGGCAGTCCTGTGAGTGTGTTAGATAGGGAAGTAAAAAGCATGTGGGTGCGCAGTTAAGGTCACGTGAGCACATATGAGAGGGGCGGAAAAAAGAGATTAAAGATAAAGGGCAACTCTTTTAGGGGCTGAAAGGCTGCACATGGTGTCCCTGATATGTCATGTTGCCCACCACTGCCTTAGGGTTTTTGTACTAAGGCAATTTTGAAGCAAAATTCATGCAAATAATTGAATTTCCTTCTTGTGCCAATTTTTACCGGAAGTGCATCCCTTTCATTTTTGGGGAATGTCTGTAGGAGGCACAACGGAGAAGTTACATGATGAAGATATTACTTTTAGTGAGATTGATCAAATTGTGCTCTATTGTGCCTTAATTTTTCTTGCTGCTTTCTAAGTCCAAATATCTGCCAGGTCTGAAGGGACATAAACCTTCTCATTTAGAGTCCTTCGCTAGATTAAAATCTCTGGAACAACGAGCTCAGCAGATGCATCTTGGATCACAAAGTGGGGGCAGTGCATTAAAACATGTTTTCCTGTGTAGCCTAGTCCCCTGACTATCATCTTTTCTGTGGCCCTAACAGTATAACTCCTGTTAGACACAGCTACTGTGGGGGATAAGCTCTCTCATGGAGGCCTAGCTTGTTGTTGCTGCCTGGGTACAGCCTGGGTTGCTGTCCAGGGGCTGGCCTAACAGCAACCAGAGAGTGTCATCCCTGGTGAGGATACTGGCTGGGTCACATGCCCATGATGTCATGCCTGTTAGTATCAGACCTGCCGTGTTATGGGGCAGGGTTACAAGCCCCTCCCCTGGGGTACAAAAGCTGACACTCTCCCAGAAGTCAGGGGCACTCTTCCCTCCCCCTGTGTAGTGGAAGGACTTAACCTTTATCCCATCAGGGGGTAAAGGAGCTGAAAAGGGGACTGCAGGGCCTCAAGCCCTGTGTGTTCTACTTCCTGGAATGTGCCTGTCATGACTACATGTATGCTGCTTATAAAGACCCTGTTGAATTCATCTGTGGTGGCCACTTGACTGGGCCACTATCTGAGTTGCCAGTGCGGACCATCCTGGCTGCATCAGGATCCTCACCGGCTGGGGGTTTTGCGCTAGGAAGGATCATCACTGAGAGCCTGAACTGAGAGCCTCCCCATACCATTGCGGAGTTCTCAGGGCCTTCTGTTCTACCAAACAGGTATGCACCGCACCAGAATACATTGATAGCTATATGATCTCACTTAGGGTGGGGGAAAAGGTGCTACACCTATAAGATGAACACTGTTAGGTTCCTTGATTAATGTAAGCAACTGGATCATCATTCCATGTAGTCCTGAACATAAAAATATAAAAATATATTTCCGTGTTATAGCACTCCGATATGCACTACAGATGTTTAAAGAATAAGCATCCCCTATGTCACAGCATGAGTTCCTTGCTTTGAAACATGGACCCATCTATTTCATGTCATGTTCTGGTCAGTGCTGCATACTGTAATAATATATTTATAGAACGGATTAGAGAATAAGGAGGGGTCATAGGGTGACACAGGTCTCTGTTGAGAAGATTTTCATTCTTAATTTGTTAATCTTAAAATGCAAGACAGGAGCAAGTTACTAACCTGAATGCCATAGAGGAGTAAAATATATACACTAAAACTGGATAGTTGGTACATTTTTTTCCAAAAGGAAAAAAAATTGCATATGCGACATGTCCTTCCAGTTTCCACGTCCGGCTCCATGGAGGAACAACAATATGACTCTACCACTAAAGGAAACTCCACTTACAGAGCAAGGAGAGACAATAATAGGTATATACCTCCTATCTTTAGGTATGTATCTCTGGAATATTTCAGCACAATAGATGTAATTATAGTGCTTGCAATATACTGTACTGTTTAAAGTAAAATACTGCTTAAATTGTGTTGTACCATTCTAAACATATTGTTATCTCTGAAATTATATCATATGGACAAAGAATGGTAATGATGATTTTTAGTAAAGTCTAAATTAATATGTAATTATAGTATGCCTCTATATTATCTAAGAAAGAATATAAATGAGTGCAGAATTAAAATCTACAGAGAAAATGAGTAAGAAAGAATGTAAGTACAGTATGTAGACAGGAAAATGAAAGGAACAGAAACAGTGGAATAAGTAAAAATAAATAAATGTGCCTTATCAAATTAGAAATCATAATTTATTACTTAACTTGAATTTCCAGATATCCTAGCCTTATTTTGTCATGAAGTGCAGGTTGACCCTGACATTTACGGATGACCAGTTATTGGTATTTTAATACTGTATTTAGAAATTAGTACCGTTGTATACAGAGTATTAGTACATTTTATAGAACTACAGTAAATGTATTCCGTGCTAAGAGCTTGTTAAATTTCTCATTTTTAAACTTTATTCACCGGGGTGATAAAATTGTGGCAAAAAATAGGCAGAATACCAATAGCCACAAATAATGTCTATAATTCTCCATAATTTGTGTTTGCACTACACCTAGTATCTTGATAAATGGCTGACAACGCAGACAATTTTGCCTTCTGCTAATGTCCTAAGGAGATCAAAGGGACATTTGTCCCATGTATTTAAGTGTGTTGTTGCTTTAACATTGTTACTTTAATGCTTCTTTAGTGAAAAAAAACATACAACTTATGCTGTCATATATTACATAACAATATATCTGTGATTAGAGATGGCGAATCCACCAAAATCTGTTTGCCGGACATTCTCGCATTTTTCCCCCCCAAAATCCGTTTCGCGGTGTAAAATCCGTAAACGGATTTGGGCGGTTTTAATCCATGTGGATTCATCAAAGACCACCATTAGATGCAACCCATGGACGGATTTGTAGAATCTATCTGAGGATTCAGCAATCCGTTGGCGGATTCTTAAGAATCCGCCAACGGATTGCTGAATCTGTGAATTGGATTCTACAAAGCTGTCCATGGGTTGCAGAATCCACAGGGTGTATTGATAATAATAATAACAAAATCCATAAAACGTGAGTTGCCCTTTTTGAAATCCACGGACCGCAGAACCGGGCCTTCCGCTGCAGATCCAAATTCACCAAAAGAATTAGCCCATCTCTATCTGTGACTTATGAATAATAGAAGAGGTTATGTAATTATTTGGAAAACCAGGTCCCACCTGTTATATTCTACACTCCTTGAGACAAAAGTCTGACCTGGCTAAATAACTAGTGCAAACTGTATGACCGCTAAGAAATTCATCAATGCTTTTCACCATCGCTTCATCTTTCAACTCAACAGGTATAATGTATTTTCTTGCTTTAACCATGTTCTATTTTCTATGTAGGGTGGTTGTCATGGTTTGGCAATAGCATTGTACTTTTTATACTATACAAGCAGAGGACCGGTTTGCTACCTACAGACTATCTCACATTTAATTTGGCTGTGTCAGATGCAAGTGTCTCTGTATTTGGGTACTCTAGAGGAATCATTGAAATCTTCAATGTTTTCAGAGATGATGGTTTCCTTATCACTTCTATATGGACTTGTCAGGTAAGATCTGACTTTCTAGAATAAATACTGTACATAATACATGTGAACAAATGTGCTTGTTTTTCTAAAATACTGTATTATGGGTTATATTTTCTTTGAATGGGCTACATGGTGCCTTATAAAGATGGCCAAAGTTTTTTTCTGGATTTGGATATGCCTCGGATTGGCGGGTACCTTTGGTCCCTGGGTTTCAGCAGATCAGGCTCAAAAATGGCGATTTACCTTTTGTGGCTTTTTTTAGATTTAACACAGGCAATCTATCCGCGGTTTCCACAATCCGCTGGTGGATTTTATGAATCCAATTGCAGAATCTGTGGCTGGATTGTTAAAATCCACCAGCGCATTGTATCCAATGGCGGTTTTGGATTGAAACTAACAATCCATCAGCGGATTTTACACCGTGGAATGGATTTTAAATGGCAAACTCGGGAAATTCTGGGAAACTGATTTGGACCGGTTCGCCCATCTCTAGTGCCTTACAACTTAGCACTGCTTGTAAAAATGGTCCTGTTTGTGTACCGTATGTGTACAGTTAGCATACAATGTTATGTGTAATTACTTATGATGTAGCTGTAAGTAGGTAAAAAGATTTTGTTTTTACACTGCTTCCTACTTGTGAGATTTGAAACTAAATTCATTATATTTCTCTAACAACAATATACAATCTTCAATACCATTAGTATTTGTTAAAAAACAAACCTTGTTGGTGGTAAATGAATGCTGCTGTATATGTGTCATTCTGTGAGTAAAGTCAAATATATGCAACCTTTCAACATATTAAGAGCCTTCAATATGCTGAGAAGCCATGTCACGGATTTTTTTTACTTATAAAAATGTTTTACCAGGAAGAAATACATTGAGAGTTACCTCTCATTTTCAAGTATGTCCTGGCAAAGCCACCAACAGGGTGGGTCTGTCGGAGTTGGTGTTCCGGGCCCGGCAGGCCAGCACTGCAAGTTGGGTCCGACCTCTGGCCAGGCCCATCTGCTGGTCCTCTCGCGGCCCGGCTCCGACTCTCCCTTAGCAGCAGCGTGCATGACTCTATCCCTCTGTCCCACGCCAAAGGGCCTCTCTGACATCAGAGTGCCGGAAGCGCTATGGGGGTCTTTTTAATATCTATGGGGGTGTGTGGGGGGGAGTCTTTTTTTTACATGTACTGGTTGTGGGCTTTTAAAAAAATATGTATTGAGGAGGTGGGGGTCTTTTTATATGTATTGGGGGCGGGGGTCCTTTTTATATGTATTTGAGGGCTTGGGGAATTTTTATATGTATTGGGGGCTTGGGGGAATTTGTAAATGTATTGGGGGGATAGGAGGTATTTTTATATGTATTGGGAGGCTTGGGGAAATTTATATATGTATTGGGGGGCTTGGGGGAATTTGTATATGTATTCGGGGACTTGAGGGTATTTTTATATGTATTGGGGAGGGTTGTTTTTTATATGATGTGTATATGATATGTATGATATGTATATGATATGTATGCATGTATGGGGGGTTATATGTATTTTTTTATATGTATTGGATAGGTGGGGTTTTTGTATGCATTTAGGGGGGTGGGGGAGGTTATATATATTGGGGGGTGGGGGAGGTTGTACATATTTGGGAGGTGGGGATTTTTTTGTATGTATTTGGGGGTGGGATGTTTTTTGCATTGGGGAGTGGCACTTTTTTGGTATATATGTTGTTGGGGGAATTGTGTGAGGGGGGAGGGAATGAGTGAGCATGAGGTAATTAACTTGACTGAAGGAGAGGAGAGAGGGGGTGAGTGAGGAAAAGAGGGAGTAAGACTGAGACGCAAGGTAGAGAAATACATGCGATGCGGGAGAGTGAAGGGGGTTAGACAGAATGGAGAGAAATACATGGGAAGAGGCGGACAGCTCGGGTTGTAAAATTGGGTGCAAGGGATAAAAGGGCTGGTGAGTTTCAGATTGAAATAGAGCAGCTTTAACATCAGGAATGGCAGCAAACGTCTCACACCCTTTAGCTGTCCTTCGGCTGTGCCAAGGGCTTTCTGCCTTTGGGGCGACACAGATGTCGACTAAAGGGATTCAAATTGTATGCAGCGGTGATTTCAAAAAGTCCTTTATCTCTAGGGTCAAAAACATCAATAAGCAAACACAGATATTAACCCTTAGCATGCTGGATATGTGCAGAGGGGAGCAGCTCTTGGGAAACCCATCAGGTGTCCGCCTTTGGGGCGATGCAGATGTAGACTGAAGGGGTTCAGATTGAATGCAACTGTGGTTTAAAAAAAGTCCTGAGTCTGAGTTAAACTCAAATGAATGGTGGTCAGAGGATTCCCTGACATGCTGTACGAAAAGGGAGTCTCAGTATATTGAATAGGGGTCTTATTATACCATATATCTGCCAAAAAGGACGCCCGAGTTGTTTTCGGACAAAATTCCCCATTAACTTCAATGGGTAGTTTTGGCCCAAAAATATCCTGATCGGCCAACCTTGTATGAGCCCCTTAGTGTTCAGATCAAGGGTGATATGGAGGGAAAACATTTCATGACCACAATGAAAGAACCAGAGTGAGAGGTCCTATTGAGTAGGAGGGCCCGTTGACTTATATACATCCCAAAGCACTTCTCTATATAACATGTAGATAGGTACATGAGAAATAAGCTAATCTGAATATTCAATGTATACTTAAATTATTTAAAAGTACATATTTCCTAGGTATCTCTGGGGTGTTAGCTCATATTCTATGTGGTATCCATGTGAAAGCAAAAATAAAACAAACTGTATTTAACATTGTCCACACCTACCATGGGCGTCTGGGGGCGCTTGCCCCCCCCCCCCCTGGATATTATCCGGTAATAGAATCACTTGAGTGAGAGTCAGAGCAGGAGTGCAGGGGAGGTGGGCCGTCTAGCAGCCTGACCCAGAACTTCCTGTCTGCTGCTATACAGCGCTCCTCACCTCCTGCTCTGATTCAAGAGATTCTACTACTGGCTAATTCTTTAAGCCGGGAGAGCCCTCCCCATGCCTGTGTCAACACAGGTAGGCATGGATCGGGCGGGAGGACTATGAGAGATGTGAGGGGGACTGTGAGAGATGTGAGGGGCTGGGAGAGATGTGAGGGGGCTGGGAGAGATGTGAGGGGGCTGGGTGAGATGTGAGGGGCAGGAAGAGATGTGAGGGGGCAGGGACAGATGTGAGGGGGCTGGGAGAGATGTGAGGGGGCTGGGAGAGATGTGAGGGGGCTGGGTGAGATGTGAGGGGTGCTGGGTGAGATGTGAGAAGGCTGGAAGAGATGTGAGGGGGGCTGGGAGAGATGTGAGGGGGACTGGGTGAGGTGTGAGGGGGCAGGGAGAGATGTGAGGGGGCTGTGAGAGATGTGAGGGGGCTGTGAGAGATGTGAGGGGGGCTGGGAGAGATGTGAGGAAGGGCTGGGAGAGATGTGAGTGGGGCTGGGAGAGATGTGAGGAGGGGCTGGGAGAGATGTGAGGGGGGCTGGGTGAGATGTGAGGGGGCAGGGAGAGATGTGAGGAGGGGCTGGGAGAGATGTGAGGGGGGCTGGGAGAGATGTGAGGAGGGGCTGGGAGAGATGTGAGAGGGCTGGGAGAGATGTGAGGGGGCTGGGAAAGATGTGAGGAGGGGCTGGGAGAGATGTGAGGGGGGCTGGGAGAGTTGTGAGGAGGGGCTGGGAGAGATGTGAGGGGGGCTGGGAGAGATGTGAGTGGGGGCTGGGTGAGATGTGACCGTGGGCTGCGAGAGATGTGATGAGGGCTGGGTGAGATGTGAAGGGGGCTAGGAGAGATGTGAGGGGGGCTGGGAGAGATGTGAGGGGGGCTGTGAGAGATTTGAGGGAGCTGTGAGAGATGTGAGGGGGGCTGGGAGAGATGTGAGGGGGGCTGGGTGAGATGTGAAGGGGGCTGGGACAGATGTGACGGTGGGCTGCGAGAGATGTGAGGGGGGCAGGGAGAGATGTGAGGGGGATGAGGGGGGCTGGGAGAGATGTGAGGGGGACTGGGTGAGATGTGAAGGGGGCTGGGTGAGATGTGAGGGGGACTGGGTGAGATGTGAGGGGGGCTGGTTGAGATGTGAGGGGGACTGGGTGGGATGTGAGGGGGGCTGTGTGAGATGTGAGGGGGTCTGGGGTCATGTGATGGGGGCTGGGAGAGATGTGAAGTGGGCTCTGGATGCTTCCCCCCCATGTGCAGTCCTGTTCAACTGAATAAAACATAAACACAAAACTTCTCCCCCGGCTCTCTCTCTTCCCCCCCTCCCAGCTCTCGATCTCTCCCCCTGGCTCTCTCCCCCCCGGCTCTCTCTCCCCCCCAGCTCTCGGTTTCTCCCCCCCCGGCTCTCTCTTCCCCCCTCCCCCCTCTCCCCGGCTCTCTCTCCCCCCATCTCTTTTCCCCCTCCCCCTGGTGAGAGAGAACCTGTTGCTAAAAATGTTGAATCCCACCACTGCATACAGTATGTTAACGGCACTATAAATGCCCAAAACAGACTCCGGGAGGACCGGGACGGAGGTGGGTGGGTCCCCCTTGCGCCGCGGCAGGCACCTAGTAGTAGGCTAGCCTACGCTGCTACGCAGGACGAAGCGCAGCTCACTTTCATTGGTAGCACTCGGGAGTGAGGCGCTCCCATTGGTAGAACTACCTACCAATGAGAGCCGTCTCACTCCCAAGTCGGGACCAATCTGTGCCGCGGCTGGGCCCACCATTGAGCTGCGGCGGCGCTGGTGCCAACAAGTCAACTCATCATTGGTAGCTGAGCGCTACCAATGAGAGACCTGCCGCCGTCCCTTGATGACCCAGTCCGTGAGTCGGACCAATCATGGTCCGACTCTGACCTCCACACTCATCACGCGGCCTCCCGCCCATCATGCTCCCGCCTCCTCTGACTCGTTGTCAATTTGCGCAGGATCACAGTTCAGAGAGTCTGCTGAAGAGTGAAGACGCAGGCAGCAGCACTTTCTCTGCACAATACGCCCCGGCACTCTGCAGAGTAGACTGCAATTAGTTCTGAAATCTGAATCCAATAATCCACAGACCACAGTAGTTTTGCTGCCTCAGGGGGCAGAAGGTAGCATTTGAAATTGGCAACAATTTGAAAATTGGGGTACAAAGACAACACAACGTTTCGCTGGGTGCCAATGCGACCACATGCATCATGGTGGGTATTTATTAAGCTGAGCTGAATAGAGTGTGAGAGATTCTGAGGGAATGGAGAAATATTATGGAAAAAGCAAGACAGGGGCAGGGTGAGAGAGCAGCGAGAGAGAGAGTAAAAGTATAATAGATACAGCAAAAGAGAGACAAAGGAGCATGATGCTACTATGGATGGAAAAAGAAAGATGGGGAGAGAGAGGGAGCACATGATAGAAAAAACCCTGCGCTGTGTCTTGTGCGTTGTTGAAAAAACAAGGAGAAGCAGACAGTGAAAAAAGAGGGAAAGCAATCAAGCACTCAGAAAAACGGGGGAGCGGAAGATGTGGGATTATATCTGGTGAATGATGTGGATGCCATCCAATGCTAAGGCAAATGCTGTGGGGTTATAACTGGTGCTGTGTGGCAAGTGTTTTGGGTGCAATCTGCCGCTGTGGGTGCAATCTAGTGCTGTGGCAAGTGAAATCTGGCACTACAGTGTATATATATATATATATATATATATATATATATATATATATATATATATACAAATATAGCTGTATTTGCATATTTGCTTTCCTGTGGAGGGTTTTTGTCACTTTTTTTACTCATCATAACTTAACTCAGTATATATATATATATATATATATATATATATATATATATATATATATATATATATATGTAACAGTTTTTCTGAACTGGCCTGACCCACCCAATCTCACATTGGCCCCTGTGGTCTAACCAGTCCCCATTACATGTGTGATGTCTGGTGGTGCACCTGTTGGCAACAGGACTCCTGAGTCTCCCGCATGATGGTGTGTGGGGATTTGCCAACCCAGACAGGCAGCTGAGGTAGTGTGCTGAGTCCTACCTAGATCCAGTGCAGCGCCTCCACCTCATTAGGATCCCGGCGTCCAATTGGGGATGAGTCTGATGAGGAACTCCTCTGTGGTGCTCCTCTCTGTGCAATAACTCCACACTTGCACACGAGAGTGTTGTTAATCAGGAACATCTTTATTAGTACGGTGGGCCAGCTGCCCTCCACAATGGGGTGTATTCAGCCTCCCATGTTCACCGCACTTCCCTTTGAAAGGTATCTCTTCCCTTAATTGGTGGATTCCCTGTCTCCCCTTCAGGGAGATAGTCCCTGTGCCAGGTCCCTGGTCACAGTCTTATGAGCTGTCTCCTCCCAAGCCTGCACTCAGACTTGCTCCTTGTCTCATAGCTCTTACATAACCTTCCATGCAGCTTCTGAACTCCTCCTCTTACCACTAACTTTTGAACAGTGCTGTGCCTTATGTATCCTCTGGGGGCTGACACAACTCTGACATCACTAATCATGGATTCAGAGCATGTGACCACTCCCATCCATACATAGGGCACCTCACCAGGGTGTGAGGGCAAACCTCCATAATTACTGCTGGCATGCCCATAACTTACCAGGCCTTACTGTCAGCAGGAGAGATTACTGCAGCCATTTTACAGCATGGTTACATATATATATATATTGTGTGTGTGTGTACAGTCATACTAATAAGTGCTCCCACATAGCTCGCAGGTCGCAGAACGCCCAGTTCCACAGCGGAACGGAATGGACCCAATGATGAAGCATGCCACCAAGGGGAAACCCTATTGGGTGAGGGTTATATAAAGAAAACATTCTGTTTTCCTTGCTTTTTTGAAAAAGAGTTGGTTTTGCAGTACTCAAGGGTCTTATTTGATTAGAAGTATATATACCCACCCAACCACACTGTGTGCCACACACATACACTTTTCCTTTTTCAAATTTCTATTACTGCATACAGGGCTGTATTCAATAAATAGTGGATTGTAGGTGAGTTATTTGAAGTTCACAAATCTCATCTTACCAATATAACTGTGCAGTATGCAAGGAAAGCTTGGATCTCCTAGCAGGAGAACTTTAAAGGGATTTTTCAACTCCCTGCAGCTCATCTAAAACCCACAGTTTATTCAATACCGCCAGCCCGGTGATGAGCAGAGTATTTAATGATCCCCATTTCTTTTTCTTGTGCCCCACCTGGCACACATCATGTCTGGGGATCCTGCGCAGAGAAGCAGCCTTAAAAAGTAGTAGTACGGCTGGAATTTCTGCACTTAAGCGCCAGAGTGACATGGCAAGTTCTCCAGGCACCCACCAAATCCTGCAACCCTGAGTAGCTGCTCTTTTTTGATGTCATAACTACACTTTCACAATTGCTTTATTAACCTTCAAGCTTTCTCAAATTTGCTTGAAAATGCATCATTTGCCCACTCTTTTTTCAAAATTTTCTCGGAGGGAGAACCCCCCTTATGCTGGTCGGGCTCGCTCGCCACAGTGCACTCACCACCACTTTTACGCCGGCCACTGGCTGTTAAAATTATGCGTCCCCCCTGAAAAAAATTCTGCGGACGCCCATGACACCTAACATACTATATATATGTGTGTGTCCATGGCACTCCAGGGTTAGAAAAATATAAATATATATATTTATTACATCATAATATACAAACAATAAAAATAATTAGAGTGACGTTTCGTTCCAAACGGCCCTTTATCAAGCTCAAGCAGCTTAACAAAGGGCCGTTTGGCACGAAACATCGCTCTTATTTTTTATTGTTTGTATCTTATGATGTAATAAATGTATCTTTATATTTTTCTAACCCTGGAATGCCGTGGACATTTTCTATTTCTATCTATATATATAGGGGGAGATTATTATTCATCACATTCCACCCATTCCTTCTACCCTTTTCAATAAAAAACAAAACAAATGCCTTATTTGGTGCCTAGAGACTGAACAGTGAGCAGCTTTTTTACTCTGTTTAACTTGATGACTTGTTATTTTGCAGCTTGGTGTATATATTTAGCAAAACATGGTGTATATATGAGATGTGTGTGTATATATGGTAGGTGTGTCTGTGTGTGTATATACCAGGCAGGTATAAAATAGTAACAAGGGCTTTATTGCAGTCACTGCAGCAAATGGTATTACAGCGGTTGCAAGGGCTCAGAGAATCCCAGGCCTCTGGATGGTGCATGGTCTCTTAATGTGGAGCATTAGATTACTGAGCCAGACAACCATCAGGCCCTGGCTGGCCTCTCTTTCCCACAGGGAGAAGAGACAGACCCCACTCTGTTGGAAGGGTGGGAGAGAACTAACAAAATTTGGCACTGCCCCTCTGAGGAACCAGAAGGGGAGGGCTCAAGGAGCAGACACAAACATGTTTGTGCTATGTTTATTTTTGAATACAAGATTTCTTACTTACCTTTGAGTGCTGTCTTGGATCTGCTCCTGCTGGAGTGGATTACTTTTCTCTTACTATTAGTATAGGACATGTACCACAAACTGTTTATGGTATTGGGAGTGCCGGCTGCCCCATTTGTTTGTGTAATATATATATATATATATATATATATATATATATATATATATATATATATATATATATATATGTGTGTGTGTGTGTAAACACAGAAGAAGAAAAAGAAACCTCATGAAAAGCACTCAGACACACATGCAAAATAATGATACATTTATTAGATCAATATAAAAATGAAAAAACAGAAAAACTGACTGAAACCCTAACTACTGGACTCAAAAAAATATATATGGACAAATAAAAAGGGACTAACACATGAAACAAAAAAATTGGGAGAAAAATAAAAAAAAAACCTCAATCTATAAAACCACCATGGGGACAAAAGTACCCATAGTGATTGACAACCGGCCGATCATACAGAGAAAAAAATGATTTTAATTGAAATCAGGGCAAATGCCCTAAACTCCAAACTGTGTACAGAAAATGGGTGGTGAAAGCCCACCAGGAAAAATGTCAGGAAGCACAGATAAACAAAATCATGACACAAAAATCACACTGAAAATGTCTAAACACATATATAGAACACTATGATGAACCCCTCTATAACATAGAGCTACAAGTGTAGCTCACATGAACAGGGGAAAAGGGAGCAGAAAAGATAATTGAGTAACCCAAACATAAACCCACAGTACTATAATGTACAGGAGACTGGTCATGCACCTGACAGAAAATTAAGTGCCAGTACAGTACCTGATATAAGCTACAATAGCATATATATGAACCAGAGTAAGGGATATACTCAGCTCCTAACAGTGCTTGGGTGGTCAGAGTTCAGTGTAGAATAACGTCCTGGACGGGGTCACCCCAGCCGGAGTGAATCACCACACATCAGCAAAGTCCAAATCCACAAAACATAAAGTCCAAACGAGGCCAGCAGTAAGGACCAGTATCGGGTAGATACCACAACGCGTTTCGCCCCTGCGGGCTTCTTCTAAGGTGGTAGTTTACCATTTGAGCAGCTCCGTTATAAGAAGGCTGTAAATTATGACGTCGATTTCGTGCCAAAACCTCCCTCCAGTCGTGGAGAAGGTCAAACTACCGCGCATGCGCACAGCAGAGCTCCGTAGTAGGTGCATTGCTGTATTTAGCTGTGATTGGACAACTCCTGATTCGAATACCAGGCATGGGAAAGTGCCTTTGTAGTGTCATGCACAGTAGAGGAGACTCCACGATCATCAAGGAGAGAGTCTTAAAGGGAAAAGGACTGCTTGCTGGCTGTGCTGCAATACACCATTTAGATATATAGTGGCATCTCTTTGCAGCAGGACAGATTATCCTGTGGTGTAAGAATAACATCAAAGATAAGGCAAACATCAGCCTTCATTCAGGAAAAAGATAATCAGATGTTCCATTCATGCAGTATCTCCAAGTTATGGAGAGCAGATCAAAGCACATTATGCATAATGAAAGTATCTAAAAAAAATAGCAGAAAAAAGAGAGAGAGTTAATGAACTAAATACATAAAAAACAACTATTATAATCAAGCTCTAAAAATACCAGCTAAGGGGAAAAGTTAGGGGAGACAGGGAAAGCATTACTGTGAATGACTGTAAATAAATACAACATAAAAGACAGTCACTAACCTAAATACTAACCATTGAATCCCCATAAAATAAAGCTAAAGATTTTAAATTGGAAACCGGGGGAGAGAGGGAGAAGGGAAAACAAAAGACATCATTAATCACAAAAACATTGAAAACCCTAGGTAATCATTCAAACCTTTGGGTAACATGGAACCCAACATAACAATCCACCTTCATTCCCTCTGTAGGACGGCTCTTTCTATATCGCCACCCCGTATCCCCAAAGAGACACATTCTATGGCAAATGCAGATAGTACAGAATTATCAGCCCCATGTTTATGTAAAAAATGTTTGGCAACTGTCGTGATCTTTTCAGAGGAGTCTATATCCCTTTGTGCATATTTTATATTCCGACAGTGTTCTAGTATCCTAAAATGAACCTCTCTGGTGGTCATGCCCACGTAAAATTTTATTACATGAGCATGTGAGATAGTAGATTACCCCCTTAGAGCAACAGTTCAGGAATTGGTGTATCTTGAACTGTTGTATTCCCTTGCTGTCAGAAAAAGTAGAAGTCTGCCGTACAAATTTACCGGCAGAACAGCCATTACATTTAAAAAAGCCCTTCTTGTCAAAAGAAGACAAGAAGGTGGGATTTGTATGAGAAATGTAGTGGCTGTGAACCAGCTTGTCTCTAAGGTTGGGGGATCGCCTACTTGTCAAATCTACTCTCGGCCTAAAAGCTTCTTTTAAATAAGGGTCCATCATGAGGATCGGCCAGTGTTGCTGCAAAATACTTCTCAAATTGTTCCATTGTTGGTTAAATGTCCCAATAAACCTTATTTTGTTTGGAGTATTTTTGTCCTTAATCTTAGGTTTTAATAAGGAGGCCCTACTCATGTTTTTGCTACGTTCATAGCCTTGTTTTATTACAGATTGGCTGTACCCTCTTGATTTAAACCTAGATTTCATCTCTGCTGCACTTGAATCAAAGGTTCTAGGATTAGAGCAGTTTCGTTTTAGGCGAATGAATTCGCCAATAGGAACTCCCGAAATTTGATGCCTTGGATGGGAGCTAGAAGCATGTAGGATTGCATTTGTGGCAGTTTCCTTTCTAAAAATATCAGTATTCAGCTGACCATTGACGTCAATACTGATACACAGATCTAGAAAATCGAAAGAGCTAGAACTGTGTTTAGATGTTAATTTTATATCTAGGTTGTTGTGGTTGAGAACATCGATGAACATCCCAAAATCCTCCGCAGTATCCTGCCAGAGGACTAGGATGTAATCGATGTATCTCGACCACAACAAAACCCAATCCGTCATGTCCTTATTAGCTTCGATAAAGACTCGATAAAGAGGTTAGTGTACGAGGGAGCACATGTGGCTCCCATGGCAGTACCTCTTAACTGAAGATAAAAATTGTTCTTAAACACAAAATAGTTGTGCGTTAAAATGAAAGACATTAACTCCATCAAAAAGTCTACTAAATTGCGTGACAAATTCGTCATGGATAGAAAAAAGTGTGACGCTCTGAGGCCATTTTGATGATGAATGGAGGTTTATAAAGCCTTCACATCACATGTGGCTAAAATTACATTCCCATCTACCGTAATCTCATTCAGCCTGGACAGGGCGTCCATAGTGTCACGGAGATAGGTTGGTAAAGTCTCCACTATGGGATACAGAAAAGCGTCAATAAAGCGACAGATAGGCTCACTCAAACTCCCTATCCCTGCCATAATGGGCCTGCCAGGGAGATTCAGGGTTTTTTTGTGAACCTTCGGCAGTTTGACTGTATCCTGGAGAATGCAGTTCACACGGTACAATCACCTTAAAAATCAGTAAGGGTTTAATGACAAAATTTCCTATTATACCTACTTTTTATATTCTGCCGAAGGTTCACAAAAAGCACTGATTAGTGACTTTTTTTGTGACATTTAAATGGCTCCTAATGTCTTCCTTTTTGAGATTCTCATTCATAATCGGTTTATTTATAACAACGTTAACAATAACAATAAAGCGTACACGTTTTTTTCCATGGAGCAGGAAGTAAAAACTCAGCAAAAACCAAAGGACAAAAAAGTCAGATGTAGATTCCCTGACTTATGCAACAGCTTTATTAGCAGATAATGGAAGGATTAGTACAGCAGACAAAATTGACCCAGTGGATACTTTAGCAATCTGTTTTCAATCCATTCTAACTCTGTTAAAATGGGATTAGAAAGAAACATTAGCAACATTATCAGGGACAGCTGCCACACCATTAATGCTGAATGGTGTAAAAAAAAAAAAAAAAAAAAGTGCAGTTCTTCCCATTAAAAATACCAAGTTAATATTTCCCAGTTATTTAGTACATTATTTTGTGAAGGGAGAAATATAATCAATAATGGAATTTAATTTTCACTTCTTGCTGCTCGCAATTAAGGTCACTATAGGGTTAACAGGAAGTAGGAAAAATGAGGCGGAAATCTCAATGATTCAATTCTTGTGTCGAGAATTCTAGATGGCTTGTGCATATTCACACCCATTTATAGAGACACATTATCAAAGACTCACATTGTAATACACTTTGACCAAACAGTTTGGGTGACCAGATTTTCAAAAGTACACATAAAAAAAATATTTATAAAACAAATGACATTACTTTCAAAATAAATATTATAATAGTATTTGTCTAATAGCTCCCCCATTTATGCTGTATTATTGATTTATTTCAGTTTCCTAACATAACACAAACTCTCCTCTCCCTCTTTATTTCTTCTCCTTTCCCACCCCTGCCCCCTTCCTTTCTCTCTCGCCCTTTCTCACTCTCCCCCCATTCTCTGTTCCTGCCTTTCTCTCTCTTTCCCCTTTTCTCTTACACACACACTTTCTCCCTTTATAACTCTTCCCCTTCCCCTCTCTTCCCCCTCCCTCCTCTATCTTCCTCCTCCCATTCACTCCCTCTCTCCCCCCATTTCTCCCTCTCTCCCCTCATTCTCTCTATCTCCCCCCATTCTCTCTCTCCCTCCCCCCATTCTCTCTCCCCAATTCCAACTTTCCCTTTCTCTCCCATTCTCTGCCCCCCTCCCATTCTCTCTCCTCATATTCTTTCTCTCCATTCTCCCCTCTCAGTTAAAGTTCCTACCTGTGGAGCAGGGGGTACTCTGTTATGGCGGCAAACACCGGAAATTGTGACTGACTTCTGGGTAGACATCCTCCTCTGCTGCCACTCCCACCCTGCTCTGCCTCCGCCATCCTCCTCCGCTGCCCTTTTCGACTGCCTCTGCTACCACCACCACCACCACCACCACCACCACCATCCAAACAAGCAAAATCTAAAAACTGAGACATTGATTTAGAGACCATTGTTGGAACACCAGGACGTTTAATGAAAATCCGGGACTGTGTTGACTAAACCAGGTCATATGGTCAACCTATAAGGAGTGCTATTGGGGCCCAAGCTATGTATGAGTTCTGGACCCCCGCTATTTCCTTCAACATCCATGATTTTGGGTTGATCAAGAGTCCTGGACCACAACATTTGTTCCCCCCTCCTCCATCTAACAATTCATAGAGACCTAAGCTATCACTTCACGCCCCACTATTCCTTCTCCCCACATTCACTCCAAAACTTGCTATGGTCCCTCCCCATGCATGATCTTGGGGAGATCAAGATTAAATGTTGATTTATGGTGAGCACCGAGTTCACCATTCCTTTCCACCCATCTTCTCCCCTAAACTTGTATATTGTCAAAGGCCAGGGGTCAGCAACCTGCAGCTCTTTCTGCACCTACATGCAGCTCACCTGCACTGTCTTGGATTGCCTCTCCCCAGCTGCTGCCTCTCTCCCTCACTGTGGCTGAGGGGTGGCTGAGGGGGGGCCCAGCCAGCACTGGTCGAGCTTCTTGTTGCCGCCGGGCATCTCTGCAGCTTCTGGCCTGCCTCCTACACTGTCCCACGTCGGAATCATATGGCACGCATCGACACCAACGAGAGGCCCGGCGTGGGACAGTGTAGGAGGCAGGCCAGTAGCTGGAAAAATGCCCGGCGGCAACAAGAGGCCCAACCAGTGCTGGCTGGACCCCCCTCAGCCACCGGCAGCACAGTGAGGGAGAGAGGCAGCATCTGGTGAGCGGCAATCCAGGACAGTGCAGGAGAGAGGCAGGCCAAATGTAAGTGTGTATGTATGTGTGTGTGTGTATGTATTTGGAGGGGTAGTGTGTTTGTATATTTTGGAGGGTAGGGTGTGTGTATATTTTGGAGGGTAATGTATGTGTATTTGCAGGGCAGGTAGTGTATGTGTATTTGGGGGGGAAGTGGTGTATGTGTATTTGGGGGGTAGTGTATGTGTATTTGGGCGGTAGAGTCTGTGTGTATTGTGGCGAGGATGGAGGTGGGCAGGCCTGAATAAAGGTGTTATACCCGGCTGTTCATCCTCCCCTCGCATTGGGAATGAAGGGGTTAAAGTTATTTGCCATACATTGCTGTGTTTGCCCTGTCCCAGCCGTTTTTACCCCCATTTGCAGTCCATTTCCAGCCTGCTGTAGTAAAAGAAAATGTATTGCCTGCTACAGTATATTCTGTAGAATCACAAGATGGGAGTATGGAGCACCACAGTAGGCACTGATTGAATACGCGTGGCTGCGGTTAAGCCGTTTATGTAAAGCATGGGTATTCATTTACTATTGGTTTGACCTATAACCACAAGTCAATTGGATAAGTGGTTTGCGGTTAGCTTTACCGATAGAATGTATCCGTTCCTCGGTTAGCTTTCTAACTTGGAAGGCGGCCAGTCAATAGACGTGGGAACTGTGTCAATTGAAGTGAGAATTCGGTGAATTTACGTTCCCGAAGCCGGCATTTCAAGTAAGGGGGCTAACTTGAGAACGGAGGCACCCTGGTTTTTGGGGCGCATATGTAATAAAATAAAACATGACCCCACATATAAAAATTACAGTGACAAGACCCCAGAACAGAATGTTTTATTAAAGAGTGTAAAAACTACATTTAAACTGTATGGGCAGGAACTGTTTTTGCAAGCCCGGGAAAAATTCCTTTAACATGCAAATGTATTAAGGGTGAATGAGCTGGGAGTATTTTTCATCTTACATTTCAAAGAGGTCCTGCTGAGTGCAAGACTCTAAGTCTATGGGAAATGCAGGAATGAAAAGGCCCAGAGATCCAAGGTGTGAAACTGGCTGGGATGTTGCAGGGTGGCACATCCCGGGCCATTGACAACTTCGAGCCAAACCTCAGACTAGGGGGTGCCAGAAAAAGGGTTTACCCCAGGTATGCTAAGTTGCCTGGGTGTCAAGCCGACACATGCGCTTTGCAAACCGGGAAGCCTTTTTGCCCGGTTTTGCAAACTGCGGGCAACGCGGCTATTGGTGGGTTAACTGTGCCCACCGAGCTATCCCAAGTTGTCTTCTTCTTTGTTATTACAAGTCGAGATGTAACCACGCATCACGGAGGATTTCGTTCAAGCGCAGCGGCACGGTTCCAGTACGCAAGGGGTTAATGACAACGCAACCAAGAAATTACCCCAAACTACGGAATTCGTTAGCCCTGAGGACTTGCAAACGAATTCCCATGAACTGCTATGAAATACTTTGTGGTGGCCAAGATATTGGATCGGCAAGTTGCGATCTAGCCACATTACTTTTACTCAAAGACTGCATTTCTTGCGCTTTCGTGGAAAAGACAATTTATTTTGTTTCCCCACCCCAGTAAGTGTTGTTTTAAGTGTATTATGAAGTTGTCGTGTGTTTGTCTATCAAGGAAATAAATCGCAATTTATTTTGCTCCTTGTCCTATTCAATCAAGTACCCAGAAATATAAATGTGTTGGTAAAAGTTGGTGTCTATCGTGACATGTATGTATTGTGTATTTGAAAATGACACTGTTTTGCACAGAAAAATAATGGGGAAAAAATAAATATAGAGACATTATTCTGAGATGCATTTTATTCCCCACATATTTTTTCCTTTCCCTAATTCTGATTAAAGTAAGTTTGTTGTATGTTAATGCTTATACAGTATATACTGTACCTGTTAGTGTATGTAAAGTAAATTAAGTCCAGGGCTCTGCTCTTCTCCCTCTCCACCACTTCATTTTTTTTAAATAAAAAAGCTTGGTTGTACAAGTGCTATCTGATGTGTAATGTAACCGTGCTAAAACAACTGGAAATTATTGGCTAGTCTACTAGCAGAGAGTAGATGGTGCTATCTGTATGCCCAACAGTGGAGTAATTTAAGAGTTAAACCACTCCACTTATTGGTTTGGTATATTAGTAATGAGTACAAAGAGGTCAGATTGTGCTATGTTTATGCCATCTAGCATACCCAATACTGGTTTAATGTAAGGGTGTAGAACCAACTGGCAGTTATTGGCTAGTGTACTAGCAGAAATAGAGGGTGGAGATGGTGCTATCTGTATAGCAACTTGGAATACTATTTATACACAATTATAATTACTATTCTATTATATATAATATATATAATTATAGATTTACATTTATAAAGGGTTAATCAGTATGATCTGATCTATGTTTTCTTGTCCATTTTACTGTGCTTGCTTCTTGTCAGTGTTTCTGGCTGCCCCTTTCATCTAATTTATTTCTGTCTCTCTTGCTTTTTGTATTTGTTTTTTTTTAATGCAAGTGCAGAGCCTAAATCCTATAGCCCCACTCCCATCTTCTCCCTTCCTCAGCTGAGGCAAAACGTTGGCAGTGAAGGGATTGGCATATTGACGGAGAGGGAAATGTTGCAACATTTGATCTGAACGGGAAGAAGGAATAAGGCTTTAACTCGACCCGCTTGCGTAGAAAAGGAATAACCCAGAAACCGAGTGTTCTCGGCATCCAGTTTTGGATATTCCAACATGTCACGGTAGCTTATGACAAGATATAATGAACACCAAATATCTGGGTTGAACTGAACGAGGCTTAGATATAATAAAATATAATTTATTCCTTAAATAAGGTGAACACAGCAATATAGTACAATTAACAGACAAGAAGGTAACACTTACTTAGGGTTGGGGGATGGAGAAGTATCAGCTAGCAATTCTCCAGCAGTCAAGATTGGATCAGAAGCACAACTCCAGCAATCCAGTGACATTCAAGATGGTATCTGAAGCACAACTCCAGCACAACTAAAAACTGTAGGGTTGACACAGTTTATATACCTGTGCAACCCTATTCTTAACATTGAACACAGCCTATTGGTGAACAATTATCTTTATCCACTCTCTAATGTGGAGACAACAGACTAACAGACTAACCCATGCCCTCAGGTAACAGAGTCTGTTGATTGATTAATACTTAATCCCTAGACATTGGGTAACAATCAAGGCAGTTAACTTTTGATTGCCATGCTTAGGCTACTCAGCCGTCTGCATTTTCAGAACAGATCCAAAATAAAATACATATACACTTGTCACGATAGCTTATGACAGGCTGTAATTTACACCAAAACTAAATATAAATATATATATACCTGGGTTTGAATTGGGACGAGACTTAGATATGATAAGATGTAATTTATTCCTTGATAAAGGTGAACACAACAGATATGTACAAATAACAGGCAAAATATAGACACTTACTTAGAGATTAGGACAGAAGGCCATCAGGATACAGACTGGGCCACTTCTCCCATATATTTCAGTTGACATCACAGCAAGACACACAGGTCATACAGCAATACCTGCATCATCCCAAGACCTTGCATAAAGACACAGGCCTGATGACATGCAGACATGAAGATCATGAAGAACATTTGCATGAAGAACTTTGCATGAGGAACATGAAGAACAAAGGAATATAGGGAACAGCAGTTTATATATCTTTGGTCCCTCTATTCTTAACCTTAAGCACAGGGGATTGGTTTTCAATTACCTCCAGCCACTCACTAACGTGGGAAAGCATTCTGACCCATGCCCCCCTGCTAGTTGGCACATGCGCAGTAGAACTCTGGGGTCTCATTTCTGAAGCCCCACATTTGCATCAGGAATGCCAGCCAGTCTATCATTTAGAGTTCTGGCAGGAAAACCTTTGTTGAAAGGTGTGAAGTGGGACACTTAAAGACTGCTCTGGCTTGAGCCTCCTCCGCCCTTAGGTAAACAGGGAGGGTGACAAGACCCTTTGAACAACACTTAAATCCTAGACATTAGGGCGCCTCTTGGGCCATCTGCTAAAAGGAATTTCCCCTAAGTCTTTGTCCATACCTTAGAATACAGTATTAAGCATAAAACATAAACGTATTAAAATATCTGGTTCCACTGGGTCTAGCAGAACCAAACTTCCCAGTTCTAATGGCCGGAACTGGGGCACCATATGATCCAAAAAGCGACTTGCTACGACCTATGGAGCCGGAGTTACACAAATGCACATTAAATCATTTTTCATTTTAATACAAAAATCTCCGCTAAAAGAAATCTCAGCCTTTCACTAAATCCCCATTGAAAACAACGGGCTCCGCCGCCATGGGTTTCAATGGAGCAACTCTGCCGTTGTAGTCAATGGAGTTTCCTACCATAGACTTTCAATGGGGAACCGCCGCCATTGAAGTCTATGAGAAAATCCACAAATCTTTACAGTCATCCATACTCCGCCTGGTTGGTCTGAGGGGGCTGGAAATGGGCATGCATTAAAGCCGGAACCTTGGCTACATGTCACCCAAATCCCATCCCTCTGGGCATTCCAGAACCGGAGATATGGACTTACACATTTCAACATTTTACACTTAGTCATTTTTTCACCATGCGGCTTTTCCCCCATTAGAATCAATGGGAAAAAGTCCCGAACTTTCAAAGGGGTCCATACTCCGTCGGGTTCATCCAAGAGGGTCAAGGATGGTTCTGCAGTGATGCCGGAGCAGTGACTACAGATACCCCAAACCCTGATCCTCTGGTCCCTCCGGAATCGGAGATATGGATTCCTAAATTACAGCATTTCACACTTAGGGCCTCATGCAGTAAGCGACGATTATGTGAAATCGGCAAGCTTATCGATTAGTGATGTTATTGGCGTTTTTCCCTCTCCGTATGCAGTAAGTGCCGAATACATTCAAAATCAACCAGAAAACAAATCCGCCCACTCTCACGATGATGAGCCGATCACACACAGGTGTATCGGCGTGCGTGGCGGGGTGCTGTTAGGTTGCACAATCACAAATCTTGCTGAATCAGGCGAAACAAGCATGTTTTTGATTGCGCGCCATATTTAAAGGCAACGTGTACTGCTAATCATTCTCTGTGTTGTTGGGAGTGAGAGAGAGAGAGAGACGCACAGAGCTGGACGATTGAAGATTTGCATATTGACTGAGAGACTTGTTGTGTATTGGGTGAGCTTTGTCCTTTGTTGTTTTGTTTACATCTTTGTCTTGTTTTATATGTGGAAGTGTTTCGTGTGATTGCCTGTACATTTCTTGTCTGTTTTTTGTGAGTGCTGGAAGTATGCCCGCAAAGCGTGGGAAGAGTGATGCTGGTGGGAGTGGGAGTGCTACTCGTGGGAGTACGCGTCGGAGTGAACGTACTGTTCAGGGGAGTGATGTTGCTGGTGCACCGAGTGGTGTTGCTGGGAGTGGGAGTGCTGTTGCTGGGAGTGGGAGTGCTGTTGCTGGGAGTGGGAGTGCTGTTGCTGGGAGTGGGAGTGCTGTTGCTGGGAGTGGGAGTGCTGTTGCTGGGAGTGGGAGTGCTGTTGCTGGGAGTGGGAGTGCTGGTGCTGGGAGTGGGAGTGCTGTTGCTGGGAGTGGGAGTGCTGTTGCTGGGAGTGGGAGTGCTGGTGCTAGGAGTGTGAGTGCTGGTGCTAGGAGTGTGAGTGCTGGTGCTAGGAGTGGGAGTGCTGGTGCTAGGAGTGTGAGTGCTGGTGCTAGGAGTGGGAGTGCTGGTGCTGGGAGTGCTGCTGGTGGCGCAGTTGCTGATGGGGTGTCTGGTGGTGGCGTGCTTGCTGGTGGCCAGCTTTTGGAGGCTCTTCCATTGGAAGAAGGAGAGTCCAGTCAGCACCAGCCAAGCTCTGACCCTAAACCTGCTCGGAAAAAACGTGTGGAGAAGCCACGTAATCCTCGCTTCAATGACCAGGAAAATAGGGCTCTTGTCACTGGCATTCTGGAGCACTATGACAGTCTCTATGGACATTTAGTAGGTAAGTGTAACTTTACATTTATTATTCAAATACATGTGATCCTAGGTCATCTGAGTTTTGTTCATATGCAAATATGGGTACACAATATCTTTCTATGTTCATTAGTGTGGAAACACAGCTTTTTATCATGCCTTACAAGGACAAATAAACACAGGCGGTCAATTTGCCAGAACTGCATACAATATGAATGCAACCTTGCTTACATGTATAGGTTTAGTAGTGAATGCTCATGTGCTGCACATATTACACATAAAACAGCATGTTTGCTATCTCTTGGAACAGCTAGCAGTGTAGGAAACTGGTGCTTATATTATTATTAATTTACCTCATATCTTTTATATGTTTTTCAAGGGCGGACAAGTGCAGCAAGCAAAAAAGAAATGTGGGACACAATAGTCATTGGTGTCAATGCCTGTGGGAATAGTGTTAGGGACAAGTATCATTGTCGGAAAAGATTTGATGATATTAGGTCCAAATTGAAAAAGAAAATACAAGACCAACGCGTGCATGCTACTGGCACTGGAGGTGGGCCCACACCACAACGTCTCATATTGACTCCATTGGAGGAGCTGCTTCGGCCAAAATTACTTACCGTCGTCGTGGAAGGCTTGGCTGGTGACCGTGACATTGGAATTTATCCGTCACAATTTCCAGCAGGTGATAAATATTACTGTACTAGGCGTGTCGTTGCTTACAGTTATTTTGCATATTTACACTGCTTTTTATACTGTCTTCACAATATAAGCATACCTGCATCTATATATGTATATGTCTGATTCTGTATATATATATCTCAAAATAGACATATATGTAGTAGTCCTACTAAAAGCAGTAACTAATATAGCACGTGCCATTGCGTGCTCATTTACATGTGAATTCCCAAAATGCATAGCTGCAGTGGAAGCAATTGATGGTGGGCGAAGATGGGGAACAACAGGGTAGTACACGTGTAACACATGTTCATGAGAAATTATTAGTAGCTACAGGTACAGAACAGAAATATGTATCATATTATTGTGTATTTTATTGATTTTACTCCGACAAACATGACATTACTGCCTATTTTAAGCATGCATCAAAGAAATTGCATGTAACGGCCTACAAACATCACTGGCACTAACACATCTATAGTTGCTTATGAAAAGGTCCATTTTTGCTTTATGTCATATACAAACAGCATAATGAGGCACACGTATCATATGTTATGTCATTGTTTTCATAACTTAAACACTGCAGATGACTACTTAGCTCATCTACCATTGTGTTAAAGCAGCTGCAATTAATATCTCATCACAGCATACACTTCAACAGAGGGGGTGGGGTTCAGCACACACACTAATTACAGCCTCATTTCACGGTCAACTTAGTTCACACCATTTGCACCTGTTTCAAGTCATTGAAAGGTGTGGCTGATTAGGCTTTTTGGGGAAGGGAATACCTTTCTTACAACCTGAATAGCACAACTGAAGTTAATCACACTCATTTGAAAGCTTAACTCTAGCTACTAAATGCCCCAACAACTCATTACTTATCAAAGCGTACGTCACACATTAGTTCACTCATATCTATAGTTGAACTACTATGAAAGACACATTATCACACAATGCATGTGTTGTCTTGTTGAGTCACAGCCACATTCAGGTGTGCCACATCTTCGATTAATGTACCACACATATCCTCTACCAAAAACAACACTTTTTGCAATATGACCACCTTCATGATAACCATTGTGAATGGTCATCTCATGATAGTTATGTACATTATGATACTGATATCACTACACAACATATGATTTTTATGTACTCATTTAATCTATTTATCCTCACGCTTTACTGCAGAAACATAGTATGTTGTATGTTAGGGAACTCAAAAATTCTAAGTACACAGGCATGTACAGTGTTATTACAACTATTTATGTTCACTTTCACACACATTTTCGGTTAAGGAACTGATGTTGTTAGTTAATCATAAATACAGAACATACAATAAGTGTTTGTTCAATATTTACACATGTAAATGTAAAACTTATGTTATTGTTATATATAGTTGCCCCTGGAGGACATGTGTCACCTGAGATGGAACAAGTGTCTTCACCTGGGTCAGCCAGCTCAACACTACTAGAAGGTGAGTGTATCATTTGCTGGCCATATAATATGTGCTCTTCTATATGTTATGTTGTCATGTGCATTATTTGTTTTGCACATCTTCTTTAAATAGGATTACTTAGTGTCAGTGAAAATTAAGTGTAAGGCAACATGTATTGTGTTAGTGATGTTAATTATCATGTAGGACTTCTGAGTTTAGAGCAACTTTTCATTCATTCATATTTCATACTGAGTCCAAACATTATTCGTAAGTCAAGGTAGTTTTTAATGAGGTTATAAAACGTATGCTAACATGTTAGGTGTTACTTAGGACACAGTACAATTACATAGTAACACAGCATACATTAACATGCCATTTAATAATGTGTACATTTCTTTTTAGAACATCATGGTGATGAGGATGATGAGTATGATGAGGATGACGCCACAGAAGAGACTGAAATACAATCATGTGACCATGAAGAGGTGCCAATAGAAACTGTTGTACCGCCAAATCGTCCATCAACTTCCACATACGATGCAATTGTAGCTTCAGAGGGAAAAATAGTGGACGCAGAAAATCGTCGCCATTCAGACATGATGACAGTGCTGGAAAGGATGATTGGACTGCAGGAAGAAACAGTATCACAATTGGCACATCTCCACAGAGTCTTCATTGAAGTGCCTAAACAGTTGCAAAAAATCAACACCTCATTCGAAGCATTAGTTGTTCAGCAAACACAAGCTAATTACTGGAGAATGACTAATGTACCACAATTCAACACCTCCCAGCCAGGATCTGTTCATGCAGGTCAGTTTTCACCACATTCATCTGATATTCATTCACCAGGCCCAAATGTTACCGGTCAAGTAGCAGACATTGCTGTGCAGGTTCCTGATGACATCCTACCGCTGCCATCTGTACAAATTCAGCAGCAGACACCTACAAAGGAGGCGACAAAAACAAAACAAGACACACATGAAACAGACCAACCATCACTTGTGCAGTGTCTACCAACTTGCTCACATGTGTCACTGGGCACAAGCCCTGTCCGTGAACAGTCACTACCCAAAAGCCCTGTAGGTGAGTCGCTGCCCAAAAGCCCTGTAGGTGAATCGCTGCCCAAAAGCCCTGTAGGTGAGTCGCTGCCCAAAAGCCCTGTAGGTGAATCGCTGCCCAAAAGCCCTGTAGGTGAATCGCTGCCCAAAAGCCCTGTAGGTGAATCACTGCCCAAAAGCCCTGTAGGTGAGTCACTGGCCACAAGCCCTGTAGGTGAGTCACTGGCCACAAGCCCCGTAGGTGAACAGTCACTGGCCACAAGCCCTGCCCGTGAAGTGCCAGAGGCCACTCAAAGTGGCTCTGTTGTGCCTAAAGTTGGTGGCAAAAGAAAAAGGAAAATTCAAGAGACAACAAGCAGGCCTGTTACTCGCTCGCAAAAGGAACAAAAAAAATAAATGTTATAATTCAGAAAATATGTGTTTGGCCTTGTTTTGTTGACTTCAGATTATCTAATTACTATTGTATGTATGCTGAAGACTGTGTTGTTTCCAAACTTTCAACTATGTTCTTGTACACGTGAAGTTTTGGAAATGTTAACACTCATAATTAATTGTGTTATAAATATTTATGTTGTAATCGTCTGTTCAGTAATGGTCCACCAGGAGCCAGTTGCTAAGTTTAGAGAAGCTGCCATTGACTTTGCAGCAAAACATTGCATTTGGGTGTGTTAATTGATGTAAGAATTGCATATGCATATTAGTCACATGCAATTATTAAAACACCTAAGTAAGTGCAAACATCTTTCTTGTACGTGTACAGCAGGATTATGTGTAAATTATTACTTACCTTTGCCTTGCTTGGCCATTGTAATTTTGTCCTTTAATCAGTTGTGTGTTCGTTTCTATAACATCTCAGAATGTATAATAATATATATACACACACACACACACACACACACTGAGTGAGTGTGAGTGTGAGTGTGAGTGTGTGAGTGTGTATATATATATATATATATGTATATATGTGTATATATATATGTATATATGTGTATATATATATATATATGTATATATGTGTGTATATATATGTATATATGTGTGTATATATATGTATATATATGTATATATGTGTGTATATATGTGTATATATATATATATATATATATATATATATATATATATATATATATATATATATATATATATATATATATATATATATATATATATATATTACTATATAAACTGGTATACACAAACTAATACACTTCATGCTTCCTTGTGAAAGCACACTATTTTAATAATACAGGCCTAATGTTTGAGAAATATCCTAAGTATGAGACTCTAACAGTATTGTGCTTAAACAAATGTTTATTACTTCATTCAATCATGTTTCTCACCATTTAAATAGGTTTCATACAAGGTATACTTAATGCCATCAATGTTGTGTGTACTCCTGCAATATAAAAAAAAAAAAAATATTATATATAAATATATATATATTTTTATAAGAGATATATATATATATATATATATATATATATATATATATATATATATATATATATATATACACACGTATTTAAACTCATGCAGACAGGGAGTTAACCAGACTTTCACATACACACAGAAATGTAAGCGGGGAAAAAACATTTCTTTTTGCAGGTGTGTTTTTACTGATATGCCTGGCTAAGAAATATTTTCACACACTGGTCTTTGTTAGTTTTCAAAAAAACACTATGTGAACGCATTCACAGTCTAGGGATGTTTTTCACAAACGAGATAAAAGAAGGAGAAATGTTTCTCCCACAGTCCCATATCACGAACCACAACTGTTAACCCAATTAGACAAACAAATCCAATTGGCGTTTGAAATAAGGAGTCAAAGTAGTTACTTTTGTTGACCTTGACAAGGAAAAACAGGAGTTTGTTAGCCATTCAGCACATTCATTTTGATGAGCAAATAACACAGACCTGCACACAGCTTTTGTGCTACTCAGACATGGCTGATGAATTCGTTAACAATATTAATCCCCTTTTAGGGTATAAGTACATGATCTGTGAAGCCATCTTGAACAGTCGCGGACAGAAAGCAAGCACACGCCAAATCGATGATTTCATTCGAGCAAAATATCCTTATTACCAAGACCGTAAGCATGCACGGAATTTTAATTCCTCAATAAGATTCACTTTATCAAGTAATGACTTTTTTGAACGTGACCAGGATAAGCTACAACACACCTATGGTTTCTGGAAGATTGCCCCGGAAAAACAATTTCTCCTGAAAGACGGCACTTATATTGTCGTGAAAGGCATATTTATTCCTAATGGCAATAGCAATGTATCCGCTACTACTGATCCGTTTGAATCGATACGTGCTGCAATATCTGCAGCCTCCATTCCTGAAACCCACATTGTACAAGAACAAAAGTACTATGATTATGTACCAAGCCTTTCAGCTGAAATTGCATTGGAATGGGAACCGGAAGAAATGAACCTACCTCCCGACCAATTATTTGAAGAAAGCAGTGGCGATTCCTATGAGCGCATCCTGGAGGAGATATGTGCCATACTGGATTCAGCGGTTGGGTTAAGCGTGGATGAAAATGGCTTGCATTTCTGGAGCGACCAGTTGCAGCCAGGCAAAGAGTTAATTCTAGAAGAATGGTAAATATAACAATCGTTATGCGTTGACTCTGCGTTTAAATTTTTTTTTTTTTTGTAACCACCATTTTCACTTTCAATGCGTGGATACAGCGTAACATTGCAGACTGCATAACATGTAGCGATCACAAACAAATTGTTTCCTAATACAATATAGTAGGACCTGAAAGAGTAGTACACATTGCTGACGGAATAAATATACGTACTTTCCTATCCCTTTAAACATATTAGCAACATTTTACCATTACTCTAACACATACCTGTTTTGTTATCATACAACATCTACAACATTGAAAACCGGGTCCACCACGTATGACGTGGGACCCTTGTCATGGGCCAAGGCGTCCTTAAAAAGGATTAGTGATGTAAGTCCCGCCCCCAAGCGACGTGCGCGCCTCAAAGCCTATTGGCTGTCATGTTTTGTTATAGTAACGGTAACTGCAGTGTGTGATGCGTGCGGCTCAGTGTTTGTAGGCGTACCCTGGGCGTTAGCCGAATGTTAATTGAGTGGGAGGAGTGTTAGCGTGCGTTTCACGCTGGCTTAACATGACGTCACACGTATTGCATTTGCGCATTGTGTTATCGGCCGTGCTTTCTGTTCAAACACGTCTGTTTAAAAAGAATACAGATGTACTCGTTTAGAACGAATGTAGTTTCGTCTTCATTGTATTTGAAATAAAGATGTTATGTTTACTGGTATTTTCAACATGTATTGAACGCACAACGTACGCTTTGTTTTGCGCATGCGCTAACAGTTAGTGGAGCCAAGCGTGAAGTGCGTGCGCACACAAAGATGTGCGCGCACATCTTTCAGTATACAGGCAACGTTCACTTCTTATACATAGTTATGCCTGCTACAAATTTAAAGAAACATTACATACTGATGAACAGTTTTACTTCTAACATATAAGTGACTGACGTGTGTATGTACACAATCATATAGAGCTGCGTAACGCGTTGTCACGGATGCATATCTAGTAAGGTGCCATCTTTGACCATCATGTGTTTGCTGTATTTCAGAGATGTCGGGGAACATACAATCGGATCAATGTATGATTTCAGAAGAGTCTACCTTTATATGAGATGATTGTGAGGAGGAGCCACCGACTACTATACTACATATGGAACTAATTTTATATTGCTTGCAGCGCTTATTAACAAACAATTAAAAATGTGATACCCTTATGCCTATATTGCATAAGCACTTAATTAACATAATGATGTTGCAAAAGAGTGCCTCATGAATTTTTATTGAGTGTTCTTTAATGACTACTAACATTTTATGACATGGTGTGTTTTATATATAACAACCATTCCCACTCTGCTAACACATTTGTGTATTCTAATATGTAATGGAACGTATGACTGTCGAAACTATGTAACAATAATAATAATAATATGAGCATGTTCATGTATAGGGCTGCTAGTTGTACGCAGCGATTTACAGACACATGTTTCAGCCTGAGGTCCCTGGCCCGTGGAACGTACAAATGTTTTTTTGCCGCATGAGGCACAGGGAGATAAAGTGACTTGGCAAAGGTCACAAGGAGCCCACACCGGGAATTGAACCAGACTCCCCTGCTTCAAACTATCAGTGCCAGTGTGTGTCTTTACTCACTGAGCCACTCCTTCTCCCAATGTAAAGGACACTTACAACCAAGTAGCCATTTATTTTTAAAATCTCTTGTTACATGGGTATGTAGATAAAATGGTTTGGGACTGTAGCAAATAATGTTACTGGCCAGATGTTATGGTCCCCTCCAATGCATGATGTTCTGAATATGACATCACCATCATGTTATGAAGTACGTTTCTGTGTATATTTCATTAACCTAACTAACTATAGTTTACTGTGTTTATTAATCGTTTAGAAATACATAGTATAGTCAATATGATGATATAAGCTACCATAATAAAGCTGGTGTTATCATTTGTCGGTGTTATACATGGATCCTACACCAATTGATAGAGACACAAACAGTTGTCTTAAAAAGTGTGTCTATGCTAGTGATGAATGTGCTCCCGTAAGTAAACAAATAAGTACAGTTATCCCCTTTTCTCCAACCACCTCTATATTACATTAATGGAAATTATAAGGAAACCTACATAAAATGTGATGAAATGTGAGTAATCATTTTGTAATACAATGCACATGAAAGCTCAAGAGTAGCTAAATGCATATACATGATACAGAAAGTACATACAGTATATGTAACATTTGTGTTTAAACCAATATGTTGGGTTTTTAGTTCCAATAATTATAGGAAGATTGAGGTAGCCACATCTTATGAGAGATGTCAGCAAATATACATACCATGATCAGTCATACTGGAGATATACCTATAATGCAAAGGAACAATATATAAATTGCAAACATTGACATGCCATCTTCAGTACCGTAAACAACACAGCAAAGTGTGTATTTGGTGTTAAATGTACAACACCATGTATATTTCATGACATTCAAAATGTAAATCAGCCTGGTGTACACATCATCTGGATGTACATGTTACACTGCACCAATAACATTGTATGTAAGCATACTAGAAGCATGAATGATTATGGGCATAATATGTGTTTTGTCTTAGCATAAGGAATAACACAATGCTAAAATATTATTGCTTTGTTACCCAAGTTGTATTCACATACACACAACTAAAGTACAATTGAAGAGGGATTATATAACCTGTGCAACAATAACATACCGGTGCCACATCCCTTTGTGCACACAGCAGAGAAAAGAAAGGTGTGCAACCCATATTCATCTGTGTCCTAACAGAAGGTTATATAAAGAAACATTATTGTTAATATAACATAATTAAACTATAAAAGTAGTACTAGGAACATATGAGTTTGTACTTACAAGAAAAAAATGAATTGATGAGATTCTGTCGTGTCTGGCCACCACTGGCTGTTTGTTCATTTTCAGCAGCTACATGGGTGGGATGCTCGTCTACCAAAGCCTCAGCTAGGTCTGACTGTACATTGTGCCTGAGTGCAACATTGTGCAAAATGCAACAGGCAAGGATAATATCAGACACTTTTTGAGGCTTGTATAGAAGAGCCCCACCAGTTCTGTCCAGACACCTAAACCTGGTCTTGAGTAGGCCAAATGTCCTCTCTATAACAGATCTTGTAGATATATGGGCTGCATTGTACCTGTCCTCTGCTTCAGTTTGAGGGTTTAGCACCGGAGTCAAGAGCCACGGCCTAATTCCGTATCCTGAGTCACCTATAATGAATGGAGCACACATAAGCTGACATTAGTGATCAAATTGTACAATGCCAACATTCCTAAATCAACATGTGTTTTGTGTTAGAACATGTAAATATGTACTCACCCAGCAGCCAACCAGGTTCAAAATGTCCCTCTTCGAACGCATGGAAGACTGAAGAGTTCCTCAGGATAGAGGAATCGTGACTGGAACCAGGGAACTTGGGTACCACATGCATTATCCTCATCGTGGCATCACATACCACCTGTACATTGAGTGAATGGTAGTGCTTCCGATTGCGGTACACATGCTCACTCTGACTAGGTGCAATCAAAGCAACATGTGTGCAATCGATTGCACCCAGCACACATGGTATCCCTGCTATATTATAAAAGCCAGTCCTGACTTCCAGCCACTCTGTCGCCTCTGTAGGAAAATGAATATAATTCCTAGCGCGTCTATTGAGTGCATAGAGAAACTGGGTCAAGGCCCGCGAGAATGTAGATTGCGAGACCCCGCCCACTATGCCCACAGTTGTCTGGTATGACGCGGAAGCAAGATAATGTAATGAGCACAGCATTTTAACAAGCCCAGGGACTGCACGACCTCTGGCTGTGAAAAAATCTAAATCCCCCCTTATCTCCTCATAAAGAGCTAAGATTGCTGCTGAACTCAAACGATAGCGACTTACAATCTCCTCCTCACTCATCCCATCTAACAGGGTTCTCTCCCTGTACAGACGCGGACGAGGCACAAGTTGTCTCCTCTGTCTTCTCCTCTGATCTCCTGTCCCTCTACCTGTCCCTCGGCCTGTCCCTCTCCCTGTCCCTGTCGTATCCGCGTCACTGTCACTGTCCCTCGGTGTGTCCCTCCCTTGCCCTATATGATTGTCTTCATCATCAAGCATGTCATAGAAAAGAATGTTCCTCCGTCTCCTAAACAATCTCAACATTTTGAAATGAGTAGCTGTGAATGAGCAGGTAATGTGCGTCCTTTAAATAGGTATGTGATGATGTCAGGTGACATAGTAAAATGCAAGGTGTTACATTAACATAATAAAGTACTTCTGTGGCAAGCTGTGTGCACTTGTTGTTCTAAGTATTTGTTGTGTGTATTCTGCAGGGAATGATGAAATTTGGCAATGATGTGACGTGAAGCTTTGTACAAAGATTGCTTGCAAATAAATAGTTGCATGTGCAATGCATGTAACACTTGTGAACGCAAGAGTCAGTCATGTAATGAGACAAAAAGGCTGAGATTGACGTGGGAAAAGTTTTGTGTAACATGTGTAATTATCCATGTTATTGTGACATGTTGGCAACAATGAATAGTCGTGTGCATATGCATGCATTTGTGTAAGGAGGATAGTTGGTATAGAATGAGTTTACAAGGTGTCCCAATGATGAATTACTGTACATGTGTGTATAAGTTAGGTTGAAGTGCTTGTAATGCAACGGTTACAATGTAAACATGCAATGTGATTGAGCGTCCAATAAGTGACGTCATGAAAATAGGGAGGACCCAAAAGTATATGTAAACATGAGAAGACAGATGTACATGAACGTTTAAAGATGCGTGTCACATTACAAGCATTGTGTAATGTAAAGGAAGATGAATATACTGTGTATGTGTGACATGTGTGACATGTGTGACATCATGTAAATAATTGACGCTGAGTTGAGTAAAATGTGTGATATGATGTGAGGTTCTCCTTTAAGAGTGTAGTATAGTATTTTCCCTTGCCACATCATCACATGATGAGTAATGTGACCCGCAAATGCTGAAAACATGTAAAAGTCGAATGTTATGCAAATAAGACACATCAGCTGTGACACAATGCAGGGAATGCCCCCACACTGTAATGCAAATCCCCCTTGTATTGTGAGCAATGAAACGTAAACAGTACTATACTGTTATACGTCCCCGCTCCATTGACTTCCATTGATGTACAGAAGATTTTTTTTTTCTAAGTGCCGTTCCGGCAGCCTTAGCGATCGTTCCCCCGTCCAAAATGCCAACTTTAGTTGGCGGGAGAAATCGGCCATAACATCTCAATTTCGTAGTGCCGATCAGCCCCGATAAGCTGTTTTTTTTTGTTGAATCCAGCCGATTTAAAAAAGTGGCGATCAGTGTCGAAAACAGGCTTATCGGCAGCCGACTGGCCATAACCAAATTATCGGCTCCGAAACCTGGCGATATGAAGCACTTATCGGCGCTTACTGAATCTCAAACCCAATTTTGGCTATAACATGGCCATATTTCCCTTATCAACGCTTACTGCATGAGGCCCATAGTCATTTTTCGGAGCTGTTTCTGCCGCCGCCATTGAAGCCTATAGCGCGACCCGCTCTTCTCGGTTCGACCCTTATCGGGGGTCCAGGATTCGGGGACCCGGTTGTGGTCGAGTTGGGGGAAGCCTAGGAACTAGGGGCAAAAAGAATTTTATTTCTAGGGCCCCCAGAACTGTTTATTCCCACGTCAATTAACGTTGAACTTGACTCAAGTGATTTTAACTCTTTTAAAGGACATTGTATCCGCTTTGCGGTTTGCGGTCTGGACGGCAGCCAACTTGTTCTTCGAAAGTTACCTCGAGGAACCTCCATTGAAGTTGATGAGCCCATTGACTTTCAATGGGAAACCGCCGCTCTCCCTCTCGGACGCCACCTGCTGGTCTTTACAGGAAACAGGACTAAAACAAAAAGATTCTCCATTAGAAGGCATGGAGCCCTAATGGCGGCCAATGGGGACCTGCAAAACGGTGCCTGAAAAGGCGGGAAAACTTCACAAAGAGCTATAATCATTAAAGGACTATTAACCCTTGTGCTCCCGGATGGATTCTAGTGTGTGTGTGATGCAGACACTGATTAACAATAAACGAGGGGGGAACAGGGAATATACATTTTCAGGTTATGACAAGGGTTAAATCACACGTCTGGGCCCCAGAGCAGTTAATCCCTTGTCTCCCTGGTGAGGTTAGAGAGTGGCCAATTGGGGTGTAACCCCTTTAATCCCGGGCCAAATCCTCTCCATCGTCACAAAACTTTAATATCTACCCATATTAATAAGTTCCATTCTGGTGGGCTCAGTGGGTCGACCTTTGCCAGTTTTTAATGCCTACAGTGACTCCACATATTGGCCAAATATGAACTCTCTGCGACCTCCAGAACTGGAGATACAGAAATGCACTTTAAAACATTAAAATACATGCTTATAAGGAAACATGGGAACAGGGGAACATACATTTTCAAGGTATAACAAGGTGCAAACCTCATCCCTGGACCGCAGTCCAGTTAACCCCTTGTCTCTCTGGTGAGGTCAGGGGATGGCCATATGGGGTGCAACCCCTTTAATACCGGGCCACCCCCTTTCTCCCTCTACACCTCCCCTTCTTAATGGGTGACCTGTGGCCCACTGGCCCTAATGGGGAGTGGGGCACTGCTGGCACCCTTAACGAACTCAGTCTCAGAGGGATAGTCCTGCCGTGAAAGTCCATCAGCATTGCTGTTTTACCCTTTTTGTGCTGAATAGTAAACTCAAACTCTTGCAAGGCCAAGCTCCACCTTAGAAACTTGGCATTCTCCCCTGATGCCCTCTGCAGCCAACTCAGGGGGTTGTGGTCTGTGAGGACCGTGAAAGCCCTTCCGTACACATAGGGCTGGAGTTTTTTGAGTGCCCACACAATGACCAAGCACTCTTTCTCAATGGTGGCATAGGCCACCTCTCTGGGAAGTAGTTTTCGGCTGAGGTACACCACAGGGTGCTCTCTACCGTCGTCCCCCACTTGGCTCAACACAGCCCCAATGCCATAGTCTGAGGCATCTGTCTGTATAAGGAAATGTTTGGTATAGTCTGGGGCTGCCAGTATGGGGGCCCCAGCAAGCGCAGTTTTCAGTGCCTGGAAAGCAGTTTCACAGGCAGGAGTCCATGTGATAAGCACAGGCAGTTGCTTCTTAGTCAAATCAGTCAGGGGTTTGGCCATGGCGCTGTACTGTGGAACAAACTTCCTATTGTACACTGCGGTGCCCAAAAATGCCATGACCTGTTTCTTGGTCTTTGGAACAGGCCACTGAACTATGGCTTCTACCTTGGCTGGCTCTGGTTTGATGTGCCCTCCACCCACCCTGTGCTCTAAGTACAGGACCTCTGTCATCCCTACCATACACTTAGTGGGTTTCAAGGTAAGCCCAGCCTCCCTGATCCTATCTAGCACTGCAGCTACATGTCCTAAATGGGAGCCCCAGGAATTACTAAAGACAGCAATGTCATCTAAGTAAGCCCTGGCATAGCTCTGCATCCCTTCCAGTAACCTATTGACCAAGCGTTGGAAGGTAGCCGGGGCAATCTTCATCTCAAATGGCATCACTAAAAACTCATAAAGGCCACTTGGAGTGATGAATGCTGACTTCTCCCTAGCCTCCAGGGTCAGGGGGATTTGCCAATAGCCTTTGCTTAAATCCATAGTGGTCAGATACCTTGCCCCCGCGAGTTCATCTAGTAACTCATCCATTCGGGGCATGGGATAGGCATCTGACACCGTCCCAGCGTTGAGCAAGCGGTAGTCCACACAAAACCGGGTGGTCTTGTCCTTCTTAGGAACTAGGACTACCGGGCTTGCCCAAGGACTCTGGGACGGAGTAATTACCCCTAGGGTCAGCATCTCCTCTATCTCCCTCTCCATACTCGTCTTGACCTCTGCTGACACTCTATAAGCGTGCTTCTGCAGGGGCTGCAGGTCCCCTGTGAGCACTGGGTGTTTTGTGAGATGTGTGGTCCCTGGCATGTCAGTTAAGAGGGCCCCATTCTTAGCTAGCATGTCCCTGGCTTCTCCCTTCTGCCTAGCACTCAACTCTGCCCCTATCTCCACCTGCTCCACAGTGTTTCCCTGCCTGCTAGAAATCATAAGGGGTCCTACAAGATCCATCGCTACTTTCTGGAAGGGTTCCCCTATTATCGGTAGGGGTTTCAGGGGTGCCTTCACACGGTCGCTCGCCTTACCCACTCGCTGGCAGGCATCACAAGAGCGGCAGAAAGTGCCCACATCTCGAGATGCCCCCGGCCAGTAGTAACGCTGTAATAACCGGGCTCGCGTTCTATTGACCCCATGATGTCCCGCTAATGGAATAGAGTGAGCTACCCGTAACAGTTGCTGTCGGTACCCCTGGGGCACTACTAGCTGTCGCTTACCGGTCAATCCCTCCTCTATCCCTGAGTTCCCTTCTTCTCTATACAGGAGTCCCTTATACCATAGGCAGTGCTCAGTGCCTTCCCCTGCCTGAGATTTGGACGCCCGAAGTCTCACGCCGGCCAGGGTAGGGTCTGTCTTCACTGCCTCCCTAAACTGGGCTCCTAATTCTGGCCACCCCCCAGTCATGTTATTGTCAGGGGAATGGGGAAGGGTGAGAGGGAACAGTAAGTCAGTCTGTGGTTGCAACTGATCCTGGCTTACCTCCCCGGGCTCCTCTGCGCCCTCCGCTAACGTTGGTCCCAAAGGCTGGGGGACTGGCGCCACCGCCATTGCCGCTGCCTGGCTCCGGGTAACCGCCGCCACTGCAGCGGGCTTGGGCACTCGGTCATAGGTGCAGGTCATCGGTCCCAGATCGTTGCCAAGAAGAACATCGGCATCCAAACCGGGTTAAACCCCCACCTCCCGCACACCCTGGCCCTCCCCCCAATCCTAAAAGATTCTGGCCACTTGCAGGAAACGTGGCTCTCCGTCGGCCACAGTGATCTGTATCACAGGGCCTGGGATCAATTCCTCTGGCCGGACCATATCAGGTCGGACCAGGGTCACTGCAGCTCCTGAATCCAGCAAGCCGACTGCTTGCCGGTCACCGACTGTGACCGGGGTGAGATGTCTGCTCCGGCCGTCCGTCTGCTGCAGGTCCTCGCTGAGATGTCCTCCGCTCCTGGCTGTAGGCACCGATGAAACCGGGACAGGTGTGGCATGGGTTGCCTCGCTGGGAGTTTGTTCGATGACCGGTCCGGTGTCTTTGGTGGAAGCCACCCGCACGCGGGCTACCGGCTTCGCAGCTGGGGTGCGTTGCCCCTGATGGGGTCTGCCGGAACGCAGGGGTTCCGGACAATCTGGTCTGATGTGACCAGGGAGGTTGCAGTTGTAGCACCGGCGCTCGTGCTGGAGCTCCCGCGCCTTCGGTGGACTGCTGCCCGCAGGCGGCCTCTGAGTCCATTGGGGGGTATTGGCAGACCTTTTGGCCGGTGCCGCCGCCACCACTGCCTTGGCTACTGTTTTGGCGGTCATCAGGGCTCGGCTGGCCACATAGTCATCTGCAAGCCTCGCCGCCTCCTGGTAAGTCTTGGGCTTTTTGTCGTACACCCAAGCCCTCACCGCCGGCGGGCACTGCTCCATGAGCTGCTCCTGGAAGATGAGGTCCAGCAGGCGTTGGTAAGTCCGTGCCTCATAGCCCTCCACCCAGCGTATCCCGTACAAAGCCATGCGGGTCACGTAGGTAACATAGGACTCCTGGGGCTGCCTCTCCTCCTGCCGGAATTTACCCCGGTAGGCTTCAGGGGTAAAACCGTACTGAAACAGTAACAGTTCTTTCAGGTGGTAAAACTCATCTGGAAGTGCCATCATCGTCTGCTTAGCCAAGCCGGACAGTAAGGGGTCCAAACGTGCAACCCTATGCTGGGGAAGCACTTTGTACCGCCGGCACTGCGTTTCAAAGTTCTTTAAGAAACTGTCAATCTGGTCAGTGCCTTCCACGAACTTGGTGAGACTGTGCTGGTCCAGCTTGAGTTCATCTGTGTTGGGTTGGACAGGGGGGCAATAAGTGGGTCTGTTCACTGCCATAATGATAAACTGCAGCCGCTCCTCCGGTGTCCCTCCGTCTCCCCACGCAGTAATCAGTGCCAACATTTCAGGGGTGAACGGACTGGTATAACAAAAAACAGATAGAGTGCGCAAATTATTAAATCTATTGATTAACCCCTTCACCTCCGTGTATTATTTATATAACAAAATACAACCTCTAAATCGATGGGTGACCTGCAGCTATATGAACAGGGGTAAACCCCTAGGCAACTGAAACACAAAAAAGACAAAAGCGCAAACGCACATAGTGAAGTTTGTAAAAATGGGTGAATATAATTTTAGGGTATAATATCTGCGTACATCAGGTTAGTGGGTATAAAGCATTTCATGTACAATACATGAGTTTACCAACGCCGCACTGCCGCCTCCAGACTTTGGGAACTCTCTCTCACAGCATCCAGGACACACTGTCTCGATTGTAGTTGGAAACCTCCACTGCGGTGCTGTGTCTTGGTCAGTCTCCTTCCCCGATCGCTGCAGTTACACTGGCGACACACTTTATTCGAGCTTGGCTAGTCCCACGAATTCGGGTATACCCGGGTGTATTGAGGTTTGTGACTGTTTTCTGCCCGAGTACATTGAGTTATTTTCCAAGCAGGGATTGAAGCATTTTATTCCCGCTGGCTGCAATACTGCACAGTATATATATATAAACTGCATTACAATTCATGAATTTATGCCATCTGGTAGACACGCGAAGCATTGCAGCCTATTAAATCCTAATCATTATCATTTAACAGATCAGCCGCCCATCAGCCAGGCATGAACCCAGGCTGGGAAGGCAAATGCAACGGGGCTTGTCAGAGGTTAGGAGTGGCGCATTCCAGGTATCTGCCAGGTACATACCGGGTATTTGCTCGAATAAAGTGTGTCGGTGCAGTATAGCTGCTCCTTCTCGGGTCTGTTTTCCAGCTGCCACTGTGTCTCAGCTCACTTCGGCAGTAGGTCACGTGTCCCGCGGGGTTTGCGACCGGCCGCAAACAGGTGATCTCAGGGATCAAGCTAAAAAGACCATTGCCAGAAGAGGGAAAAGAGGAGGATCCAGGGTCCAAAAGAAAAGAATTCTAGGGACTCAACCTACTCAGGTAGATAGAGGGATTTTCAATCTCTCCACGTTTATCCTCACAGAGGATCAAAAAAGAGTCCTAAGTAAAGGACTCTCTTTTTCTAAGACTAGTGGGGCAAACTCATTTCAACTTTTTAAAGATCTTAATAAATTTACAAGAAATATCACACTAAAAAGACACTTTATTAAGTTGAAAAAAGAAACTAACAATATAGTAGATACAATTCAAGCATTAGATAAAGATAAAGATACATCAGTATGTATACATACGCCGTTTAAAACCCAATCCACCTTTTACCCATATCACTCTAGGGGTAACCATGTAGAAACCTTTTTTGATATGGTTTATAATGATCTAAATAAAATTAACAACAGTGATAGAAAATGGAACATTAAACAGAATATGTCCAAGGCTGAAAATCTTGCATTAAAATTTTTGCAGGACAATAACCAACTAATTATTAGACAGGCTGACAAGGGAGGAGGTGTGGTTCTACAAGATCGCTCTATATATGAGCAAGAGGCACACCGACTCCTTTGTGACCCTGTCTTTTATAAGAAACTAACCTCAGATCCTACATCATTATTTCTAATTACTCTTAAAAAACTTCTAGATGAGGCATTATCCAAAACAATAATCACAGAGAAAGAATATGGGTTTCTTTACAATAAGTCACCAAAAATACCGGTGTTTTACCATTTACCTAAGTTGCACAAATCTCTTATAAACCCGCCAGGGAGACCAATAGTCTCGGGTATATCCTCACTGACAGCAAACCTATCCCAGTATGTGGATTATTTCCTGCAAAGAATCGTAGGGGAGTTACCTTCATATCTAAAGGACTCCTCTGCGGTACTAAATCTCTTTGCAAAATTCGAATGGAAAAGCTCGTACAGATGGCTGACGTGTGACGTCCAAGCATTGTACACTAGCATTCCACATATTAAGGGTATTGCAGCAGTGGAGGATTACCTGAGACGGGAACTAAACATCACAGATCTAAACAGATGGTTTATATTAGAAGCCATAAAATATGTGCTTAGCCACAACTATTTTCTTTTTCTTTCCCAGTTCTTCTTGCAGGTTTGCGGAACTGCAATGGGCACACGATTTGCCCCCAGCTTCGCAAACCTGTATATGGGGAACTGGGAAGAAATTTTCATCTGGAAGGAAAATCCATTCCTGAAAAATATAGTGATATGGCGTCGCTATATAGATGACATTCTCTGTGTGTGGGAGGGTGATGAAGAATCAGTAGACGGATTTATGAATTACATCAATCACAATGACCACAACCTGGTATTCACCCACGTAACACACGCAGAGAATGTCAGCTATCTAGATCTGGACTTAACAGCCTCAGTGGCAGAAGGGGTAACAACCAAAACCTTCTTTAAAAAGGTAGACACGAACAATCTCTTACTGGCCTCCAGCAACCATAAAAAAACTTGGATTAGCAACATACCTGGAGGTCAGTTTATGAGAATAAAGAGAAACTGCAGCAATGAGGCAGATTTTGAACTACAAGCCCAATTTCTGTTCTCAAGATTTTTAGAAAGAGGATATAATTACAATCAACTCAGACTTGAACTAGATAAGGTTAGAAAAATAGATCGGAATAAACTGTTAACACAAAAAAAGAAAAATCCTCTAAATGTAGATGAGGATCGAATAGAAGTTCCATTCATTACAAACTATAACTCTATGCACAGACAAATAGAAGGAGTCATAAATAAACATTGGGGTATTATTTCTACAGACCCCATTCTCAGTGGACACATAAACACATCTCCCAAGTTTATATATAGGAAGGCCCGCAGTATAAAAGACACACTAGTACCGAGTGATATAGGGAAAACTGTAACAAATAGAGGTGCCCAATCCTGGTTGAGTAACAATCTAGTAGGGAACTTTCCCTGTGGAAGATGCTGTACATGTAAACTCCTACATACTGAACGCAAAACATTTAGATCAAATATAGATAACAAAGTGTATAACATTACTGAATTTATCAATTGCAATACAAGATTCTTAGTGTATTTACTAGAATGCCCCTGCGGCCTGCAATACGTAGGCCGCACAAAAAGATGTCTGAAAACACGTATACAAGAGCACGTGAGAAATATCAAACATGCACTACAGACTCATAGTGTAAGTCGTCACTTCTCAACCCACCATAACAAAGACCCCACAACTCTGACTTTCAAAGGGATTAAAACCATCCCCCAAAACAGACGTGGAGGAGACAGAGTAAAAGATATATCAGTCCAAGAAACTTACTGGATTCACCAGTTGAAGACCTTAGGTCCTAAAGGCCTAAACGAAAACATAGACCTTTGGTGTTTATACTAAATAATATGTATAAACAGGCCCCGTATAGGTATATGTATCAGAGCAATTGAGTACTTGGTTTTTTTATATATATAATTTGAACAACATCTGCGATATCCATTCATAGTAATAAGCATTATCATTCTTTATACGTGTAAGTAACACCTGTTTGTTTTATTTCAGAGCCTTTGAAATACCCTTAATCACTGGCATTTTTATTTAAGTGTTTTTTAATATGTATTAATAAATGAATAAATGTATTGTGATTTTATTATACCCCTGGACCAGCACTGAACAGGTCAAACCACTAGAGCACTTTAAGAAGTCATTATTAAAAATACCCACACTTGTGGGATGATGCAAAGTGAGGATCAGATTGGTGTAGACACCTCTGATTGTGACCAATCAGTAGCGGAGCATGGGTATAAATATGTTCTCAAATCAGTTCAATTTATCCCTGAAGAAGAAGCCTATGCTTCGAAACGCGTTGGATAAAGATTTTAATAAATCCTAGGACTCTATCCCCACACTCTGTGTGATTTTTCCTGCATTGGACTGACTTCTCACAAAAAAACTGCATTCGGCAAATTGCAGTAAAGCTAAGATCGTGCTTTACGGCACCACCTCCCTTTGCGGCCGGTCGCAAACCCCGCGGGACACGTGACCTACTGCCGAAGTGAGCTGAGACACAGTGGCAGCTGGAAAACAGACCCGAGAAGGAGCAGCTATAACGGCAGCGATCGGGGAAGGAGACTGACCAAGACACAGCACCGCAGTGGAGGTTTCCAACTACAATCGAGACAGTGTGTCCTGGATGCTGTGAGAGAGAGTTCCCAAAGTCTGGAGGCGGCAGTGCGGCGTTGGTAAACTCATGTATTGCACATGAAATGCTTTATACCCACTAACCTGATGTACGCAGATATTATACCCTAAAATTATATTCACCCATTTTTACAAACTTCACTATGTGCGTTTGCGCTTTTGTCTTTTTTGTGTTTCAGTGAACGGACTGGTAGCTGCAGCAACCAGTACCCCTCCTGTTGCACTGCTCCCGGGAAATGCACTCGTTCCTTCCCCGAGATTCCGCCGCCCTGGCACTGGGTTCCTTCCCTGATCTCCGGGTGGCTATAAAATGGCAAGCTGAGCTGTATCCTGAGGCTCTGCAAGCCGGGCTTCATAGTCACCGATTGCGTCAACCATGTCCGCGACCTCCTGGTTCTCATAGGGCAGTCCATATTCACGGCACTTGTCCTTCAGCTGAGCTCGGGTCCTCATGTTGGATGAGCCTTCAGCCTCGCTCATGGTTCAGTCGCAGCAGTGAGGTGGTGTTACAACTTGTGTTAACTGTTGCACTACTGTGTGTTCAATATCTTTAGTCCCAGGAACTTGCAATTACCATCAAGTTCCTACTATGGTACAGTATCCCGCAGTATACTGTAACACAGGTCCAGTTCAATCCCGCCACTGCCACCAGTTAATTATAGAGCTTGTCACGGTAGCTTATGACAAGATATAATGAACACCAAATATCTGGGTTGAACTGAACGAGGCTTAGATATAATAAAATATAATTTATTCCTTAAATAAGGTGAACACAGCAATATAGTACAATTAACAGACAAGAAGGTAACACTTACTTAGGGTTGGGGGATGGAGAAGTATCAGCTAGCAATTCTCCAGCAGTCCACTGACATTCAAAATGGTATCAGAAGCACAACTCCAGCACAACTAAAAACTGTAGGGTTGACACAGTTTATATACCTGTGCAACCCTATTCTTAACATTGAACACAGCCTATTGGTGAACAATTATCTGTATCCACTCTCTAATGTGGAGACAACAGACTAACAGACTAACCCGTGCCCTCAGGTAACAGAGTTTGTTGATTGATTAATACTTAATCCCCAGACATTGGGTAACAATCAAGGCAGTTAACTTTTGATTGCCGTGCTTAGGCTATTCAGCCGTCTGCCCTTCATGACCTATTAGCCTAGCAAATGGCGTCTGCATTTTCAGAACAGATCCAAAATAAAATACATATACACTTTAATATCTACCCATATTAATACGTTCCATTCTGGTGGGCTCAGTGGGTCGACCTTTGACAGTTTTTAATGCCTACAGTGACTCCACATATTGGCCAAATATGAACTCTCTGCGACCTCCAGAACTGGAGATACAGAAATGCACTTTAAAACATTAAAATACATGCTTATAAGGGAACAGGGGAACATACATTTTCAAGGTATAACAAGGTGCAAACCTCATCCCTGGACCGCAGTCCAGTTAACCCCTTGTCTCTCTGGTGAGGTCAGGGGATGGCCATATGGGGTGCAACCCCTTTAATACCGGGCCACCCCCTTTCTCCCTCTACACAACACTTATCCTGTTCTGGGGTATTTGGAATCCAACAAAACAGAACCGCCTGGGCCCTACTCCATAAATACTATGTGAGTTTTTGCAGTTGTTTACAGGAATACATCAGTTATGTTAAAAGACAGTCAGATTACAGCTTTCTGAGTTTTTTCAACTTTAGAGGATAGAAAAGCCCTCAACAAAATGAGTAAAAGCAAATAACTGTCATTAGAGATCTTACGTTTTTTTTTCCTGTCTGTCTTTTCTAATCTTAAACAAGTCTTCTTAAGTCTTTTAGTATTACAATCATCATATTTCATCGTGTAGCTTTCATCACACATCAATTGGGTTTAAATTGTGTATCCCACCAATACAAACGTAGTTTAAGACATTAAAAAAAACATTTAAACATTTTTGCTGCAAAAAAGGATTTAAAGGCTTTAATAACATTCCTCTTGATAAAACTATGTATTCAGTTAGTTTGCTAAAAGTATTGTAAAAAAAAAAATAAGCAGGTAATGTTTATGCATGATGTGACAGGGGGAAGCTTGTTACCAACATCTAGGGCTCTTGGGTGTCGGTCAGCAAGAGGTTAATACCTGCCTGGAGGAGGAGAGAGAGAGAGAAGAGAGAGATGTCCCGGAATGCAGAGGGACACTGTGTATGAGGTATGGTATGCTATGTATATATGCACAGTTACATTCTGGGGCTTGAGAGCCTACATTTACTTTTACAAAAGCAAGTTTCCCGTCGTTACCTCAGCGTGCATCGCCTACCGTTGATGTCAAAAGTGGGATACCAGAGGTGGCCCTTGGATTTCGAATAAATAAGTTAAGGCTGACATTCTGGATTGTTTAGGCCTGACCCAGGAGATCTATCATCACCAGTTTTGGACCTACCAAAGTACACCTAATGAGTGATCCTGAGCCATCCACAGCAACTGTGAGATTTGTGTACCCGCTGGCTCTGACCGGAGGAGCGTAGTAAAGAAGAGGTCATTGAATAAGTTATCTTGGAACAGTTCGTCCACTTTTTGACTGCTCCTGCCTGTAACTGGTTAAATTGCCATGCTGCAGGGACCCTTTCTGAGGCAGTGTGACTAGTCGAGAACTTCCTATATGCTAATTTCTAGAAAGGCACATCTGCTCCAGACACCCAGTCAACACTGGCCCGCAAGGAGGGATGTGCAAAACTGATGACCAAGTCTATATGGGAACGCCTGCCATGTGCTGGAGGGCGCCATTGCAGATGAACCAAAGCGGAGACATGGAGACTGGATGGATATACACCCCCCCCCAAGGTCTACCCAGGAGGCATCGCCGAATGTCTACAAATCAGAGCCAACCAGCTATACAGCCTGTGAAGAGTGACAATGCCACCCAGCCGACTGTCCTGAAATGGATTGTTCCTTTGCCCAGACAATCGCCACAGCTCACCTGAGAGGGGGATATGGTCTATTTATTCTCCAGGTACTAATTTCTGGAAGGACCATACAAGCCCTGCTCAATTCCGACTTCGACAAGGCGCTGGTGCTCAAAGATCTTTTGGACCCAGAGGAGGTATCCTACAACGCTACATATTGCATTATGTGCATCCATCGAGATACCCAATATTACCCCATGGCTCAGGTATCATTGAAGGTACAGGACCAGGAGGCTTCCCTTTTGGTGGGGGTAACCCAGTGGTTGACCACACCTATTATACTGGGTCAGGACTGGCCCTATAACCATTCCCTGTTATCTGCCATTTCTCCCGAGTCAGGTTCTCAGGAAAGGTGAACCCCTTATCTTCCTATTTTCCCCGGACCTTAAGAAGCAACGAATCCCGAAGTCCCGAAAAGAGAAAAAAAAGGAGAAATGGGACTAGCTTGAGACTCAAGGTAAACATGATGTCAAATGACTTGCACTGTTGGGGTAGGGACAGAGGGAGGAAAAAAGAGATCTACAGTAATAAGTCTGCCGAAAAATCACACTCCCTGATTTCAGGTCAAGACAGATGGGAACCCAGTTCTGCCTAATCTGAACGAAAAGGTGGTAATATGTAATGACCAAATAATTAACGAGGTTGGGATAAAGATTTTTCCTTATTTTATGATAAAGTATAATATCTTGTTCAGGGTGACCAAGGATACACAAACAGGGAAAATCACCCAACAAATTCTGGTTGTCAAAATATTCATAAAAGTGGTATTCAAATTAGCCCATATTGTAGCATGGGGAGGACCCTTGGGGTGGAACAAAACCTCACACCGTTTACTGTCCCGGTCCTTCTGGCTGGGGGTATAAGCAGATATTAATACATTCTGTGCGATCTGCCCAGGGTGCCAACTGAACTGCCAGAAGAATCAGAAACCAGCCTTATTGATTCATTTAACATTGGAAGATGTACCACTTGAGAGGGTCGGAATGGATCTTGTAGGTTCATTAGAGCCCTCAGCAAAGGGACATAGATTTATTCTAGTAGTAGTTGATTACCTTACCCGATATCCAGAAGCTTTCCCCTTGAGTACCGCAATGGCCAAGAATGTGGCGAACAGGTTAGTAAAGTTGTTCTCTAGGGTAGGGTTTCTCAAAGTGATTTTTACAGATCAAGAAACTAACTTCATATCCAAACTAATGCAGGATGTCTGTAAGTTATTGGACGTGGTCAGCAAGAACTTCGGTGTACCATCTGTAAATGGATAGATTGGTGGAGAGGATTAACTGAACCTTGAAGTCCATGATTCGAAAGTTTGTTGCCTTGGAATAAAAAGATTGGGATGAACTGCTTCTGCTTTCCTCAATCCAACCTGTTTGAATTATCGTATGTTCCCTGAGGCATCTTGGATCTCTTAAAGGAGTCCTGGGAAGAACAGCCATTACCTTCTAAAAATGTTGTCCAATATGTAATTGATCTCAGGGATCCGCTAGAGTTAGTGGGTCACTTTGCCAGGGAAAATGTACAGACCTCTCATTGTGCTCAGGAGAGATATTACAACCAAAATGCCCGCCTAAGAGTGTTTCAACCTATGGATAGAATAATGTTGCTACTTTCCATGTAGTGAGATATACTTTTGGCAAAGTGGCAGGGGCCCTTTGAGGTTCTACGTCACACAGGCGAAGTGAACTATGAAATTGCTCAGACAGTTTCCAGGAAGTGTAAGCAAATTTACCATGTGAACTTCCTGAAACTCTGGAAAATGGAGGAATCCTCTTTCATCCATCCGGGCGTCGAGAGTACGAATTTGGGTCCATAGCTACCTTTGGAGAGACAGTCATTGATAAGGTCCCAATGGGAAAACAGTTAACCCCTGAACAGCAACTGGAGCTCATTGAGGGACACCAGGTATGATATATGTTATGCTATGTATGTATGGATTGTTACATTCTGAAGCTTGAGAAAAGGCTGTATTTTGTGTTGCTGAACTTTGGCGGAATAAAAGCCTGCATTTATTTGTCCAAACGTAAGTCTCCTGTTGTTACCTCTGCGTGCATCGCCTACAGATGATTTATCCTTCCCCTCCCATTACCCTAAAAATGACCATAAAGCATTTTGATTCTGACATCTTTCAGTCCCATGTGTCATTCTACTTATACATACAGTACTGTACTTCTATAAGTATTTATGCCTATTGGTCTTTAAGCAAATGTAATGCTACACATGCATTTTCCCAAATTAATAGTTTCTCTGTGGATGTTTAAGAATAGGGAATTAAAAAGAGGGTCTGGATTCAATACTATATGTCAGCAGCTGTAATTTTAAGAAGAGGGCACTACAATATGTACAGTATCACATTAAACTGTTCATATATTTTTTTCTGCCATGTTCATTAAATGGAAGAAATGCGATCCTTGCATTGGACACAGATCTGTGAACAAGAGAAATGTACACCATCTCAAATTTCATTGAAGTTTTAGCAATGCAGAGATCCCTTTTAAATACTGTATCATGATAACTCCTCCGTAGCTATTCCTATTTCTCCATATAGAATTAATAGATATCACAATGTTTAAAGGCACACAAGCATGGAAACAAGAAAAAATTAGCAGACTGATACTACATTTGTTCACTACCATCGAGTTTCCCTGTCAGTCCAAGGGATGCACAATTTTATCTCAGAAGTTCACAAAGCAGGCATCATTTTTTTTGTGTGTGTGAAACATTTAATTAAACTGTCCAAAAAATGCACACGAATGCACAAAGCAGCGCACTGCCCAGGGACACAGGTGTATCAAAAGTAAAAAATGAATTTATTGTCAATCAGACATAGCAAACAAGGAGGTAAGGACCCTCCAACGCATTTTACACAACAAGGTGCTTTATCAAGGAGTAAGGTACAATACATTGGGGGACCTTTATATACAGGTATCAAATGTGTAGTGAATTAGTCAAATTTCGAGCCAAAAACGCGTGTATATGACGTCATCAGTGCGACCATGTTCATCCCTGTGGGTATGTGTATCTAAAGGCTTCAAGTCCCTCCCTAATCACGCCCCTCCATGATGTCACCACCAACCCGCTTCCTGGTATGGCTAGCCTGTAAGACCGATACACACTCCCCTTCACAGCGGAGACCCCCACACTCAAATGGTGTGGGTTGAATCCTCTCTGCTGTGTTTGTAGTGGTGCCAAATCCCCCAGCTGCCAATACCTCAAAACGGGGGTAGCGCCGAAACAGCTGACGAGATCGTGACTAGATACGCCCCTTGGTGACGTCAGCATTAAGTTGGTCCCTGATATCCATGGCTAAGACGGGAGGAACGCCCCTCCCTTCCCTCTCACAGACAGGACCCTGCTGTAATCGGGGCGGGGGCGGCGTCAGCAACCATGGCAACCATGAATAACAATATGGGGACAAGTAGTGAAACTGGCATCTTCACAAAACTATTAATTATTAAAAGTTAATGTAAACTGCAAATTCCAACACAGAATAAATGGCATCCTGTCATACTGTATGGCCCTTTTGTATTGTCTCAAAATTCTCGCAAAAGTGGCAACGTTTTGTAGTAATCTGTCAAAAATATTGCATTATGAAAGATATTCGCTCATTCCCGCACCAATGTGAATTACCCGAAAAAGTAGGGGCGAAATTACAAAACAATTCACGAAGCAAATGTAAAAATATTTGCACAACTCTAGTCAGCCCAAGCAGAAGCTGTTTCGCAGGGAACAGCATCGATAATTATGAGTGGGGGGGAAAACAAGAAAAAATGCACTCCCAGTGATATTATTATAAAAGTGAAATGTCATTTTCTAAGTGCACGTAACTTTAAATAAAAATGCAAAAATATGCAAAACAATACAAATTGCAGCTCCAACCTTTATACAGCCTGTGTGTTCAGTCTTCTTGGTAATGGATAAACAATTTTTTATAGTGAGACAATGATAGATGTGAAAAAATAAATTAAAAAAACGTCTCTCTCTATGCACTCACATGTAGTTGATACAAAATTGGTGTATGAATCCACAGACCGGAAGTGACGTAAGACGCGCAGAGACAGTCTCGAAGTCTGAGTCAGAGCATCGTTGACTGCGGTTCCTGCTGTGCTATATAAACTACATGCTTGTTTTTATCTGGTAAAATGTGAGTGGGATCGCCCCAAGTCATTGTCTTGAAATATAGATTTATTTCTTTTTGTACGATCTATACTATGTTTGTTTTTTTTTGTTTGAGTGAGCGTTTGGAACTTATGCAAGTGTGGCCCCAGGGAGAAAGAGAATATTCATCTTCTGGCATCAAAATGCTTGCCAATTTTCATTTCAATTACATGTGAGTGCATAAGAGAGACATTTTCTTCATTTTTTCACATGTATCACTGTCTATCACTATAGAAATGTATTTCTGGTACGTTTTTGCGCTCTACCAACCCCAACTGTTTATCCATTGATAATTATTTGTCCTGACTTGCCTTGTTTAATAATTGGTAACTTGATATAAGTGCATGTTATAATACTTTCTGCATCTATATATGTGGGCATTTAAACATTTATTTTATCCTAGTACCACTTGCCTGACCTGAACTTACTTACCAAAAAGTATTTAATTTTTTCTATATATACAAGAACAATTATATTTCTTTCTCCATATACAAGAACAATAATATATATATATATATATATATATATAAAAACAGAAAACTACAATAAGCGCAATCACAATTAGACTAATAATGATATTTACCACATATATAGGAGGGTATACTACCTCACAATCTAACTTTCCCTGATTAAGTCTGCAGCCAAAAGGTCTACCGCTCCACGGGCTGGTAAAAAAGGGATATCCAAACAAGAGTGACCTAGGCGCAAGTAAAAACAAGAAAAACAAACATAGGGTAATACGTTCAAACAATTGGTCTACTGGGGGGTACGATATGCACTTACAGCAGGTAGAATAAAATCAGGCCTTGTATCCACTCTGGGATCAGGAACAATGAATGAAGATCTGGAACAGCCAGCAGCAACTCATCTACAGGAATCGTATCCTCGTGTGAAGTATCACATATAGAAAGAGAAGTGGGACACATACATAGTGTAACACAGTTTATTTTAAAAATTTAATAAAAAAGACAATAGGTAAAATACTCACACTTTGTGAGTTTGGGTAAAAGCGTTTGAGAATTTAGAGCTTCTCACACTCATCAAGGGTGGGTATACACAGACTCTATTGATTCCTTATAAAATGTCCTTATAACCACATGCGGTGTTGTGGCCAACTTCCAAGGGTATGGAGTCACTTTATGGGGCACTCCTAATAATATCCAGAGCCTCTGAGGATGGGGTACTTGCTCCGTTGTTGCGAGACCCGTAGTAAAGGGCCGTGTGTTTCTTTAGCTGCACCTAATGTGCAAGTAGTACTCACGCTACTTCTGGGGTACAGTGTGATGTTTTTCCCCCTTAGTTAGTGTCCGCCTCGATAGTCTGTGGACCTCCCCGCTTCTCTGACTGCTCCGGATCTCCGTGGCCGTCCGCCTGCACGCAGCGGCGTGGTGACGTCACGTCGTCTCGCGAGATTCTGGATCCAAATCTCCCGCTCGCTGTGTTGATCTCCGTCCCACACCTACTCGTTGGAAACATGTACCATGCCGGTACACCGATACAGATCACTGCCAGACAACTGAATATTGCTGGCTATTCTCCCAATTGTCCTGTGCTCACTCTCAGTAGTTCCAAACCACGCCCTACGCGTTTCTCCTTTCGGCTTCGCCAGGGGCTGATCTAACTATGTGTCCCTATTCCTGTGTAGATATACCCTCCTCCATTACGTGATTGGCTATCTAGTTGATTAGAAAATTACAAAAAGCACCTCTCAATTGGAATTGTTATTTCCATTCTCAGTAGAAAGTATTCTATTGCTCCTTATTATTAAATTCTAATTCAGATGTTTATGTATATGTATAATTATAATGAAAGTGAATGTATATATAATGATGCAATATTTACTTTATTCAGCAGTTGGTAACACACCTAAAATGCATCTAAATTGCTAACATTAGTATTTGAATTAAAACCCCTATAGAATACTTTCTACTGAGAATGGAAATAACAATTCCAATTGAGAGGTGCTTTTTGTAATTTTCTAATCAACTAGATAGCCAATCACGTAATGGAGGAGGGTATATCTACACAGGAATAGGGACACATAGTTAGATCAGCCCCTGGCGAAGCCGAAAGGAGAAACGCGTAGGGCGTGGTTTGGAACTACTGAGAGTGAGCAGGACAATTGGGAGAATAGCCAGCAATATTCAGTTGTCTGGCAGTGATCTGTATCGGTGTACCGGCATGGTACATGTTTCCAACGAGTAGGTGTGGGACGGAGATCAACACAGCGAGCGGGAGATTTGGATCCAGAATCTCGCGAGACGACGTGACGTCACCACGCCGCTGCGTGCAGGCGGACGGCCACGGAGATCCGGAGCAGTCAGAGAAGCGGGGAGGTCCACAGACTATCGAGGCGGACACTAACTAAGGGGGAAAAACATCACACTGTACCCCAGAAGTAGCGTGAGTACTACTTGCACATTAGGTGCAGCTAAAGAAACACACGGCCCTTTACTACGGGTCTCGCAACAACGGAGCAAGTACCCCATCCTCAGAGGCTCTGGATATTATTAGGAGTGCCCCATAAAGTGACTCCATACCCTTGGAAGTTGGCCACAACACCGCATGTGGTTATAAGGACATTTTATAAGGAATCAATAGAGTCTGTGTATACCCACCCTTGATGAGTGTGAGAAGCTCTAAATTCTCAAACGCTTTTACCCAAACTCACAAAGTGTGAGTATTTTACCTATTGTCTTTTTTATTAAATTTTTAAAATAAACTGTGTTACACTATGTATGTGTCCCACTTCTCTTTCTATATGTGATACTTCACACGAGGATACGATTCCTGTAGATGAGTTGCTGCTGGCTGTTCCAGATCTTCATTCATTGTTCCTGATCCCAGAGTGGATACAAGGCCTGATTTTATTCTACCTGCTGTAAGTGCATATCGTACCCCCCAGTAGACCAATTGTTTGAACGTATTACCCTATGTTTGTTTTTCTTGTTTTTACTTGAGCCTAGGTCACTCTTGTTTGGATATATATATATATGTATATATAAAATGCATGTGTATATGTTTTATATCAATCATACATAGTTTCCACCCTAGTGTTATCATTATCTCACAATTTCTGTAATTCTTTGACATGCTGTACATACAGATGAAGCAGCTGTCATGGCTCCCACATATAGATTATGCGCTAGCAGGAACAGATGCCATTCTAAATGCATTAGCCGCGCATCAAAAAGGGGTGTGGCTAACACGCTATTGCGCGTGCCAGCGCACAAGTCGGCGACTTGGCAAGAACCAATACGCCCCACCATTTTCTCTAATGCTCCGCCCCTTCTCACACACCTCCTCGCTCTCTCAATCCCTTCTTACACTCCCCTGTCAACCTTTCCTTCCCCCTCCCTCTCTTACACCCCCATGTATTTCTCCCCCTCCCCACACCCAATAATTCCCCTCCCCAATATACACACACACGCACAAACAATAAGTCCCCCATCCCAAATACACACACACCCAATTTGCCCCCTTCCCCAAATACACACACAATAAGCCCTCCTCCCCAAATACACACCCACACACAATAAGACCCCTCTCCAAACACACACACACAAATACAAACATAATAATCCCCTTCCCCAAACACACACAATAAGCTCCCTCCCCAAATACACAAACAAATACAAACACAATAAGCCCCCTTCCCAGACACACACACACACACACACACACACACACACACACACACACACACACACACACACACACACACACACACACACACACACACACACACACACACACACTAGGCCCCCTTCCTCAAATACAGACACACAAACAATAGGCCCCTCCCCAAATACATATACACACAATTAGCCCCCATCCCCAAATATATATATATATATATATATATATATATATATATATACACACACACACACACACACACACACAAAAAGCCCAGCTCCCCCGTCATGAGATATTATGTATTTTAATCCATCTGGTGCTTCAGGGGTTAAAAAAGTACAACTTTAAAAAATAACATCTGATAGGGTTGTAACATGTCAGGACTTTTTCCAGCTTTGTGCTTGACTTCAAAGAGAGCTTAAATGGGGTTGCCTATCCTTTATGGGCCACTAATGGTGCCAGATGGGTTGCATGTGCTCATATAGTTTTGAGATAAGGGCAGCAGACGTGGGAATAAAATATGGCCCCTGTGACAAATTTATAAACATGGTCTGTTTAAAGCAAGCTTCAAAGCATTCTCGGGAGGGGGTCTATGGATAGCCCTGGGGCGTGGCTACAGAAGTATCAAACCAAAAGTGACTTTATTAAAAATGAGAATATCATGTGATGTCATCTCCTCTGTGTAATAAAAGTAACAAATCTGTAACCGTATCACTGAGCGGCACGTTCTGACAACACACACTGTATGTTTAAAAGATTATAAGAGACATATACTAATTTGTCTCTTAAATTTTGGATTAAGATGGTTATATTTACACTTGGTCGTGTCCGCCATGAGTGCCTGAATGTATTGATGTGTCTCACGTGTGAGTAAGTATTAAAGAAGTGAAGTTATGAGTGAAGTTAAGAGTGCAGTTATATACTGAGGCAAAATACAAATGTTGTTGGTAAGAGTTTTGTTTCCTCTGTCGCAAAGCCATTAATCCACCGCTGCTACCATTTGTCACATACGGACCCTGCGAGCACATGACCTGCATACGGGACAAGGGTTAATACTCACTCCCGCAAGCGCTCCCACTTTTCACCTCCGCAGAGGCCCGTCAAATGGACAATATCTCATCTACAGAACAAGGATTAATACCCAGCCTGCAAGCTGCCCCACTCTTCACCTTCGCAAAGGTTCCTCAAATGAGTTGTATCTCTCCTAAATCCGTCCCAATATACCACCGCCACGAACAGCATACATGTGAGCATGTGACTTAGATATGCAAACAGGGTTAATACACACAGCTAATCTAGCCAAATCACCTTTCGCTTGCGCAAGGTACTTCCAGTGAGTTAATATTAACCCCTACTCAATTGCAAATCATATCTATACACTGCCACCACCGGAGGTTGTTATGCAAATAAGATATGTCAAATTAATATTTGCGAGGGTCCCAGGTCCCTGTTTTTTATAGAAAAAAACTATGCACTTTAGGGATTATAAAGAGGTAATGGACCTGGGGGGGGGGGCGAGGGATTATAAATAGGTAATGGGGGGGGGGGGGTTATAAAGAAGTAAAAGACCGGGGGGGAGGGATTATAAAGAGGCAATGGACCGATGAGGTGGGGTGGATTATAAAGAGGTAATGGACCCGGGGGGCGGAGGGTTTATAAAGAGGTAATGGCCCTAGGAGGGGGAGGGATTATAAAGAGGTAATGGACCTGGGGGGTGGGATATAAAAGGTAAAGGACCTGCTGGGGGGGGGGGTTAAAAAGATGTAATGGACCCAGGGGAGGGATTATAAAGAGGTAATGGACCTGGGAGTGGGGGGGGGGGGGGATACTAAAGAGGTAATGGACCTGGGAGTGGGGGGGGGGGGGAGGGATACTAAAGAGGTAATGGACCTGGGAGGATTAGGAGGGTGTTATGGACCTGGGGTGGGGGTTATGGACCTTGGGCTGTGGATTATTAAGAGTAATGAAACTGGGAGGGATTATAAAGAGGTAATGTACCTGGGAAGGTGGGGGAGGGATTATAAAGAGGTAATGGACCTGGGAAGGTGGGGGAGGGATTATAAGGAGGTAATGGACCTAGGAAGGTGGTGGGGGGGGGTGGTATAAGGAGGTAATTAACCTGGGGGGGGGGTTATAAGGGGTTAATGGACCAGAGAGGAGGGTTATAAAGAGGCAATGGACCTGGGAGGGGTTATAAAGAGGTGATGGACCTGGGAGGGTGTTATAAGGGGGTTATGGACCTTGGGCAGGGGATTATAAAGAGGTAATGGAACTGGGAGGTATTATAACGAAGTAGTGGATCTAGAGGGTGGGGATTATAAAGACGTAATGGACCTGAGGGGGATGTAAGGAGGTAATAGACGGGGGTGGGGTTATATGGAGATAATGGGGAATCCCTCCTTCCAGTAAAGGTGAGGGCTCTGCAGGAATTGGGGGGGGGGGAAGGGCTGGGGAAGGGAGGGCCCAGTAGAGGGGGCCTGGGGTAAACGAGGCCCTTTCTTGCCTGCAGGCAATAAAGTCTAGAATCTCCGACAGGGGGGGCGGGCCCAGGTCCCACTGACTGACTGACACACACACAGACACACACACACACACACACACACACACACACACACACACACACACACACACACACACACACACACACACACACACACACACACACACACACACACACACACACACACACACACACACACACAGAAGCCACCTCCCCAAACACACACACAGATACAAACATAATGAGCCTCCTCCCCAAATATACATACAATAAGCCCTCCTCACAAAAATCCACACAATAAGCTTCCCATCCCAAATACACACACAAAATAAGCCCCCATCCCAAATAAACACACACAATAAGCCCCCCACCTCCCCAAAATGCACACACACCTTGGGGGGTAAGGGACCTGGGAGGCTGGTATAAGAGGGGCCTGTGACATGTAGGCTTACCTGGGGCCCTTGGATGGGCCTGCTGGAGCAGCATGGCCAGTACATAGAAGGACCCTGCAGTCCCGCAGTGGCCCACCAAGGGGGCTGGTTAAGGGAGGGATAGAGGGAGGGGAGGGCCCTTCAGTCTTGCAGAGAGAGAAATTTAGGGTTTCTGGCAGGGAGGCCGGGTCACTTGCCTGGCCGGGCCCAGGACAATAGTCATGGCTGTCCGCCTCTGTCAGAGGCCCTGCCAGCGGGTGTAATAACGCGTGCTACATCTGCACATTTTGTTACTATACACCTATGTATTTGAGATACAGTAGGCGTATGTATTGTAAAACACTTTCCTTTATGACTTGTAACTAATTGATAAATTCAAGTGCAGGAGAGTTTTCAATCAGAGGGAAAATGTGTTTCATGATTGTCCATGGTATTTTTTTTAATTCTATGGGGGGAAAAAATGTCACTGAGGTTAAGTCAAAATTTTAAATTAAATAAACTAAACCATCATGTCTTTTGTTTACAGATTGATGGATTTGTGACTCTTCTTTTCGGCCTGGCTAGTATAAATACCCTTACAGTGATCAGTGTAACTCGCTATATTAAAGGCTGCCATCCTCAAAGAGGTAAGAATATATCTTTGGAGACCCATTCTAACTTATAGGGCACTTTATTCCAACAAGAAGCTTGGATCTTCCATTGCTTCCTGGTAGTTTATCTTATACATATACAGTATGGGGCACATTGTACTAATGCTGGGCAAATATGTCTCCATAGAGGTCCTCTAGATTGCAGTAAGCATGATGTATACTGTAGTTGTGTTTGTCTAGTCTTTAGTTGCACACAATGGTGTTTTTGTACAGTAGTTACCAGAACAAATTAAAATTAATTTATGTTAACTAAAATAAATAACTCTACTTTAAATAGATGAGGGATTCCTTGTCTTATTCTGTGCAGTTTCCATATATACACTGTATGTTTATGGGTTGCAATGATATCCACATTATGTGTGTGCACTTTTTCTTTCAGCTAACTGCATCAGCAATGGCAGCATCACTATATCATTGGTCCTCATCTGGATCGCATCCTTGTTTTGGTCAGCGGCTCCTCTACTCGGGTGGGGCAGCTATAGAGGTAATAACAATTTACAATATAAATACTCTGTTCCAAATCATTTAAAAGCTAAATACAATTTTCATAACATTAGGAACTGTTCATGGAATATGTGATTTGCAATAAATAACATGATGTAAGTGTAGCAAAAGACACAAGTCCCACATAAATGATGCCTATATGTTTCACAACAACCAGTTGTTGGATTAAGTTTTTCTTGGTCTGGTCTGTGAGGCAGGGTAACGTGATATAAGTGCTACTTGGATGAATTGTGTTAGCTAGACCACACACATTAGTCAGGGAGCATTCCATTGTCTAAGTATGAAATTATGGCAAGAGTGATTTTCTCCCTTCTCGTCTCTTCTAATATAGCATGTTTTATTGATGGTAAAGTAGCCACTACTGGAACCAATCCCCTGTTATTGGACTGTTATCTTATGATGAAAGCCTTGTGATAGCTTAAAACTGCAATCCCATTATGATAGCTTAAAACTGACAATACAAACAACATTTTACAAAAGAACTTAATAATCTATTTGTTCCCCTTAAAGAAATGTAACAATGCTAAAAGACAGATTTAGCTGCTTTTGTTCCTCGGACAAGTATTCTTTGTCTTCAGTGTCTCTAATGGGATTGTCAGTCAAGCATTTCCTCTAGCCTTAATACACCTTGTCCTTATGAGAGCCATTAAAGATAAAGCAAATGGGTAGAGAGGAGGTTCTGTCTGTGCCAACTTGTTCAACACACACAGCATCACACAAAAAGGAGAAGCTGAAGGAAATCAAACCTGTCCTAAGTGTCAGCTCTATTAATTTAACTCCCCCCTTCCCCCCCCCCCCAGATTTAGGGCCATACTAAATAAGTGGAGCTATACCACAGGACCCTCCAGCATGGCAAGACACATTATGACTCATTCAAATGAATGGTCCAAAAGGTATTTTCTAGCACTGGATCATGTCCTATGAAATAGCACCACTTGGCAAATATGGGCCCCAACACATTACACATCTCACTTCTATGTGTACACATTTGTCCAAGGAGGGATAGATCCAAGCAGTTCTTTCTCCATACTGTAGAGCCTTTTTTTTATGTCCTCTGAATTGTTGCACTACTTAAAAATTCTGTTTAAACAAAATAATAATAGATATCTCCAATTCTATGTGTTCTACTTTTCTTGGGTTGTATATTTCTTTATGTAGAGGAACACAATAAAAACTTGGTAGTGTAGAGACCTGCTGAACTGTTCTACCTTGAATTGGTGACAGACGTAATATTTTTTGGGGGACAACATTTTTAAATAAATGACCCTTATTAAATAAAAAAATTAATATGTTTATAATGATTAAATAATTAGTAGGCCACATTGGATGTGCTGTACATTTGCAGCTTTTTGGTTTTCCATTTGTGAAATTGAAGTTATATTCTCAGAAACAATCCAAGAGGCACTACTGCATATTTAATGTTGTGGATTTTGTGTTTTTGAGCTAACTTGCTAACATTGTGTATTTCTAATTCTCTTTCCTCACCTGCATTCATTATGCAGACACCTTATCCTGAAGTCTTGGCTATGATGGTCTGTATGTAGTACGGGGTAATCTCAATGTCTTCAGTGCTATTGCTGTCAGCCACAAGTCAAAAGCAGTCAGTGCACAATATAAAGGTAGTAAAGAGGGAGTTTGCAACTTTATATTGAAATTAGAAAATAGATGTACTGTATACAAGCAGCTAGTGTGGATCCATACTAAAAACATTGATGCATTTCGCATCTTACCTAGGGGCAGATTCACCAAAGTTAACACACTTATTCACCATATTCACCAAAGAAAATAATGTGGCGTCAATAATGTTGACAACCGTGAAAAGACTGGCGTTATTTATTTATAATAGTTTTTTTTACTAAACAAAAATATTACAACAATACAATACAGAAAAAATCAATAAGAAACACATAAAAATATACTTTTGCACAAAATAGTTTAGTATTGCTCATCATACTTATGATTTCAAAATTCAACACATTAACACAAATAATAATAAAAAGAAAAAACAGATAAATGCATTTTCAAAGAACAATTGTTCTTGTACAGCGTTGTTAGTTTTAACTAACGCTTTACAGAGACATTTTGCAGGCACAGGTCCCTGCCCCGTGGAGCTTACAATCTATGTTTTTTGATGCCTGAGGCACAGGGAGATAAAGTGACTTGCCCAAGGTCAGAAGGAGCTGACACCGGGAATTAACATCAAAGCTATCACCACACATCCTCCTTACAAAATCTGGCATAAGAATCCCAATTCACCATCTCCCTTATCAGCAATATACTATCATATTTCCTCAACGGCGAAATTATCTGTGTCCCATCGCAATCAGTCTGAGGAGACACTGAGAGGTATGTTCAAAAGTCTGTATGATTGAATCCCTATCTTGTTGCAACATAGAATCCATAAACTTTTCCCATTTTTAAAAAAACCTCTCTGTTCTTAATTCTTTATTCTTTTCAACTTCTAATTTGTCCATCATCGTCAATTTATCCAGATTATCGTTTAAAATATCTCAAGTGGGGGATTCAGGCTTTATCCATTTCACCATCACTGTTTTCCTTGCTGCAGGCAAAACAATCTCTGACAGCCTTGGGACATTGTTCCTTACATTGACCTCTTTCCAACTTTCCATATTTCCAAACAGCAAGGCTAAGGGCTCTTTTATTGTAGTTACCCCAATAACTTCTTGAATATACAGTAGAACTTTATCCCAAAAATCAGAAATAACCAGACAATCCCACAAACAGTGTTTTAAATCTGCTCTTTTCTGGGAGCACTTTGGCACTTATTTTTAGATTTCTCAATCCCCTTATAATTGATATCGAAAGCATAATAAGCCCTATGCAGTATCTTATATTGCATCACTCTCCACTCCTCAAAAATGTTATGTAACAGGGTATGTCTATCTGTACCTGTTTCTCTCCACATAGTGTATCTGCTATGTAAGTCCTGTTAACATCCAGGCATTAGCAGGTTAATCTATGGGCCATTGACCCCCCTTCTGCTTCCCCAGAAAGTGAAGGAAGGTCTGTGGTGACTCATGGCCTGTGTACAGCCCCTTGGAGGTGGGTACAGTCCATGAGCCCGCTCCTTCCAGAAGTTTCTAGGGGTGTAGCCTAAAAGTTAGGAGTCTTCCCCTTAGCCCTGGAGAGGGTGGGGTTGTGCTTGCCCCCTGCTCCTCCTGGAGTAAGGAGGGTGAGAGTGTTCCTCTCTGAGCCCTGGCAAGGGTTAAGGAAGTCTATGCTCCCTGTTCCTCAGGGAGTGGGGTGGAAGCTGTGAGTCTTCCCCATGAAGTGGTAAGCTTGCTCATTTTAGGCTGGCTATCCTAAAGACCATCTGGAGCAGAGCACTAGTGAAGAAGGTGCACCGTCTAGAAAGCCTGGAGCAAGTGGAGTGTGGTATGCTGCTAGAAGAGATGCTGCAGAATGCCCTATAATAAAGTACCTTTCAAGATACCTCTGCCTCAGGTGTCAGTTCCTGGGCCAGAGGGAGGTAATTGTGTAGTGATGGGGGCGGACACCTACACTCCATGGGACCCATCACTGCTGGAGGCGCTGACACTACCATGACAAACCCAGAGACATAAATGAGCCAGTCCTGTTCTTGTCTCGTTAGCATCATGCAGACAACTCAGACCTCCTGCAAACCAACAGGTAGAGCACCATACAATCGTGGTAATGCGCCCACTCCCATACAGTGGTCCCTAAGTGATGTGGGGGGGGGGGGAAGAGAGAACACGTGTTACATATAATTTTCCTAACCTGAGTTAACCCTTCGAGTAACAGATTAACTACTTCAATTCCTGGGAACTCTTTTTCCCACCTAGTGAACATTTTTCTTAAATCCTTCCCATAGTCCTTGTCCCTAATCTAATCATATAAATCTGAGATAGAATATTTGGTACTGTAAGCATCCTTAAAAAAAAGAACATGTACAGACCAGCGCCCAAAAAGAGTCCAAAGTCCCTAATAGAGTCCAAACAGATGGAAGGGAAGATAATCCAAATGCTCCAATCACTGTAAAATCTCCAATCCGGGGGTCCGTGACATAGGGACAGAAACAAAGAAAAATAATAGTGTAATACGTAATGTTAAAATGTGACAAACAACATGAAACACTTAACAGAAGACAAACATAAAACAATCAAGCTGAAAGAAAAATAACTATTTAATAAAAAAACAGAGCCTGTTGCAGCGGGTCATCAAGGGGTTAAAACCAAAAACCCTACTTACAGCAGGACTGGAAAAACAAGCATGTGTAGACAAGTGGGGCAGACGCCTGCAGCAGTGGGGGTCCTCAGGGGCTCCCTGTGTAGTATCTTTTCTTCTAGCTTCAAAACACACTCCAAGATGGCTGCCGAGTAAGGGAACTCCACACTCTCCTGCTTGCCAGCACTGCAGCTTCAATGATGCTTCTTTCTGCTTCACTTGACTGACACTTCTCACAACCAGTGTAACTCCAAGGCACCGTAACTTTTGACCCTACGCGTTTCGTGACTGACGTCACTTCCTGAGGGGGATTTTAAAATTACATATTACACTATTATTTTTCTTTGTTTCTGTCCCTATGTCACGGACCCCCGGATTGGAGATTTTACAGTGATTGGAGCATTTGGATTATCTTCCCTTCCATCTGTTTGGACTCTATTAGGGACTTTGGACTCTTTTTGGGCGCTGGTCTGTATATGTTCTTTGTGTTCTCTCTGGTGTTGTTCTGCTAGTGTTCCTGGCTGCCCTGTACACATTGTGTTATTATTGTTAGTATTTTATTTTATTGCATGTAGCGCCTAAGCACTTTTCTTTGTGTTATCCTTAAAAAAAAAAAACATCAAATACATCTATTGCCAATAGATTTGATGTATAGCTTTCCATACCCTTGCAATAATGCATTAATTGTATATAAGGGAAGTGATGTGTTTGAGGCAGTCCCATTTGTTCTTCCAGTTCTTGGAACGTCAAGAACCTACCATTGTTCACATCCACCAACTGGCCCAGAGTTCTAATCCTCTTGTCTCCCCATATCTGAAAAGAAGCCTGCATCTTTCCCGGGAGAAACCTTAAATTCCCTTATATAGCTAACATTTTGAGCAAGTATATGAAAGCCCAAATTGTTTTCTCAATATTCTCCAAGTAGCCCATTAGTATCCTTAATTAGCGTGTTTCCTTTGGCTTCCATTGGTATTTCTCTCCATTTTATATGTAAAATCCCTGGGAGACTCTCTGGGGATACCAACTTCTCTGATTCTAGGCATGAGTAATAGCTGTTTCCAGTTATCAAATCTTCTACATGTCTTGCTACACAGGCCCAGATTATATTTTCTGATACTTGGCAAACTAAGGCCCCCCCCCCACTCTTTTTTCAAACATAATTTATTAACAGCGATTCTATTTCTCCCTTTCCTTCAGATAAACCTAGAAATTGCTTTATTTAGAAGTTTAACATCGGAGTGTTTCAATAATATTGGTAACATCTGTCCAGGGTAAATTAATCTTGGGAAACTAATCATTTTAACCAGCTGACATCTGCCAGACAAATTAAGTGGTACATTTTGCCACCCCTCTAATTCTGTGATTATTTTAGGGATAAGTGCCCCGAAATGATATAGATTCCTAAATATTTAAGTGGTTAATTTTGCTTTGGGGTCTATATACATTGCTCTGATCGCACCAAGATAGGTTCCTATAATACCCATTTTCCCCAGAACATTCATCAGATATTCCCACCCTACATTATCAAAAGCTTTTTCGGCATCCACTGATATTATTATATTATCTTTATTGCTTTGCTTATTAGTTTTTATCCAGTGTATAGCTGTCATAACTTTTGTGATTTTTTTAACAGAGGCTATACCCTTTACAAAGCCAGTCTGATCTGCATGTATTAATTTAGGTAGGACTGTAGCAAGTATATTGGCCACTTGCGTTATTTTTAACGCCATGTAAAATGTAGGGATGTATGCCCAGGTTTCTTTCACTATTTATTTATGGAAAATCTGCAGAAATGTCACAATTTAGCCAATTAAGCAGGGAATTTTTGTCACGAAAAAAAGGTGCAAAAAAGTGTCCCTATGTCAATATTTGGCAAATATGTGTCAGTATAGTGCTGCCCGCAGACCAGACCCATCCCTAGACTGAGGTGGAAAGTATAATACCACGCACCCGTAGCAGAGGAGCGTGTCCGGAGTGTGGTAGATTCGTTGCCAGGCCAGGAGACTTTAGTAAGGTAACCAAAGGTACTTGCTGTGTCCAGAGATAGAAGAATTGTGGTGATTGCCATAGCCTGGGGTCGAGGGTGCCAGAGGTCCGGGAGGTAGAGGAGCGTCCGAGATCGGGGGTGGAGAGAGACTGCGTAGTGAGGAGTAAGCCGGGGTCCAGAGCCAGAGGGAGAGACAAAAGCCAAGCCGGGTCAAACCTGAAGTACACGAAAGAACAAGAGCACAAACGAACACGAGCCCAACAAGCAGAAGCTGTGCAGAGCAATGATTCCCAGGGAGAGCAGGGGTAATATATGTGGAAGAACCAATCAGGGAAGGAGGCAGAGCGGGGGGGTGTCGTGGAGCGCTTTGCGATTGGTGCAGGCTGTAATCCTTGCCTGTGTTCAGCTGAGGAGCGTGAAGGCAGGAGTGGGGCTGCAGCTGTAGACGGGAGGCATGGCCAGAAGCCCAGAGGGGTGAATAAATTACTGCCGGAGGCACATGCTGTGTAAGGTTCTCTTGCACGTGCCCTGACAAGATGGCGGCCGCAAGAGCCAACGCCGGGCGGGATCGCCGGGCGCCACGCCGGGGATACAACAGCGGGGAGCGAGGGGTGGCAGCAAAAACCTCCGAGGCAGGTAAGGAGGTGTTGCGTGAGCCCTGCTTCCTGACAGTACCCCCCCCCCTTGAGGGTTGGACTCTGGACAATCCTTCCAAGGCTTTAAAGGATACTTTTTATGAAAACGTTTCAAGATTGTAGGGGCGTGAATATGACCTCGGGGAAGCCAGGTGTGTTCCTCTGGGCCGTAGCCCTTCCAGTGCATGAGAAACTGGACTCTCCCCCAGGAGAAACGTGAGTCCACTATAGACTGTATTTCCTACTCCTCGTGTCCTTGAACTATCACAGGGGCGGGTCTACGGGTATAATCCGGAAAAAGAGTACTTTGTACAAAAGGCTTCAATAACGAGGTATGAAAAACGTTGGGTATCCTCATCGCTGGTGGAAGTCGCAGACGGAAGGAGACAGGGTTAATTTGTTCCAGTATGGAGAAGGGTCCCAGAAATTTAGGTGCCAATTTTGGAGTAGGAGTCTTTAGTCGAATATTTTTTGCAGAAAGCCAGACCTTATCCCCCGGCTTGTATCTGGGAGAAGCTTGGCAACGTCGATCAGCCTGGAGTTTGAATAGTCCTGCAGCCTCCTGGAGAGATGACTGAACCTTAGTCCAAGAGTCCTGAAGTAAGGAGATACGTTTGTCGACAGCCGGCACTCCTGAGGGAGTATTGGACATGGGAAGACGAGCAGGATGGAATCCGTAATTTATAAAAAAAAGGGGGACTCGCGGGTAGATTCATTCTTCATGGAATTAATAGCTGATTCTGCCCAAGGCAGCATTTCCGACCAGTTATCTTGGGTCTCGGACACAAAAGAACGTAGATATGTATATATTGCTCTAACGTCTGGTTGACTCTCTCCGTTTGTCCATTTGTTTGAGGATGATATCCTGAGGAAAAAGATAGGAAATTCCGAGTCTTTTGGTGAAGGCTCGCCAGAACCTGGACACGAATTGGGAGCCCCTGTCTGAAACTATAGAAGTGGGAATCCCATGAACCCGAAAAATCTCCTTGGAAAAAATATCCGCGATCAGGCCCTTGAGGGGAGCAAAGTGTACCTGCTTAGAAAAGCGATCTATTACTACCAAGATGGTGTTCATCCCCTTAGATCTGGGCAATTCAACAATAAAGTCCATAGAGATATGGGACCAGGGGCGTTTCGGAATAGGTAAAGGCATAAGTAAGCCAGAGGGTTTCTGTCGGAGGGTTTTGCTTTGAGCGCAAGTGGGACAGGTGCTGGGGAATTCCCGGATGGTTCTAGCCATATTAGGCCACCAAAAGGTGCGTTGGATAAGGTCCAGGGTTCTCCTGAAGGCGGGATGTCCTGCAGAGCGGGAAGAATGACCCCATTCCAAGATCTTGGGAAGAAATTCACGGGCAGTATAAAGCCTCCCTTCTGGTACCTCTAGACCACCCGGAATGTTCCTTTGAGCCCTAAAGATTTTGTCCAGTATGTTGAACGACGCCGCAGAAATTATGAGTCCCTTCGGTAGAATAGTCTCGGGAACTTCTTTGGGTCTCTCCTCTGGGGAGAATTGTCTGGATAAGGCGCCCGCCTTCACGTTCTTAGTGCCCGGGATGTGTGATAAAGTGTACTTAAATTTGGAGAAGAAAAATGCCCAGCGAGCCTGGCGAGAGCCCAGGCGATGTGCAGTCTCGATATATAGAAGGTTCTTATGGTCAGTAAGAATAGAAATTGGCTCTCTAGAACCCTCCAGAAGGTGCCTCCACTCAAGAAGAGCCATCTTAATAGCCAGCAGTTCTCTATTTCCCACATCGTAGTTCCTCTCAGCAGAAGAAAAAAAATTTGAGAAAAAAACGCAGGGGTGCAGTTGGTCTTGCGAGGAAGATCTTTGTGAGAGCACGGCACCTGCTCCACAATCCAACGCATCAACCTCCAAGACAAATGTCGAAGAATGGGAGCAGAAACGAATGTTCGTTTTGAAGTTTCGAAAGCTGAGGCTGCCTCGGGAGACCAAGCTGAGGGGTCGGCCCCTTTCTTCGTGAGAGCGGTGATGGGCGCAATAATGGTGGAAAAATTCTGAATAAATCTTCGATAGTAATTCGAAAAGCCTAAAAAACGTTGAATGGCTTTGAGGGAATTGGGTTGCGGCCAATTGAGAATGGCTCAGTTTCTCGGGGTCCATAGAGAAACCCTTGTCCGAGATGATGTACCCAAGAAAGGGCATAGAGGACTGATGAAAGAGGCATTTCTCCATTTTGGCGTACAAATGGATGGAACGGAGACGGGAAAGGACGAGCCTGGTTTGTTGAACATGATCCTAAAGATTGTTGGAAAAGATGAGAATATGGTCTAGATACACGATAATAAAGGAATTAAGTACGTCTCGAAAAATTTAGTTCATGAAATCCTGAAAGACCGCTGGAGCGTTACAGAGCCCGAAAGGCATAACCAGGTATTCGTAGTGACCGCTATGTGTATTGAAGGCGGTCTTCCATTCGTCACCCTCCCGAATGCGAATGAGGTTATACGCCCCACGGAGGTCCAGTTTCGTGAAGAACTTGGCCCCCTGGAATTTATCAAACAGTTCCGATATGAGGGGGAGGGGATACCGATTTTTGACCGTGATCCGGTTGAGACCCCGGTAGTCGATGCAAGGTCAAAGCGAATTGTCTTTCTTTTTAACGGGAAAAAAAACGGCCCGGCGGGGAAGGATGAATGGCGTATAAAACCCTTCTCGAGGTTTTCACGGATATATTCGTCCATGGCTTTGGTCTCCGGTATTAGGAGAGGATAGGACTTGGATCTAGGAAGTGTAACACCATGAATCAAGTCGATAGGGCAGTCGTAAGACCTGTGGGGGGGTAATACCTCAGCTCTAGTCTTTCAAAAGACGCCCAGGAAGTCAGAGTTGGGCTCTGGTAGATCGATCTTGGGAGTAGACGGAACCGTAATTCCCGCGTGTTGCATGGGAAGAATGATGCTAGAGATGAGTAACTCCTTCGGTCTTGCTTCCCATGATGACAAGATGGCAGCCGCAAGAGCCAGCCTGGGCGCCACGCCGGGGATACACCAGCGTGGAACAAGGTGCGGCAGCAACAACCTCCGAGGCAGGTAAGGAGGTGTTGCGTGAGCCCATTGGGGTTTAACTCTGTAGAGGGGTTCCACTAGAACCGTTCACCTATCATCTGGCAGCTGCCCTGGAGCACAGATCCTCAGGACATCGGATTTCCCAAGAAAGTAATGAAAGATCCAAGGGTTAGTATCAGTGGATCAGGACTATAATAAATGGTTATAGGCATAAAATATATAGAAAACTCACACGGGCCAGTGTGAGTGAAACCCTTGAGGGTTTAACTCTGCAGAGGGAAAGGTCTTGGACTGCCCGCTGTACTTCTGACGGAACTCGAGTCCTTTGAGCCTCCAGGGTCCCCCACATGTAGATATAGAATCCAAGTGTAAAAAGTACTTATTTAATAAAACATAACACAGTAAAATAATGTGCACAGCACATACATTATCCCGGCAGGATGCAGGCAAGTTGCGGAGATCCTTCCCTTCAGCGTCTGCAGCAGGCTGAAGTGTTGGAACGCGCAGTATGCTTTGGAACACACCCCTCACTTCCTGGCTACGGAAGCCGCCGGTGGACACAAAACAGTAGTAGGATGAGCAATGCGTTTCGCTTGTGTCAGCAAGCTTCCTCAGGCTCCTATTGTTAATAGGAAACTCCTCCAGCAGCAGCAGGAAGCAGAGCGCCCTGTTTACTACACGGCTGTGCTCCGCTCTGCTTCCTGCTGCTGCTGGAGGAGTTTCCTGTTTTTCCCCGCTGGATTGCACGCCGGGCAGTTGCTGCTCCTGGACGAGATCACCGCCGGTCACATGACCGCCCCATGTGACGTCGCAGTCACAGGAGGGTTGGCGGTGCAACGCTGAGGATACAGAGGATTGAGTCACGGCGTTTTTACCCCTCCAAAACCGTGAGTGCTTGCAACGAGTTGGTGCCACGCCAAACTGCCAAACATCCTGATAAAGTGAATTTATACACGCAGCAACTGCCACGTTTCGTTCTGATGCACCTGATGGGATAACTAGTTTACCCATATCTACTATCCTATTGTTAATAGTTTACTCTATTTTTCACTACTTGGAGACTATCTGTCTCTTGTAGGCCACCTTATTTATACAATACACTACACTACATGTGTTCTTCACAGTTCTGTGTCTGACTCGCGCTCCCCTTGTTTTTCTCATATCTTGCTCTGTAATATTGCCAAGATCCGCTCGTTCCTCTGTCACGCTAATCCTAAAACTCTAATGCACGCCCTTATCCTTTCCCATCTGAATTATTGTAACATACTGCTAATAGGCCTCCCTGCCTCACAACTTTCTACTTTGCAATCTATCCACAATTCTGCTGGTAAAATTTCCCTTTCTCCCAAAACTGTCTCTGCTCATCTCCTCCTTAAAGCCCACTCCTGGCTTCCCGTCTAGTGTCGAATCTCCCACAAAGTTCTCCTCCTTACCTCCACGGCTCTCCCCTCATGTGCTCCTCCCTACATATCAAAGATATATACAGTATACTGTGCCTACAAATCTTAGAAAATAGGTGTCTTTGCGGATGTCTGGCAGCTTTCTTCGTGAACATTTTTGGGAAATTTCTATATGCTAGATTCACATTTTTGAACATAATGGAAGTAAAATATTCTGAGATTTGGATTAGCAGTAATTTTACTCTGGAAATACTTCGGTAATCTTACATTTTTATTAAAATTTGTATTCATATGAATAATGTATGCAAGTTCATTGTTTTAAATACACTCCTTTTTTTTTTTTAATGATTTCTCATGTTTTACATAAAATTCCATGGGGTGGGATAACATTCTTACACATGGTTAATATTCTACTTCCCCCAGATCGTATGTATGGGACATGTGAGATTGATTGGACCAAAGCCAGCTTCTCCACAATATACAAATCCTATATTGTGTCCATTTTAATCTGCTGTTTCTTCCTACCTGTTATGGTCATGTTCTTCTGCTATGTGTCTATTATCAATACTGTCAAGTCAAGCCATGCTCTGTCAAGTGAGGGGGATCCAACAGACAGACAAAGAAGAATGGAGCGAGATGTAACCAGGGTATGACTTATTTCTTTAAAGCTTACATTAGCAGACACAAAATTATATTTCTATCATGTTAACACACAGTTCACTAAAATGTACAAAATGTAATACACCATTTGATATTGTATGTATAAACATTTTTACATAGAAATTAGATGTCATAATTTGAAATGTATCCTGTATTCTGGATGATTCAAACCTTACTTTAACTTTTTTATCACTCATTCAGTCTTAGGGGCCTATTCAGGTAGCTTCGATAAGTGGCATATCAACCGTTTTGAGAACTTTTAGAGCCAGTTTGCATGTGTAGCTATTCTGAAAGCTCCGATAACATGCCAAACTCACTCAAAAACGGCTTCTTCCTGATCGACAGAACTCTCGTAATGACAAACCGAGCGGTAGCTCCAAAAATGCTCAAACACATTTTTTGAGAAATCTAGCTACAGTATTCAGGTGGCTCTGAGATTCACATTGCGGCTGCAACTCACACGCTCTGATCTCGCCACCTTAAGGGTGGCGAGATGGAACGCGCAATGTGCATCTGATGGTGAAAATGTATTGTTACTGCATCGAATTGAAGCAGGGGTCTCCGGTGCTGACCCACATTAATATCAGTTCCAGAGACCCCCTACTTAAATCCTATGTTATAAAAATACATCTACAACCAGCTTAATTACCTTAGCGGGTTAAGGTTGTAGTTGCCCCAGGGTGGGTGGTTAGGCACTGGAGTCCTGTAGCCTGGGAAACAGGGGGGTCCGTACCTGAAATGAATGGAGGTCTGGTCCAGAGACCCCCTGTTTCATTACTATGTTAATAAAATGAGAATGAAAACAGTGTGATCGCCTGTACGAGCTGTGCAGGGAGATGCAGCTCTCTCTGCGCAGCTCGGTAGGAACGTGCCAAACGGATAAATATGGCAGTGATGTTATTGGAGCTGCCTGAATAGGCCACTTAGTTTTTTTTCAAGTGTGAAAGTTTATATGTGCAAAGGTGTCATAAAACAAATAAAAATACATTTCAGATAATGCTTGCAGTCAGATAAAGAATTTAATTGTTTTCATAAAGATAATTTGAGGTTAATTTAAGCTAAACCCCTTTGTATGGTGTTATGCTACACTCCAACCTTCTTAAAGCTGCAGTTCAAGCTGCTGTTTTTCATTCAATATATGCATCAATACAATCTGCACACTGACAAGTGATTAGCTAAGTTGCCGATCGATCACAGGAGAATGGCTTGGGTTTTTTTTAAATCACTATTAGTGCTGCAGCAGAGTATCCAAGATGCAAAGTTCTGGGTGGAAGATCAAGTGACCAGCAGTCACCAGATACAATTGGTGCACTGCTAGAGAGAGGGCAAAAGGGGTGTGCCAGAGTCTGTCTCAGAACAGGAAGGGGATCTGACTTTGTAAATGGTTGCTATAGAAACAAAAATGCTTGTTACATTATAATACATTAAAATATCTAACATTTTTTTGTTTTAAAAAAAAATGCTACATGTATTTTCTCATAGTACAGAACTGATTTATTTTAAAAAAAACACACGTAGGGTATTGCTTAAACTGCAGCTTTAACCTTTTCCTCTCTCCTCCCTGCTGCTAAGCTGTCTCCTCCTAACCTCCCTTCTACAAAACTCGCTGCTCCCTCCTACTAAACTCAGAAGAGGGAGTTTGGAAGTAGGGCAGAGGTAGATTGAGAGGACAATGTTTGGGAGGGTGGGGATTTAAGGGAGGGAGTTTCAGAGCAGGAAGCACGAGGGGGGGGTGTCATAACGATGGAGTTTCCTAGAAGGAGCAGGGAGGAGGGAGTTTTGGAAAACCAACGCTTTGGAGGAGCGAGTTTAGAAGTAGAGAGCAATGAATTTTGGAGGAGGTAGTTTAGCAGCAGGGAGGAGGAAGTTTGAGGACCGAGTTCTTGAGGGAGTTCAGCAGAAGGGATGAGAATGTTTTGGAGCAGGGGGGAAAGACTTTATTATGACAGACTAGGATGTCCTAAAATGGACACTGTACCCTTGTGTTAATTAAACATATTACTGTTTGATTTTTCTTTACAGGTATCTATTGTCATCTGCACAGCCTTTATTATTGCCTGGTCTCCTTATGCTGTGATATCCATGTGGTCGGCTTGTGGCTATTATGTTACCAGCCTTACTAGTATTCTTGCCAGCCTTTTTGCCAAATCTGCTAGCTTCTACAATCCCATGATCTATTTTGGGATGAGCTCCAAGTTTCGAAAAGATCTCAGCATCTTGCTTCCATGCACCAAGAACACCAAGGACCCTGTCAAGCTAAAACGCTTCAAACATCTTAAGCACAAACAGGAGACACCATCTGTCAGAGAGCAGAAATACAATCACGCAGAAGAAGCACAGCCAGCACCAAGTCAAGACTCTGGGGTGGGAAGTCCAACCACTACCCCTCCCCTTGGAATGAAGGATGTGTACACTTGTCATTTGGATTTAGCATCCGACAATCCTAATTATGAATGTGATCGATTATGAATTCGATATACACAACTCCAGCCATGTTATCTAAACGTGTCCATTTTTTAATTTATAAAAGTAAATGAATTGCGTTTTTTTGAATATGACACTTCTTTATGCCTGTTTCTTGTACTATGCTGCTGTGAGCTTATTTTATAAGCAAGTTCATAAGCACACATCTGCCTTATGGTAAATGACACATCTGCCTTCTAACACCAAACGTCAGTGTGTCAACCTAGAAAAATGTACAGTAGATATGAGAGTACATGACATTTGAGGTGTGGCATTGAGGTAAGGTTTCTGAGGAGTTCTAGCATGCCCATTTTATTAAGGGGGGGGGGTGGGATCTATGTCTCATGTTGTCATTTCTCTCCCCTTTTGCTGCAAAAAAATGCCTAACTGATCTGTATCAAATGAAGAAACTTGATTGAACAAAATAAATACATTTTGACACGCACCAGGAGACAATTAACTTGATACATATAGCCTACAAATGTCTAATGCTGATTAAGATCAGAGAAACTGCACTCACGTTGACTTCAATAAATTCTTTCAAAGTTTATTTGGACAGTAGACAGATACAGAGAAACCTCGCTCAACTCTTACAAACCTGTATGAGAAGGTGTGTGCTACCTGGGATATGTGGAGAATATCAGAAAAAATGTACTAGTGTGTACATAGAATAAAGGAATCCCTTGATGGTGCACTCCAGAAAAAAAATGGCGACATGTTAATAGATAATAAAACATAGTTTTATTAGGCATAGTTAAAATAAAAACAGCAATTACAAACAAATTCCAGTGCTCCAAAACTATAGTGGAATTAAAAAAGGATGTTCACCCCCAGATTATACCGAAATGTTTAATTAATGCGTTGGTTAAAATAACCAAGTGTTACGCATAATTAATGGATTAGGAATGGGTATACAACAAAAGACAAACATACCCAATGCTACAGTACATCCAATGTGACAAAATACAGCCATTTCCCGGCATGACTAGTATGCATGTCCTAACACTACCTGTGAAAATTCTCATCTACCTATGCAGTGGATGGAGAATGGTCTTAATAGACCTGTCCTACACAGGCACATGAAAAATCCTGCTACTAAAAATACCAACTGAAGTATTTAACTATGTATTTTGTCACAGTGGATGTAGCATTGGGTATCTTTGTCTTTTGTTGTATACATTTGGCCACGCTCTGTAGCACTACTTCTGATAAACGGTATATATATGTTATATACTATACTACTATCATATACAGTGGCGGAAGCTTTTATTTGAAGTAATGCCGGCGGCATGCCGGGATCTACTCCGGCTGCCGCCAGTCAAAACCGCGCGCCACCGCGTTTCCCCCACGCACCCCCCCCCCCCTCCACTTCGCGTGCAATTTACCCCCCATTCCCGACCCCAAACCCGGCTCCTGCTCTGCCCCTCTGCTTCCCCGCACCCCCGCTTACCTTACTTTAATCTCCAGGGGTGTCGGGGAAGCCGGGGAAGCCGGGCGCGCACGTGACTGTGACGTCACAGTGCGCCGCAACGTGCCGTGTCTCCACGCTGCGCACACGCACCCGGCCGGCGGCATTGCTTCAAATAAAAGCTGCCGCTACTGTATATATGATGTGGTGGGTTCTGGGGTTAGAGCTTGCTGGGATTGTGTGTTAAATAGGAAAGGCTGCCAGATCTCTCACTCGTGCGACGGCTGCACACAGGGGGCCGTCTTGCCAGCATTCCGCTGACATCAGTCAGCAGCTGTGCGCCTGACAAGGCAGGTCAGTGTATCTGTTCTTTAAGGAAGGAGAGATACTAGAGCTACACACAAATCTCTCTCACATTCAGGACTATTAGCCCTTTTGATATAATCATTCCTATCACTGGGAGAGGCAGGTCTTGTTCCCACTCAGTAATAAGGAAGGATAACTCAATCTCCTGTACATACAGGACGATTAGCCCTCCAATTGAAAAGGTGTTTTTGCTACATAGCATACATCAAACGGACACTTACTATCCTATTCATTCCCCTCACTGGGAGAGTGTCCAATTGTTCTATGAATCCCATACTAAGAACAGCCACAAAAGAGCTACCAAAACCATTGCTCTAAAACAAACATCTTCACTGTTGCTATCTAAAACAAAACAATACATATGTATTAACACCCCAATACAGATCAGTATATTTATCTTTTGTTTTGCTGATCTTAGAGACCATGAGTCATACCTGTTCATACTGACCATTAGAAATAGGCTGGGCAATTGTGCTCTGTCCGAGACACTCCTATTACCATTTATTATGCGTAACACTTGGTTATTGCAACCAACACATTAATTCAACGTTTAGTTATAATCTGGGGGTGAACATCCTTTTAATTCCAACAACATTTTTGGAGCACTGGTATATGTTTGTAATTGCTGTATTTATTTGAACTATATCTAATAAAATGATAAGTTTTATTATCTGTGAACATCTCACCGTTTTTTAGTGGAGTGCACCATCAAGGGATTTCTTGATTCTATGTACACACTAGTACATTGATTCTGTTATCTGGAGAGCAGTCGACGTTTTGGTCCCTGGTTGGGGACCTCTCCCAATGTCAATAATGTTCCAGCAGGAATCGAAATGGTTATATTTATGTATCTCTTGTTCTCCTGATTCGTTTTTTTTTGCTTGGCTAAAGCAGTAGGAACACCATATTAATCTATCTACAGGCTAAAGGTAAAAAAAAGACGGGGCATATGTCGCAAAATACAGGTGCAAAATGTGTGATTTTGAGCCAACATCACTTTGCAGTCATATATCACGGTGCTTTGCTCCAATTTTGCTCTGCTTGTGACAGTGAGAGTTTTGGGGATTGGTGACATTAAGTGAAAACGAAGAAGACAGTTAATGTATTATTACAATGAGATGTATGAAAAATGTGCTCCTATTATGTAACTGTGCAGTTTCCCTTTTTCTTTGGGTCAAATCTGGCATTTTGGCATTCATGTCTGCTCCTAACAGATGTGCACGCATTATAAGAAACTAGATTACCAAGATTCATACATATGTCACTGGCACAAATTGGTACGGATGACAAATGTTACTGTACTGTATGTCCTCTGCTATCTCCAATTTTAAACAGATGTCTATGACAATACAGCCTGCACTATAATCAATACTTGATGTACAAGAAACAGAAAATAGCATATTGACCAATGTGATTTTACGTGATACTGTAGATTGCTAAAAAAAAAGTCATTATTTATGCTGTTAAATTAGTTACTCCTGGTGAAAAGAAAACACTACGCCGTACAATTATACTTTCCACTATCAAAATATCAAACACTCAACACACAAATGACAGGTCTACTAAAATGGGGTTGTCCCAATACGCTTTATCTTACAACATAAGTTAAAGGTTGGTCCTTCATCCACAGCAATGCTTTTTGTTAAGATGTTATAAAGAATCAATAATGTTGATGGTATCCTTGGATCTTTAATGTTATCCATTCACTACATACAATACTTTGTCTTTTTGCCCAACATTGTTTGCTATTTGTACGAATTATTTATTTCCATTGATTTTACCAGCAGGTCCGGTTTCTGGACAGTGAAAAACAAGAAAAACAGCGCACAACGCATATAGTGAAGTATGTTCAAAAATATATTATATAAAAAACAGGTGATAAATCTGTGTACTGTACATCAAGAAAGATTAAGCAAGCATTTCATGTACTTAGACATGAGTTACCAGACACCAGGGAGCAACCGGAGCAGTCTCTCACTCTGCACCCTCTGATGATGTCAGTCAGGAACTACTGCAACGCGTGATGATGTCCACAGGTAGGTGGCCACTCCCAGGGTAGCACTATACTTCCTCCTTGGTGTAGCCGTCTCGCCTGAAAAAACTTGCTTCGTTAGTGAAATACTCCGATATGAGGAGAATGGAACTCCACAGTCTTGCTCGCTATCAGCTGCTTCTGTAGTCGTCAGTAAGGCACCAGATGGTGGTAAGCTGGAGCGGGAATGAGCACGTCCGTGCTCGGGAGCAAGACTTGCCACAGCTAGGGATCACTCAATAAGCTATGAGGTAACCATTGCCTCATCAGGAATCAGCTGTAAGGCCTAATCCTACGCGTTTCGTAGCAAGTTGCCACATCTTCAGGGATTAATTAATACTATGAAAAAACGGAGTATTTACTACCAGAAACCACAGTTGATTGGTTGCGTGAAAGTTCACGTACAGCCAATCACAGCCTAGACCGGCGCGTCAATGCTCCTGAGTGCATAATTATGCTTAAGAGGTCTCCGTGAAATTACTGTGTGAACCCTCTTATTCAGCCAGTCAAGTATGTTTAGTACAAAACAGCACCTATAAGTATGTTTTACAAATCAATACACAGAATATCATTTAATAAGACAATTCTTTAAAAATATATAGAAATCAACATACAGCGCAATGATGAGTGGAACTCTGAAATAAAACATAAATTATGTTAGCACAAGTACATATATCATTGTTTATCATATATGTTAATTTAGAAAAAATTGGGACGCACTAGAGCCAGTAGACTGCATTGTGTGTACCATTAGAAGACAAAGCACAGGAAAGAACAAACGTAACCATGAATTAAAACAGGTACATATATTATTCCATTTAGTAGAAATACCTTTGGTGAAAAATAATGGCCAATACTGAGTCACTGAATAAGGGTAATGAATTACAATGACTGTACAATATCATTATTTTTGTGCTGGGACCTAACTAGTCCATACAAACTGAACAAGGGCTTCATGGTGGTAAGACTGGAGTAACCCTATTTCATGGGGGATTGATCCCGGGACATTTCTGGTTTAAGAAGCTTTAAATCATGTGTAAGAGGCATGTGCAGATGTACACACGGAGGAGACAGATTTGGGGAAATTAAAACATGGCTTTATTCAGCCTGTCCATTTAACAAGTCAAACCATAGAAAAATAAACAAACACCTATCCCTGTGTAAGGGCTAATTCACTTCCCTGTCCCTTTCTACAAGACTGGGAGGAAAAGCCCCTTACCAGTCTATCACCACAAAGTCTCAAACGGTACCTAAAAGCAGGTGGCCTTTGTTGTCAGTCTCCAGAGTTTGGATAGTTGTCTACTTGAGCATCCAGCTTCTGGCAGCATTCTGTGTCCAGACAGAGGTCGGGTCTCCTGGTGTCTTGCTGTCAACACACAGTCCTCCTGTGTGCTCAAGACTCTGTGGGTGCCGTTTCAGCAGGAGTTTTTAAACTTGTCTGATTACCAGGTGGAGACTGGTTAATTGTTTACCTGCAATTACCCAGACTACTGAGGCTTTCTATTGCAGCCTCATTTAGACAGAGTTGCTTCCCTGTTACAACATGTATCAACCTACAAAAATAATAACTTGATGCAAAGAGAGTCATCTTGAAGACCTGTCGGTGTGTGAGGGTACAGTTTTTGCTATGTATAAAATGTGGGGTGTGACACTAAGAGGTGAGTTTGTTGAGCTGTTATCTAATGCACATCTTATAATAGGGCGAATCAAGGTCTGTATATCATGCTGTCATTTGTCTCCCTTTTTGCTGAATAAAAACCCCTAACTGATCTGTATCAAATGAAGAAACTTGCTTGAACAAAATAAGTACATTTTGATGTACACCAGGTGACACGTTTCATTATTTTGATATATAGCCTACGAAGGTCTCTGCCAAGAATGCTTTAGAAGGGATCGGATGATTACATTTTTGTATCTCTTTTTCTCCTGAGGGACCACATTTATTTTACTGGAAAATACAGCTGTAAGTAAAAAAAGATATAATAGCAACTATATCATCATATCTGTGATCTGTAACCCTGTGTTGCACTGAAGGGAATAAAAGAACCAGTCTATTGTTCACATTCATCAGATGGAGAGCTTGTTTGTACTGTAGGCAAGTGATTCATTCAAAAACTGTTTAGTTTAATTAAAGATGTGAACATCTGCTTTTAATAGTGCACATTTTTTCAATAGGAGTGTTTTTTTTATAACAAAATATGGAGTTTGCTATTTTCTTATTAACTTATTCAAAAACGTCTTAAATAATCTTTGGACACCTTTGATCCAAAATCGAAAATGAGTTCCTGGTACTCAAAAAGAGAAGATATCCTTTTTCAAACATATATCTTTCATACAAAAAATGATATATTACAAACAGATATAGAGGATGAACTAAGGAAATACTCATCCACCCGCTGGCGTCCACCACCGAAGGACAGATGACTATGCAGAGAGAAAAAACAGACGTGACTTAAAATGTACAACTGTACAAGTGTGCTGTAGCCCCAAAGAATGGAAAGTTACTACAGCAATAAGGATAAAGTCCCAAATGTACCCATAGATAATGGGAGCAACGTTTCAGGGAAAATCCCCTCCTTCCAGCCCGTTCCTACAGTTCCAAAAGGGGAGCGTTGTACTTCCCTCCATAAGAACACTGGATCCAGTGTGATTGTATGTGACAAAGCTTAGCAGAAGGAGAGATAAGCAGATGCTGGATGATACAGCCTCATTCTCCTGGTGCAATATTTGGTCAGCATTTTGGATAAACCAGAGAATCATGAAAAAGGGAAGTACTGTACCACTTCCTTTGTTGGAAAAGGGCCTGAAGGGCCCGATACATAGTCCACTATTATTTTTGGACACTGTTTCGTAGTAGATATCCTTAGCTAATCTGGTATATATTGCTTTGGTCCATTTTTTCAGCATTGATGTTGGATCAGCGCTTGTGTTGCCTTTGTGTGTTTTTGTGTCCCTTGTTTTTCCCCCTCTTTCCCATATTGTTGGGTTCCTCCATTAGTGTGGGAATTTGGGCCACTGTTTTTCAGTATTACCCTACATACACTGCTTCCCCATTTTTGGGGGGTTATCATTAAAATTTGAGGTTTCTCTTTGTACTGTATATCACTATTGTGAATTTCAGTTTTTTGTCAGAGTGCTGTGGGTATTGTCTCTAGTTATCCCTTCTTCCAGCCCATTCCTACAGATCCAAAAATTCAATTAGTAAATGTCTCTCGTAAACCAAGGCACACTACTCTGCTCATTTGAAGAAAAAGTCCCCTGATGCCGGCAGGACTTCCTCACCTGTGTGATCTCCCCATGCGATCCTATAAAACACTGGCATCTATAGTTAGTGAGAGGTTAGTCCCGTCCCTCCTCCCCTTCCTTACGGCTGTCCAGTTGATTCACTGTACTACACCATCAGGGCTTTTTTAATTTGAACAAATCTTATTTAATCCAACACTTTAACTATTCAACACATTATGTAAACATTAATACAATTAGAACCAGCATACGAGTCCCAATTAGATCTGCTCAATAAGGTTCTGGGGCACATTGGTCACGCAACAAGACTTGTGCTGCCCACTCAATTCTGCAGAGAATGATATAGGCTCAATCCTCGATGTTGGCCTTAGTTGAAGTCCATGTGTCTTTTTTGAAAAAAGATGAATTTCTGACTATGGTTCTAGATGAATTGTTAGTTATCACAAGAGATCCCTTCTTCTTGGTTAATACAAGAGTCTCCAGCTCATGGCAGGGAGTGTGTTTGTTCAGTTGAGGTTGCTTTACCCATACAGAATCTTCAACTTGTACTTCAGTTGAAATTGTATTGCATTTCAGGTTGTATATTTTGTGTTTAAAACCAGAGACAGAACATGAAACACAGGCAGAGCTCAGTGCACATCCAATGAAACTTATACACGGTACAGTGCCTAAATATATATGTATAGATATCATTTGAATAAAATGGTCTTTTAGTTTAACTTTTGTTTTGTGTCAGCATCTTGGATTCAAATTTGTTCATCGGATGCAGTTGTAATAGGGATCTCTGGTACATCCATCCTCACAGAATCTCTTTGAAACATCAGAGATATTGGTGTTTTCCCAGTGGCAGGGTGTTTTACTGAATTCTAATGTCTCCAAAAATTATTTAGTGCTTGTTGAAGAGGATGTCCTGATACAGTACATACTGTAGTTGGATTTGCTTTCTGATGCTCTGCATCAACCATTGGCCATGCCATTCACCTGTGACCAAAAGGGTGTGATGTCTTGATGACAGATTCCAAAATGTTTACAGACTTTTTCAAATTCATGATCTATAAAGGGTGGTCCATTGTCTGATTTCATTTTGGAAGGTTGTCAGGATCCGTGATCCGCGGTGCACCCGGTGCTTACCCCAACCCATGATCAGGCTCCCCGCTCCTCCCGTCAACCGTGATGCTCCTCTTCCTCCTCCTGTGACCCGCTGCCATCCTAGGGGCATGCACGCATGCCGTGCGGAGGTAAATACACTGCCATCTGGTGCCGCCTCAAGGTTGCGCCCACGCGGTGATGTCGTCAGCGCACAGAGCGCACACTTGGCGCATGGTCAGCGCGCACCAGCACCGCATCACTCACCATCATCACGGACCCTTCCCACACCTGTCTCCTGCACAGGATCTGCCAATCACAGCAGGCACTGCTGACGCACCTCCACTCTGCTTCTTTCTAATTGGTGCCTGTCTCCTTTATATGCTCAGCCGTCACACTGGCAATTCGGCTGAGCATAAACCTTCCTATGTGCGAAGTGCTCACTGCTACCCTTGCCTCCACAATCTTGTCTTGTACAGTTCCTAGCTTCTACGTTCCTGACCCGGCTATTCTTTTGGACTCTGCTCTTCTACGCTCCTGACCCCGGCTACCAACGATGATCCGCACCTCTCCAATCCAGACCACGGCTAAGTATTTACAATGATTCTCACTTCTCCAATCCCGACCTCAGCAAGTACCTCTGACTAGCCATACCTCTCTAACCCTGACCAATCTACACTCCAGACGAGCCCACGCGACTGTGGGTTGGTGTTTATAAATATCCCACTTCGGCCTCGCAATCACTCCTTGTTTGTGGTGAGCACTCCGTTACATAGGTATACCGAATGTGGTGAACACTCTATTTAGTGCTGGTATAACTGCACTGTTAGAAGTTGATGCAACAACTTCATTTTCTGGGTAACTTGAATATGTACTAATCACAACAAGAAGGTAGTGCCTGTTCTTTAAAGGTCTATAGAAATCAATAGCAAGTCAATCCCAGATGTAACTTGGCTGTGATGTCATCTTCACCGGTTCTGGGTGTGTACTCCTGGCAGTTCTTTACCTTTTCCTCAACTATTGCGTCCATTTTGGGAAACCATACTTTTTCCTGGAGTAACTGTTTGTTCTGAGACTTGAGTGTGTCAAGTCAATTATTTTGTGTCTCAGGAATGTTGCTACTACCATGTTCCTCCCTTTTAAAATGAGGGATTACTAATAGATGGTGAAATGTTCTCTGTAGGACGCCATCGCCTCAAAGTCTTCCATCAAAGCTGGTGTCAAATTTTGAGTTTTTTCCACCAGTTGCCTGAAATTATGCATTACAGTATTTGACACTACTGCTCTCTCAATAGACATCCCCCCAGTTTTCCGGGAGCCTGCAATGTGCGGTTTAAGAAGGCAGCAGGGAGTGCTAATGAACCATCCCCGATTTGCAACCACATAAGAGACAGGCACTCATAAATAGTGTGCCTCAGACAGTTCTTGTTCTCAATTATCTATAAAGTATTTTTCTATAAGTTTATGTACATTTATACTTACAATTCATATGCAATTAGTTTACCAGGATTTGTCTTATCTCACCCTTGTTTTGCATAAGTCCTGCTGGTGGGATCTCCTTAAAGATGTAGCTTTAGGAGGAACTTGCACATTAGCACTGATTGCAATATTGTGCACATTATAACTAGCAATAATAATATCAATAACTTTTAAATAGCTCAGTTGTAGGACTACACCAGACTTGTTACAACACCAAAAGTTACATTGTAACATAGCAATGGAGGTTATTGACAAAAAAATCCCAAACAAGTCAATGGGATTTTCTGTGTGTAAGTGTCTTATCACCAATAATGCACATAACTTAATTCCATTGCATATGTCTAGTATATTAAAGAAAATATTGGCACAAAACCTTCAATGTGTATGTTGCGAGGCTACTGTAAACAAACAACACAAAAGGCATAGCACACCGCTCACTAATTAACGGGCGTGGGCATAGTGACGTGGTGACGTCACATCACATGGTGTAGCTGATTCCTGGTGTATCGGAGCCCCTGCATGTATGCTGGAAGAGTGCGTTGAAGTCGTGTTCCATGACAGATGCAGCGTTCATGCATCAATTAGCTAAGTACTCTATTTTTCACGCAGAGTGTTATGTTGCAGAGTCTATATGTATTATCACTAGCTACAAGGACTCCCGAGTAAAACTTGAAAGCGATGTTGGAGCTGTGCTGTTTGAATTCAAACAGCGTTCATATGGTAGCCTAGTAGATTAGGGAATTCCCCGTTCTATCCTGCATACATACCTCTGAGATAAACTGTTTATCAGGGACTTTGTAGCCAACACGGACGCTGTGTTGCTCTCATTCTATGCTTGATTCATTCAATTGCTGGGGCAATGATATATGAGTTGGATTGCTAGAGATTTTAGGTGATCAACTGTGTGTAATACTCTGCATTTTTCAATTTGAGCAGGATGGTAGTTCAGTATTATATATGATATAGGATTACACACCAGATTACAGCAATCAGCTACATCGACACCACGTGTTAGTTTTTAATTAATTTTATTTTTCACGTTGTCACCCTTGTGTTTCACGTTGTATAGTCACGATAAAATCAAATAAAACAATTAGTGTGGAGTGCACCACAAATGTACATTCTGTCAGTGAACTGGCGATGCGCCACCATTTTCACTCAATTGTTAATACTGTAAACAAACCACTTATAAAGCATCCCAGAACTGGAATTAGACTAATCAAAAAACTAGTGTTTAGGTGATTATATATATATATATATATATATAAAGATAACAGCAGGCACTTCAAAGGCTCCAAAGAAATAGGTGCTTGTTCAACAAAAATAACAGGAAACCAGGTGTCCCACCAAGGAGACAAAAAACAGCACTCAAGGTATATTGCAAAAGTTTATTTGAAAAAAAGCAGGCACATATAAATCCAACGTTTCGGTCCTGTATAGGACCTTCCTCAGGGGCGTGCTGGAGAACACTGCCCAAGGAAAACATATATACCCATCACCCACCTGTGTGCATAATCAAGAACCAGATGATTGTAATTAAAAACGGGAGTACTGTAGGCGCATGGGAGCCCTGTCATCACTTTGCAGCAGCTCAGCCTCACCACTCCTCTGTTTACACTTAGCTATCAATGCCAGACACACCGCACATGTGCGCCTGCGGGTGGAGCCAGTGAGCACACCAGTCATTCTAAGGCATCCCCCGTTGCCATGGCGACGCAACTAAAGCGTCTGTAACCATGGGAGTGTAGGCAGAAGCAGACTGCAATAGGGAGCAGGGGCACTGAGCCGTGTGAAGATGATGACGTCACATCACCAGCAGCAACAGGTCCTGTAACCAAAATGAAAGTGCAGTATTAAAAACACATGAAGAGGTGAAAATATATACTCCAGATGCACAGTATTACTAAAAATCACTATCAATAGTGCAACAATAATAAATATACTAATATCACTCTAACATGCTACCAAGAGAAATGAATAGTGAATTCAGATTTGCTTGTAAGAGTTTGAAAAAGCAGACATAAAGGAAAGGAAGGAACAGGAAGGGGGAGTGGAGGAAAAGGGGAGAGGGAAAGGGGGATGGGAGGGAAAGGGGTGGAGGGGAAAGGGGAAGATGGAGGGAGGGGAAGGGGGGGAAAGGGGGGAGGAGGGGAAGGGGTGCTAAGGAGCAAAAATGGGGTCGAATAATAAGGCAAAAATAAGCCCAAAGATGAATACAGAAACGGATAATTCTAACTACACAGAGGTGACAGATGGCAGTAAGATCCCCAACTTTAACTCATAAATGTATCTCCCTACAATGATACTACTGTTGCTACAAAAAGCAACCCAGTTTAAAATCCTCATTAAGTCCTCTGGGTGCCATAGTATCAAGTTCATAGATGAGCCTTGTTTCCATCGGCATTGGCCGACAACACTGGATTGGAGGACCATAAATTGCAACCAGTTGCGAGGCACTTTAAAAACTTTAAGCATAGCCTTGCAACGCTGAGGTGCATGCCTATTATGCAAGCGCACACGTCCATTCGTGGTGGTGACAGAGGAAAATTATTACTGCAATTGGAAACAAGGCTCATCTATGAACTTGATACTATGGCACCCAGAGGACTTAATGAGGATTTTAAACTGGGTTGCTTTTTGCCTTGGTGTTTGCACTTAGGTGCTTTTATTCTTAATCACTTTTAGTGCTGTAATCATGTGTAATTCAGGCTGTTGCCTCTATATCCAGGCGCTGTTTAGCAGCTCTGACAGAGCACTTCGGGAAGCCCTCCCTCTCCTTCATTATGCCCTTCACTGCTAGGCAGCCGGGACCTGAGCGCCACGCATGCGCAGGAGAGGTTGTTTCTGGTAGTGGGGGGTTCCCTTAGTTTCCTATGATGCTCCTCACTGCTGACAGCGCGTGTGATAGACGCGTGGTGATGACGTCATCGCCTACTCGACGGAGATGGCTGCAGTCACACAGGTGTGTGCATTTTTGGTTTTAGTTAATTGTTTGTTACTGATAGATGGTGTTGGGTATATATAGGTGGTGGATGTCATTGTGTGGTGAGCACTCCCTTGATAACGGTCCTGTCCCTAGGACCGAAACGTCGGTGATTGTGCCTGCTGTTCAAATACAATTTTTTTCATTACTACTAAGTGTGTTGTCTCTTCCTTGCTGCGTGTACTTCGGATTCCCTGGACTCCATGGTCTGCCTGGTAAGGAGCCTTTCATTATACCTGTTCTTATGGGACTAGCACCTGTCTTCATCTTTATTTGTGTGCCATCTGTTTTGTCCCTTGATGTCGTGTTGCAATCGGTATCGTATAGTCTATATATATACATATATATATATATAGTGCAGAATAAATGAGTTCTTCAGTATTCGGTGATACCTTTTTTATTGGACTAACAATTTATGTCATAGGGCAAGCTTTCGAGAGTTCTCCTCTCTTCTTCAGGTCAAGCAATACTGATATTGGGATCGGGGTGGGGGTGCATTGGTGCGGTGCTGCTGGGGGGGAAGTGCGGCTGCTGGGGGATCGCTGGGGCTGCCGGTGGAAGTATGGTGGCTGCTGGGGGATCATGTAGGGCTGCCGGCGCCTCACTCTACCTCCTCCCCCCTCCTCCTGATCGGGTGCGCAGAGGCCATTTAATTTTTTTTATCGCGATCCAGGTTATAGCGCGGTGGGATCGGATGGCCCCCGACAACCGCGCTATAATGGGGTTGAGCTGTATATTATATATATATATATCAAATGGAAATATTACTGTATGCTCATTTGCATGTCTTAAACAGGTCTGCAACCCCACCTTTCACCAGTATCACCCAGCACACAGTGCTTCCACTGCAGCAAGGGATTCTGGGAAATCAAAAGCCCCATTGGTGCTGCTGTGGATGTACAGCCCCCCATCTCCAATTCTCACTTTCCTTATGTTTGTTTTAACACCCTTCCTGTGCCTTCCCCGCCCCACCTCATATACATCTCTGTTCTTTACGCTTCTTTTTGTTTTTCCAATCTCTGTCTAAGTCATAGAAACCTTTGTATATCAGTATTGTCGACCTGATGAAGAGAGGAAAACTATCGAAAGCTTGTCCTATGACATAAATTGTTAGTCCAAATAAAAAAGGTATCACTTGATACTGAAGAAGTAATTTATTCTGCACTATATATATATATATATATATATATATATATATATATATATATATATATACATTACACAATATTTTATTGTTCTGTATCTTGAAAAAGCATCAAATAGGGATCGAAATGTTGATCTGCTTAAAATAAATATTAACACATTTTTTCACAAGACCAATGGCGGGCAGTTCACTTTTCTCCTGTTTTTATTACTTCTCCAAATATTTATTGGAAGGCGTGCACCCTATTGTATGATGTACTGTATTAGACAACATGTAAATATATCTGCTGCATACCTTTGAGGTGCTGGACTCCGAGTTCAAATGGTTAGAGAATCTAAGTCTGGCATCCATATCCTGCCTCACCTGGTAAAACCAAACAAAAAAAAATAGATTTCTTCCAACATGATTTGAATATCATAGGCTGTGAATTTACAGTATACAGTACATTGCCTTGTTTTCCTAATATTTCGCTGCAGGGTTAGGATACAATATTAATTAGGAAAAAAACACCTTGATTCGTGATTTATTAACAGATCACAACATGACTGATTTAAGTTCACTATCTAAAGATTCACAGTTTACTCCCAATTATTATTTCAAAAAAATATTGAAGCTGTAGATACTGTAGATCATTAATGAAGTCTGAAAAAAGTAGGGGACCCAGAACAGAACCTCTCTGGACCCCACAGGTAACATCCAAGGGGTGTATGTTAGAACCCGAGATAGACACAAATTGGGGATCTACCCGATACATATGAGTAAAACCAGTTTAAAGAATGGTCCCGAATTCCAGGACAGAAGTTTGTTAAACAAAGAAACATGATCAACAGTTTCAAAAGCCTTTTAAAAATCTAGGAATATTTCCCTGGTTAGTTGTCCCAGTTCCATTCTACACTGAATCCCATTGCAAATTTTTAAGAGGGTAGTTACCATGGAGTGGTTTGGGGCAAAAGCCAGATTGGAGTTGCCTAAGGAAATTTGTCTTGTTATAAGAATCAATTAATTGGGAGCGGATTCCATTACTTTGGATTGTATTGGGAGAAGAGAGATTGGTTTGTAATTGGAGACAATGTTTTTGTCCCCACTTTTGAAGACTGGGACAACTCTGGAGGTTTTCTAGGTCTGTAGGATATGGCCTGAAGACAAAATAGAGCTGACTAGGGGGGCAAATGGTATTGCAATGACGGGGACACTAAGCCATAGAAACCTTGGTTACACTAGGTCAGGTCCACATTGGCTGTTTTGTTTTCATTTTAGTTGCGCCTGTGTAATCTCCTCTTCATATACTGGAACAAATTGTGAGCAGTGCTGGGAAGGGGTGGGGCTATAGGAGTTCTCACAGGTTGAGCTACATGATTATAGTTAGGGTTGTGCTTTGATAGTAGGGAAGTAGCACACCCCACAAAGTATTAATTGAATGTTTGCAATGTCAGTGTGATCTGTCAGAGTATTATCATTATTTTTTATATTAGATGGTTGTTGATGACTAGAAAGTTGGAATATATTGTTGCAAGCTGAACTTAAGGGATAGTTTACTGCCAATTAGGCAACATGTATTCTTATTAATGTCTTATATGACTTGTGAGCATATTTACGTGTCCCAGACAGGTCTACAACGCTGCTTTTCACCATTATCTTTAGCATACAGTACTTACAGTACACTGCAGCTAGGGACTCTGGGGAATGACATGCAAATGAGCACACAGTGTCACCTTTTAATTCATGTCCATTATTGTTTTGAATTTAACATTAAAAACATCATAACAGTTTCATGTTAAATGTTTCATAAAGCATAATGCATACTCAACTTGTCAGGGTATAAGCCAAGGTATTGAAAAACAAGACTTTTGAAGCAAGGAGCAGAGCTAGTTATCTGTGCCTATTCATACGCTACATTACCATGAATACGGAAGTAGGGAAAACATGTGGAATTTCTCTAAACAATTAAAGGCTTTCCAAAAATGACATTGTATACTTTCCATTTCAAGTGCACAATCTTCTTTTTTTATACCATTCATTTTACGGGATAATATTCAGGAATACCTAATGGAAAACAAAATTATTAGTAATAGTCAGCATGGATTTATGAAGGACTAGCTGAAAGACCCGGCGTTGCCCGGGATGTAAATGCGTAATAGGTAGTATTATTTATAAATTGTGGAACAATAGGTGACTGTTTGTTGTAAAGGTTGGATAATAATATTGAAAAGAAAGATGGAAGAAAATGTAATACGATGTTGTATAAAAATGGTTTATTGTAACCACACCACAGTACAATGTATATTTTGGTGCCATAAGTGATGTAAAAATGTGAGGCGTGTGTCCTGCTAGGGTGTGAGGCGGCGGGTGGCGCGTGGGTTGTGAGTGCTGTCTGTGAGTGGGGGTCCTGCTAGGGTGTGAGGCGGCGGGTGGTGCGTGGGTTGTGAGTGCTGTCTGTGAGTGTGGGTCCTGCTAGGGTGTGAGGCAGCGGGTGGCGCGTGGGTTGTGAGTGCTGTCTGTGAGTGGGGGTCCTGCTAGGGTGTGAGGCGGCGGGTGGCGCGTGGGTTGTGAGTGCTGTCTGTGAGTGGGGGTCCTGCTAGGGTGTGAGGCGGTGGGTCAGTGATGTCGGTGCGTAGGGGCGGGAAGCAGCAGGTGTGTGTGGCGGCAGGTATGTGTCGAGTGTGGTGTCTGTTGAGTGCGTGCAGCGGCTGTGAGGCGGTGGGTGAAAGGCAGAGGCGGCCGGAGTAAGGGCGGGTGAAAGGCAGAGGCGTGGGTGGGTAGGCGGTAAGGCGGGCAGGAAGGCGAATGGCGGAGGGAAGGGGAGGAGGGGGTGGTCGAGGGGGGCAAGGGGTGAAGGAGGGGGGCAAGGGGTGGAGTGGGGGGAAGGATTAGAGGAGAGGGGGGAAGGGTTAGAGGAGGGGGGGAAGGGGTGGAAGTGTGGGAGGGGGTGGGAGGGGAAAGGGGTGGAGGGGATAAAGGGGTGGAAGGGAGGGGGGTGGAGGGGAGGGGAGCGGAGGGGGGGGGAAAGGGGAGCGGAGGGGGGGTGGAAAGGGGAGCAGGGGGGGGGAAGGGGAGCGGAGGGGGGGGGAAGGGGAGTAGGGGGGGGGAAGGAGAGAAGTGGTGGGAAGGGGGAGGAGGGGGGAGGTGGTGGGAAGGGGGGAGGTGGTGGGAACGGGGAGAAGGGGGGAGGTGGTGGGAAGGGGGAGAAGGGGGGAGGTGGTGGGAAGGGGGAAGGTGGTGGGAAGGGGGAGGAGGGTGGATGTGGTGGGAAGGGGGAGGAGTGGGGAGGGGGAGGAGGGGGAAGGTGGTGGGAACGGGGAGGAGGGGGGAGGTGGTGGGAAGGGGGAGGAGGGGGGAGGTGGTGGGAAGGGGGGGGAGGTGGTGGGAAGGGGGGGAAGGGGGGGAGGTGGTGGGAAGGGGGGGAGGTGGTGGGAACGGGGAGGAGGGAGGTGGTGGGAAGGGGGGAGGGGTGAGGTGGTGGGAAGGGAGAGGAGGGGTGAGGTGGTGGGAAGGGGAGGAGGGGGGAGGTGGTGGGAAGGGGGAGATGGGGGGATGTGGTGGGAAGGGGGAGGTGGTGGGAAGGGGGAGGAGGGGGGAGGTGGTGGGAAGGGGGAGGCGGTGGGAAGGGGGAGGTGGTGGGAAGGGGGAGCCGGTGGGAAGGCAGGGGGTGGGAGGCGGTGGGAAGGCGGTGGGAAGGCGGGGGGTGGGAGGCGGTGGGAAGGCGGGGGGTGGGAGGCGGTGGGAAGGCAGGGGGTGGAGGCGGTGGGAAGGGGGGGGGTGGAAGCGATGGGAAGGGGGGGGAGGCGTTGGGAAGGGGGGGAGGCAGTGGGAAGGGGGGGGAGGCGGTGGGAATGGGGGGGGAGGCGGTGGGAAGGGGGGGAGGCGGTGGGAAGGGGGGGGGAGGTGGTGGGAAGGGGGGGGAGGCGGTGGGAAGGGGGGGGAGGCGGTGGGAAGGGGGGGAGGCGGTGGGAATGGGGGGGGGAGGCGGTGGGAAGGGCTGGGGAGGCGGTGGGAAGGGGGGAGGCGGTGGGAAGGGGGGGAGGTGGTGGGAAGGGGGGGGGAGGCGGTGGGAAGGGGGGGAGGCGGTGGGAACGGGGGGGTGTTGGGAAGGGGGGGAGGCGGTGGGAAGGGGGGGGTGGCGGTGGGAAGGGGGGGGAGGCGGTGGGAATGGGGGGGAGGCGGTGGGAGGCGGTGGGAAGGGGGGGAGGTGGTGGGAAGGGGGGGAGGCAGTGGGAAGGGGGGGGAGGCGGTGGGAAGGTGGAGGGGAGGAGGTGGGAAGGGGGGGAGGTGGTGGGAAGGGGGGGGAGGCGGTGGGAAGGGGGGGGAGGCGTTGGGAAGGGGGGGAGGCGGTGGGAAGGGGGGGGAGGCGGTGGGAATGGGGGGGAGGCGGTGGGAGGCGGTGGGAAGGGGGGAAGTGGTGGGAAAGGGGGAGGCGGTGGGAAGGGGGGGAAGGCGGTGGGAAGGTGGAGTGGAGGCAGTGGGAAGGGGGGGAGGCGGTGGTAAGGGGGAAGGGGAGGCGGTGGGAAGGGGGGGGAGGCGGTGGGAAGGGGGGGGAGGCAGTGGGAAGGGTGGGGGAGGCGGTGGGAAGGGGGGGGAGGCAATGGGAAGGGGGGGGAGGCGGTGGGAAGGGGGGGGAGGCGGTGGGAATGGTGGGGAGGCGGTGGGAAGGTGGAGGGGAGGGGGTGGGAAGGGGGGGGAGGTGGTGGGAAGGGGGGGAGGTGGTGGGAAGGGGGGGGAGGCGGTGGGAAGGGGGGGGAGGCGGTGGGAATGGTGGGGAGGCGGTGGGAGGTGGTGGGAAGGGGGGGAGGTGGTGGGAAGCGGGGGAGGCGGTGGGAAGGGGGGGGAGGCGGTGGGAAGGTGGAGTGGAGGCGGTGGGAAGGGGGGGAGGCGGTGGGAAGGGGGAAGGGGAGGCGGTGGGAAGGGGGGGAGGCGGTGGGAAGGGGTGGGGGAGGCGAAGGGGGGTGGAGGGGAGGCGAAGGGGGGGTGGAGGGGAGGTGAAGGGGGGGGGTGGAGGGGAGGTGAAGGGGAGGGTGGAGGGGAGGTGAAGGGGGGGTGGAGGGGGGTGGTGGAGGGATGGTGGAGGGGAGGTGAAGGGGGGGTGTAAGGGAGGTGAAGGGGGGTGTAAGGGAGGTGAAGAGGGGGGGGTGGAGGGGAGGTGAAAGGGGGGTGGTGGGGAGGTGAAGAGGGGGGGTGGAGGGGAGGTGAAGGGGGGGTGGAGGGGTGGTGAAGGGGGGGAGGTAAATGGGGAGGTGGAGGGGAGATGAAGGGGAGGTGATGGGGGGTGGAAGGGAGGAGAAGTGGAGTGAGGGGAGGTGAAAGGGGGTGAGGGGAGGTGAACGGGGGTGAGGGGTGGGTGAGGGGAGGTGAAGGCCGCTCACTCACCCGTCCGGCAGGTCCCACGTGCATGTGAGGCGGGAGGCAGCGTGTTGTAGCCGCTCCCCCGCTGTGTCCTGGGCGCTCGCTCCCCCGCTGACTGTAGCGGCGCCGGGGGGGGTATCGGGGAGACACTGACACTGGAGGGGAGGGGGGGTGGAGGGGAGGTGAAGGGGGGTATGGAGGGGAGGTGAAGGGGGGGTGGAGGGGAGGTGAAGGGGGGGTGGAGGGGAGGTGAAGGGGGGTATGGAGGGGAGGTGAAGGGGGGGTGGAGGGGAGGTGAAGGGGGGTGGAAGGGAGGTGAAGGCCGCTCACTCACCCATCCATCAGGTCCCACGTGGATCTGAGGCGGGAGGCAGGGTGTTGTGGCCGCTCCCCCGCTGTGTCCCGGGTGCCGCCATCTTGGGTACTCGGCGCCGCGAGGCAGCCTGCCTGGCCACTGGCTGTTCCCCCGCCGGGGAAGGGGTGAGTTGTAGCGCCGGGGAGGGGGGGCATGTATATGTGTGGGGGGGGAGAGGTGGGAGTTATAGAGGGGGGGTCTCGCACGGCTGCTGACACTAGGTGGGGGGGGCGCTGAAGGGGTACTAATAGTGTGTGTGTCCCGCTGACTGTAGCGGTGCCGGGGGAGGGGGGGGCGGGGTGAAAGCGCAGGAGACATGGGGAGAGGAGGAGATGCGTGCGGGTGCTGCTAACACTGTGAGCCCCGCTAATGTAGGTAACACCCCCCTACTCGTGTGTGTGTGTGTGTGTGTGTGTGTGTGTGTGTGTGTGTGTGTGTGTGTGTGTGTGTGTGTGTGTGTGTGTGTGTGTGTGTGTGTGTGTGTGTGTGTGTGTGTGTGTGTGTGTGTGTGTGATGTGTCATTTGGCCCGTCACTCCGCCTCAGGCCAATGAGAGGTGTGCGGGGGCGGGCCAAGGGACCAATGAGATTGCCGCTAGGGACGCAGACATACAGTGCTTTCAGAAATATATAGTAGATAGATCTTGCCAAACTAACCTTGTAAAGGTTGGATAATAATATTGAAAAGAAAGATGGAAGAAAATGTAATACGATGTTGTATAAAAATGGTTTATTGTAACCACACCACAGTACAATGTATATTTTGGTGCCATAAGTGATGTAAAAATGTGAGGCGTGTGTCCTGCTAGGGTGTGAGGCGGCGGGTGGCGCGTGGGTTGTGAGTGCTGTCTGCGAGTGGGGGTCCTGCTAGGGTGTGAGGCGGCGGGTGGTGCGTGGGTTGTGAATGCTGTCTGTGAGTGTGGGTCCTGCTAGGGTGTGAGGCAGCGGGTGGCGCGTAGGTTGTGAGTGCTGTCTGTGAGTGGGGGTCCTGCTAGGGTGTGAGGCGGCGGGTGGCGCGTGGGTTGTGAGTGCTGTCTGTGAGTGGGGGAGGTGGTGGGAAGGGGGAGCTGGTGGGAAGGCAGGGGGTGGGAGGCGGTGGGAAGGCGGTGGGAAGGCGGGGGGTGGGAGGCGGTGGGAAGGCGGGGGGTGGGAGGCGGTGGGAAGGCAGGGGGTGGGAGGCGGTGGGAAGGCAGGGGGTGGAGGCGGTGGGAAGGGGGGGGGAGGCGTTGGGAAGGGGGGGGAGGCGGTGGGAAGGGGGGGGAGGCGGTGGGAAGGGGGGGAGGCAGTGGGAAGGGGGGGGGGAGGCGGTGGGAAGGGGGGAGGCGGTGGGAAGGGGGGGGGAGGCGGTGGGAAGGGCTGGGGAGGCGGTGGGAAGGGGGGGAGGCGGTGGGAAGGGGGGGAGGTGGTGGGAAGGGGGGGGAGGCGGTGGGAAGGGGGGGAGGCGGTGGGAAGGGGGGGGTGTTGGGAAGGGGGGGAGGCGGTGGGAAGGGGGGGTGGCGGTGGGAAGGGGGGGAGGCGGTGGGAATGGGGGGGAGGCGGTGGGAGGCGGTGGGAAGGGGGGGAGGTGGTGGGAAGGGGGGGAGGCGGTGGGAAGGGGGGGGAGGTGGTGGGAAGGTGGAGGGGAGGAGGTGGGAAGGGGGGGAGGCGGTGGGAAGGGGGGGAGGTGGTGGGAATGGGGGGGAAGCGGTGGGAAGGGGGGGAGGCGGTGGGAAGGGGGGGGGGAGGCGGTGGGAATGGGGGGGAGGCGGTGGGAGGCGGTGGGAAGGGGGGGAGGTGGTGGGAGAGGGGGGAGGCGGTGGTAAGGGGGGGGAGGCGGTGGGAAGGTGGAGTGGAGGCAGTGGGAAGGGGGGGGAGGCGGTGGGAAGGGGGAAGGGGAGGTGGTGGGAAGGGGGGGAGGCGGTGGGAAGGGTGGGGGAGGCGGTGGGAAGGGGGGGGAGGCAATGGGAAGGGGGGGGAGGCGGTGGGAAGGGTGGGAGGTGGTGGGAAGGGGGGGGAGGCGGTGGGAAGGGGGGGGGAGGCGGTGGGAAGGGGGGGGAGGCAGTGGGAATGGTGGGGAGGCGGTGGGAGGCGGTGGGAAGGGGGGGAGGTGGTGGGAAGCGGGGGAGGCGGTGGGAAGGGGGGGAGGCGGTGGGAAGGTGGAGTGGAGGCGGTGGGAAGGGGGGGGAGGCGGTGGGAAGGGGGAAGGGGAGGCGGTGGGAAGGGGGGGAGGCGGTGGGAAGGGGGGGAGGGGTGCGAAGGGGTGGGGGAGGCGAAGGGGGGGTGGAGCGGAGGCGAAGGGGGGTGGAGGGGAGGTGAAGGGGGGGAGGCGGTGGGAAGGGGGGGAGGCGGTGGGAAGGGGGGGGAGGCGGTGGGAAGGGGGGGAGGCGGTGGGAAGGGGGGGGGAGGCGGTGGGAAGGGGGGAGGCGGTGGGAAGGGGGGGGAGGCGGTGGGAAGGGCTGGGGAGGCGGTGGGAAGGGGGGGAGGCGGTGGGAAGGGGGGGAGGTGGTGGGAAGGGGGGGGAGGTGGTGGGAAGGGGGGGGGAGGCGGTGGGAAGGGGGGGAGGCGGTGGGAAGTGGGGGGTGTTGGGAAGGGGGGGAGGCGGTGGGAAGGGGGGGTGGCGGTGGGAAGGGGGGGGAGGCGGTGGGAATGGGGGGGAGGCGGTGGGAGGCGGTGGGAAGGGGGGGAGGTGGTGGGAAGGGGGGGAGGCGGTGGGAAGGGGGGGGAGGTGGTGGGAAGGTGGAGGGGAGGAGGTGGGAAGGGGGGGAGGCGGTGGGAAGGGGGGGAGGTGGTGGGAAGGGGGGGGAGGCGGTGGGAAGGGGGGGGAGGCGGTGGGAAGGGGGGGGAGGCGGTGGGAAGGGGGGGGGGAGGCGGTGGGAGGCGGTGGGAAGGGGGGGAGGTGGTGGGAGAGGGGGGAGGCGGTGGTAAAGGGGGGGAGGCGGTGGGAAGGTGGAGTGGAGGCAGTGGGAAGGGGGAGGGAAGCGGTGGGAAGGGGGAAGGGGAGGCGGTGGGAAGGGGGGGATGCGGTGGGAAGGGTGGGGGAGGCGGTGGGAAGGGGGGGGAGGCAATGGGAAGGGGGGGAGGCGGTGGGAAGGGGGGGGGAGGCGGTGGGAATGGTGGGGAGGCGGTGGGAAGGTGGAGGGGAGGCGGTGGGAAGGGGGGGGAGGCGGTGGGAAGGGGGGGAGGTGGTGGGAAGGGGGGGAGGCGGTGGGAAGAGGGGGGGAGGCGGTGGGAAGGGGGGGGGAGGCGGTGGGAATGGTGGGGAGGCGGTGGGAGGCGGTGGGAAGGGGGGGAGGTGGTGGGAAGCGGGGGAGGCGGTGGGAAGGGGGGGAGGCGGTGGGAAGGTGGAGTGGAGGCGGTGGGAAGGGGGGGGAGGCGGTGGGAAGGGGGAAGGGGAGGCGGTGGGAAGGGGGGGAGGCGGTGGGAAGGGGGGGAGGCGGTGCGAAGGGGTGGGGGAGGCGAAGGGGGGGTGGAGGGGAGGCGAAGGGGGGGTGGAGGGGAGGTGAAGGGGGGGGTGGAGTGGAGGGGAGGTGAAGGGGAGGGTGGAGGGGAGGTGAAGGGGGGGTGGAGGGGGGTGGTGGAGGGGGGGTGGAGGGGAGGTGAAGGGGGGGTGGAAGGGAGGTGAAGGGGGGGTGTAAGGGAGGTGAAGGGGGGGTGTAAGGGAGGTGAAGAGGGGGGGTGGAGGGGAGGTGAAAGGGGGGTGGAGGGGAGGTGAAGGGGGGGTGGAGGGGAGGTGAAGGGGGGGAGGTAAATGGGGAGGTGGAGGGGAGGTGAAGGGGAGGTGAAGGGGGTGGAAGGGAGAAGAAGTGGAGTGAGGGGAGGTGAAAGGGGGTGAGGGGAGGTGAACGGGGGTGAGGGGTGGGTGAGGGGAGGTGAAGGCCGCTCACTCACCCGTCCGGCAGGTCCCACGTGCATGTGAGGCGGGAGGCAGCGTGTTGTAGCCGCTCCCCCGCTGTGTCCTGGGTGCCCGCTCCCCCACTGACTGTAGCGGCGCCGGGGGGGTATCGGGGAGACACTGACACTGGAGGGGAGGGGGGGTGGAGGGGAGGTGAAGGGTGGTATGGAGGGGAGGTGAAGGGGGGGTGGAGGGGAGGTGAAGGGGGGGTGGAGGGGAGGTGAAGGGGGGTATGGAGGGGAGGTGAAGGGGGGGTGGAGGGGAGGTGAAGGGGGGTGGAAGGGAGGTGAAGGCCACTCACTCACCCATCCATCAGGTCCCACGTGGATCTGAGGCGGGAGGCAGGGTGTTGTGGCCGCTCCCCCGGGTGTGTCCCGGGTGCCGCCATCTTGGGTACTCGGCGCCGCGAGGCAGCCTGCCTGGCCACTGGCTGTTCCCCCGCCGGGGAAGGGGTGAGTTGTAGCGCCGGGGAGGGGGGGCATGTATATGTGTGGGGGGGGAGAGGTGGGAGATATAGAGGGGGGGTCTCGCACGGCTGCTGACACTGGGTGGGGGGGGCGCTGAAGGGGTACTAATAGTGTGTGTGTCCCGCTGACTGTAGCGGTGCCGGGGGAGGGGGAGGGCGGGGTGAAAGCGCGGGAGACATGGGGAGAGGAGGAGATGCGCACGGGTGCTGCTAACACTGTGAGCCCCGCTAATGTAGGTAACACCCCCCTACTCGTGTGTGTGTGTGTGTGTGTGTGTGTGTGTGTGTGTGTGTGTGTGTGTGTGTGTGTGTGTGTGTGTGTGTGTGTGTGTGTGTGTGTGTGTGTGTGTGTGTGTGTGTGTGTGTGTGATGTGTCATTTGGCCCGTCACTCCGCCTCAGGCCAATGAGAGGTGTGCGGGGGCGGGCCAAGGGACCAATGAGATTGCCGCTAGGGACGCAGACATACAGTGCTTTCAGAAATATATAGTAGATAGATCTTGCCAAACTAACCTTATTTGTTTCTTTGAGGAGATAAGTAGGAATTTAGACCAGGGTAATGCAGTTGATGTGGTCTACTTAGATTTTGCAAAGGCTTTTGATATGGTTTCACACAAGAGGTTGGTGTACAAAATAAAGAAAATTGGACTCAGTAATAATATATGCACCTGGATTGAAAACTGGTTAAAGGACAGACAACAGAGGGTTGTCATAAATGGAACTTTTTCAGGTTGGGCTAAATGCGTGAGTGGAGTACCTCAAGGATCGGTACTGGGACCCCTGCATTTTAACTTGTTTATGAATGACCTTGAGGTTGGGATCGAGAGCAAAGTCTCCATCTTTGCTGATGATACTAAATTGTGTAAGGTAATAGAATCAGAGCAGGATGTAATTTCTCTTCATAAGGACTTGGAGAGACTGGAAACGTGGGCAGGTAAATGGCAAATGAGGTTTAATACAGATAAATGTAAGGTTATGCATTTGGGATGCAAGATTAAAAAGACGACTTACAAATTAAATGGAGATATATTGGGGGAATCCTTGATGGAGAAGGATTTAGGAGTGCTTGTAGACAGCAGGCTTAACAATAGTGCCCAATGTCATGCAGTAGCTGCAAAGGCAAACAAGATGTTATCTTGCATGAAACGGGCAATGGATGGAAGGGAAGTAAACATAATTATGCCCCGTAACAAAGCATTAGTAAGACCACACCTTGAATATGAAGTACAATTTTGGGCACCAATCCTAAGAAAAGACATTATGGAACTAGAGAGAGTGCAGAGAAGAGACACCAAATTAATAAAGGGGATGGACATTCTAACTTATGAGGAGAGGCTAGCTAAATTAGATTTATTTACATTACAAAAGAGGCGTCTTAGAGGAGTTATGATAACTATATACAAATATATTCAGGGACAATACAAGGAGCTTTCAAAAGAACTATTCATCCCATGGGCAGTACAGAGGACTCGGGGCCATCCCTTAAGGTTGGAGGAAAGGAAATTTCACCAGCAACAAAGGAAAGGGTTCTTTACAGTAAGGGCAGTTAAAATGTGGAATTCATTACCCATGGAGACTGTGATGGCAGATACAATAGATTTGTTCAAAAAAAGGTTGGACATCTTTTTAGATGGGAAAGGTATACAGGGATATACCAAATAAGTATACATGGGAAGGATGTTGAACCAGGGATTAATCTGATTGCCAATTCTTGGAGTCAGGAAGGAATTAATTTTTCCCCTTAATGGGGTTTTTTGTTTGCCTTCCTCTGGATCAATAAGTAAGTATAGATATAGAATAAAGTATCTGTTGTCTAAATTTAGCATAGGTTGAACTTGATGGACGTACGTCTTTTTTCAACCTCATCTACTACAGTATGTAACTATGTATAAGAATGTATAGGAATCATGCATAATTACTAATATTTACACTTGAATGGACTGTAAGATGCCTACTCTTGAGCCCAATAAGTTATCCAAAAATGCTTGATAGGCTGACTACTGGTTTCAAAATAGTTACACGTATTATGCAGTGCTCCAAACATCAATATAAGTACATGTAATGCTTTAAAGTTACATTGCTGCTTGATTGAATAACTATCTCCAACAAACCATGTAGGCCGTTTAATTGCTAAAAAAAAAATGACAAAAACCTAATATATTACATTGAGGGTCAGAAATAAACATTTATGCTGTGAAAGGCAGAGCTCATAGTGTTACATCATTTTTTTGTCTGCATTAACAGCAGGCACAGGAAATCAGTCTATTCTGTGTGCTCATACACAGTTCTGTACAAACCATTTTGAACTGGTGACAATTATTTCAGGCATTGTTCGTCAGGCGTGGGAGGCTTTCACTTGATCAGCAACAACCTGAGAAACAAATGACCCATTTACTGAGAGAAGCGGAGTGTAAAATGTTTGAAAATGTTTGTGAACTTTACTGATACCAAGCCAACACCTTCCCTGTGGAAATAGCCTGCTATTAGCGACCACCTCTCATTCAACAATGGATCAATGGAGTCTGTTGTTGATTCATCAGGGGTAACAGAACAGCTTTTTTTTGTGCTTTGCAGGAGCCAAACATATGGGATTTTACTAACAATCTCCAAACACAAGGTACTGCACATATACAGTACTGTAAGCATCAAGTGCTGATATAGAAATACCTTACACACTGTCAATTTTATTAAAACACCTCTGAAGAACAACTCTGAGATTAAACCGAGGTTGCATTTTTATAAAATAAATGAACATTTTTGTTTCAACTAATTTATAAATTAATTAGTATATTATTCAAAGCCTTACCAGTGCTTTTGGTGTGAAGATGTATTTATTCTGTGCAGGAGAATCTGCCCCAGAATGGGATCTTCATTAGGCACTTGTGAGATGCCACATTGTACATTCATTATTTGCATTGAAATATTAATACATTTAGGCTAACTGATTAAAAGGTGGGGGTAATGTATTAATGATTCTCTTATGCACAATTGGGGCAAAACAGCATCAAATATATCAGAAAAAATCCTCTTGTTCTTAAAATTAATAAAATAATCAAAATACAGTGACATCTTTTACTAAATTTGATCCTTTACATATGTGATTCCAGAACAGTGCTGTAGAAAAATCAGTAGGCGTTAATGTATATTAATATACTGTTTAAGGCAGCCATATTTTGGTTGTCTACTTTTGTGCATTTTTGACTTTGCAAACTTTCATTAACTTTAATTTCATCAGGAAATAAAAATGTAGACAAAAGAAAACAGTTAGGTAATAATTGGCGCTCTTGAAAATCATTACATGAATGAGAGGCGCTATAAGTAATCTTCCACTAATTAGGATTGTATTAAATGTCCCTTTAATAATATTGTGGCAGTAATTGAAGAAAAATTACGTAGAAACTGAAAGAAAAACGGAGAATCAATAACAATAAATCTGACTTCAAAATTACAGTTACATTTCATTGAAATAAATGGGGAAAAAAATAATAGTAGCCGTTTTGCATTGAAAATGTCTTTGTGTTGCTTAGGCACCTAATATTACTGTCTTCATTCTGTAATGATTAAATACAAAGGAAAAATATCATCATAATAAGATTGGCAAAAAAACTTTGCCTGTTGTGTCTACTAAATAAGTACTGTGTGTGAAGCAGCATGCTGTCACTGTGTCGTACGTAATTGTTGGTATTAACTGCTTCTGTTTGTTTTCTGCAGATGTGTCTCAGCAAGTTAGCACAGACAGCGAAAGAATTCAACCAGTGTGTGGCTGATTTGTTATACTTTCTGCTGCCTTGATGTTGCAATGGTCTTTTAAGGAGTGAATAATGTGTCCTGGAATTATTTGACCATTGGTGGACCAGTCAATTGCCCAGAAGCATAGAAGTTTCAACTAGTACATTGGGGTCAACGTTTGTGAGTGACGTGAGTGTTCAGGCTATTTCAATCTTGTGACAAGGTGCAAACAACCTCTGGACAGTACACACAATGTGATAAATGACTTCAGCTTACTACAGTACTTATCCTATTCTTGAAAATATATTTGTTTTTCAGTATTGATAGGGTCCTTCCTTGCTTATTTTCTTCTGCTGTGAAACCTGCCAATTTCCTTCAGCTGACTATTACATTATTTTTGCATTTTCCATTTTTATGTTCTCCTGGCATGTCCTATCAATGTGGCTTCTTTTATGGTTATGGAAATATTTTCTGGATCCTGTAATTCTGGGTCTTATATTTCCTTCCACTTTTTTTTACTTCGCCTCCACCACATTTGTGGACTTATCTTTAAATATATGTTTATGGCACCTCTTATTGCATTTGTAGCTGTGCACACAAAGGAAACAGTATATACCCATACAATAAAACTGGCCTTGTAGTCTTTGAAGAGTAGAATCAGAAGCTAAAGAATAAGGAAGATGTTTGGCAGCAACATATGACTAAAAGGGGTGTCTAATATCCTAATGACTCAAAATGGATAATGTTAGGTAGAAATGGCCTAGTGTTAATGTAATGTTATTGTCTTTGAAGAGTGTGAACTTGGTTTGAATTTCAAATGTCTGCTACACTTAACCTTGTAGAAGTAACTTGATCTCCCTGTGCTTTTGGCACCACAAAGTAGACAGTAATTCAATTGGGTTGACAATCATGTCTAAAAATAAAAATCTATGTACAGTATTGTGTATACTCCCAATGGTATATAATAAAATAGTAACAATGTTATTACTAGGGAAAATACAACAGACATCATTGGGTTGTAACACTGTCAGGAAAGCCAGGTAGTCATTTTAGAAACCAGGTTTTGACATCCCAAGCTCCTTTCCTATCATTGACATCCTTGTCCAGCTGAGATAAGAAGAGAGAGAGGGAGACAGAAATTGAGAAAAGGGGGGGGGGGGGGGGGGGAAACGAAACATAGAGAGCATTTTTTCCTGCAGCACATGAAAGGAGATTAAAATGAAAGAAGAATAAATGGAATATATGTAACACCCCCACACCCCCCCACCCTCTGGGAGATTTCATTGTTACATGGTGTGGTGTGGTGCATACCTGCTGGCTCACAGTAGATCTGAGTCTCCTGCGGTGTTGTGGAGGAGGTCAGAACAGGCTACTGGGGTAGTAACTGATTCGTACTTATGGTGACAGTGCCTCCATCTCTTGCAGGCCCCAGGGAGGTGGGGGGACAATCCCTACAGGAGAACTTCTTTACCCTTCCACTGATAGATTGCAGTCTCAGGCAGGAAGGTATAGTAAAGCACTGGAACAGTTTATTAGCACATTGCAGATCTTACAGCTTCGCAACAGCAGGCAATTTTTAGGGCTTTCACCCTCGGGATGTACCTTGGACCTTCACTCCAAGCCAAGGGGCCATGAAGCAGTCCTTGATCTTCCCTTACTCCCTGGTGAAGTAAGAGGTATAGTCTCCCACTCCACTCCCCTTGGGGAGGGAGTACAAATTGACAGAGCCCTGCACAGTTGTTGGGGTAGACCAGCCTCTCTCAAAGGTAGAGGCAACTGCTGAATTTGGGGTGTGCAGATTCTTAAGTACAGGAAAAGCAGGAACAGGTCTGAGTCCCTGATTGGACACATAGGCCTAGTTGAACCGCCTCCCCTGTGATTCACTGAAGCTGCTGGTGGTGGGGGAAACCCAGGATTAGTCCTGGCAGGCCTGCTCTTACCAGGGCTTACTGCCAGGAGAAGGGCAGATTTGTAGCCAGAAACCAGCCATGGCTACATATAGAAGAAGAAAAGGAGAAAGTGGTTATGTCCTTACTGTTGACAGGAAGAATTCCAGTACAATATCTTTGTTAACTCTTAAGTAAGGATGTCTGACGTGTTAAGAACCAAATTATTTATTTATAAAAATGTTTTACCAGGAAGTAATACATTGAGAGTTACCACTTGTTTTCAAGTATGTCCTGGGCATAGAGATATGATGATAAATACATGGTTACAAATACATAGTTACATTAAGTGAACAGTGTTATACATTATATACAAGATATTGCATGCACAGTTAAAGATAATATATCTCATAGGCGTATGTAACAGTTACAGACCAGATTAAAATGTGAGACAGCCTTAGTTTTGAAAGAACTTAGACTGGTGTTGGCTTTGATATTTTTGGGTAGATTGTTCCAGTTGTGGGGTGCACGGTAAGAGAAGGCGGAGCGGACGGATACTTTGTTGAACCTTGGGACCATGAACACTCTTTTGGAGTCAGATCTCAGATGATAAGTGCTGTATGTGCTTGGGGTGAGGAGTTTGTTCAGATAGGTGGGTAGCTTGCCCACAAAGTATTTGAAGCCAAGACAGGAAAGATGAACTTTGCGCCTAGTCTCAAGTGATGACCAATCTAGTTCTTTGATCATTTCGCAGTGATGTGTGTTGTAGTTGCATTGAAGTACAATGCGGCATATTCAATTGTAGAGGGTATCAAGTATGCTAAGGTGAGTTTGGGGTACTGTGCCATATGCCAGGGGTGCGCAAACTGGGGGGCTATAAGAGATGTGTGCAGAGGTACATGTAATGGAGACCGATTAAGGTGAAATTAAATCCTGGTTTAATTGAGCCTGTTCCTTTAACAAGGCAAAACATACAAAAAGAAACACAAAAAAGGCCTACTCCACTTTGGAGAACAACTAAAAATTTACTCCAGTCCTTTCTAACTGGGACACTAGCTAAGTTGGTTACCACCTTAAACATGTATATTACCTGGAAAAAGGTCCCTCCCTGAGGACCGAAACGTCGGTAGCAGTGCCAGTATGTTTTAATACATCTTTTGGACTACAATATGGTATGCTGTCTCTTTTTACCAGCATCAAATCTGGTTTATTTGTTCTATTGAGTTTATATGGGACAAGCATCTGTCTACATGACATGGTTGGTGTGTGCATTTCTGGACTTCACTATATATATGCAACCTAAATGCTAAATGGGAGTCAAACCATATGCCCTAATATTTAAAACTAGTAACAGGGGCTAGGATGGTATTCAAGTTGGTTCTGATCTGAAGCTCGTTCATTGGAAGCTTTAGAAAATTAGCCTTGGCCCCAAAATCCATAGTTACGGACTTGTCAGTGTTTAAAACAGTTTCTTTTGGGAAATCCAATTGTCAAGACTCAAAAAGTCAGATTGAAGTATGTGTTCAAGGTCGGAGAAGCTAGGGCTGTGTGCATATAAGATTGTGTCATCCACTTACATGTGTATTGAAGCTCCCTTACAAGCTGTAGGAAGATCATTGATGAACACTGAGAAGAGTAGGGGCCCCAGAACAGAGCCAGGCGGGACACCACAGGTTATATCCAAGGGGTTAGAGTTAGAACCCGAGATACACATGTTAGGATCTACCTGATAGGTAGGAATGAAACCAGTTCAAAGCATGCTTCCCTATTCCAGAGCACTGGAGTTTGTTAAGCAAGATAACATGATCAATAGTATCAAAAGCCTTTGCAAAATCTAGGAATATTGCGCCAGTATGTTGTCGAAGTTCCATTCAACACTGGATCTCATTGCAAACTATTAGGAGGGTAGTTACTGTGGAGTGTTTGGAACGAATGCCAGATTGGAATTGGCTAGGCAGTTTTCCAGGTCTTATGTATATGTATATGCATGCAAACAAAATAGATTTGATTAGGGAAGCACGCGGTTTGGCAATGGCTGGGGCACCAAGTTGTAGGAATGTAGATTAGAGTAGGTCAGGTCCATATTGGCTGCGTAGTTTTAATTTGAGAAGCACGTGTGTTGTTATGGAACAAGAGCCACATGTTTGACTCACCCCCCTCTCTCCTTTGCAGTTTCTGCCTGTCAGATTTTATTCCCAGCTGCATGGAGTCTGCAGACACATACTGTGCCTGTGTGGCTTGCAACAATGTTGCATTCCTTGCCTGCGAGCACGACATCAGTGAGCTGCTACAGCAGTTTCTGAGATCCTCACCAGAATGGGCTAGTCTGCCCCCCCCTCCTGTTTGTTCAGACATGGTCTGCCCCTAGACTATTCCTTTACCCACACTGCACCTCACTTCCTTTTTCCACCCCTGGAGACAGTGAGTAAAGGACCCCTTCTCTGTTTATCCCCCTTGGTGAGGCCATCTCTTTTTACCGGTTCCTAACTAATAATCACCACTACACACCATCCACAAGTATCTGTATCCTGCTGCCTTTTCCCAATAAAGTGGAGGAAATATTACAGGACTTGGAGTGATTTAAAAGGGAACTGTGTTAATGCTATCGGGAGCCATTCATACCAACGTGCCCTGGCTTCAGAATAGTAAAAAGAGGACCGTGTGCCTTGGGAAATACACACAGAGGAGCTGCTACCCACAGCCTTTATGCTAAAGATACAAGCAAGCAGCTTACATAGCAAATAAACAGCAGTCTCTCACCACATTGCACAAGCACGTTGCTACACAGAGCCACAAGCCTCTACACAGCAAACTACCACAGCTTTATGCAAAGACAGTGAGCAGCCTTACTTTGCTAATACTACACAAAGGAAGCACCAAGTAGCTAAAACTGCAAACAGTCTGCAGCTTTCACAGACAACCAGTAGCTCAAACTGCACAGCAGCCTTGCAACAAACAGTGCTTCTCTTACAATTCCTAACTGCCTTTTTCTCTGCCTGAGTCCACCCGCTGCTCAGCCCCACAGTGAGGAGCCAACGGACACCTGTAAGTACAGCTACCCCAACGCTGCACGCTGCAGGACACCGCTCGGCATCATCTGAGACAGACGCCCATCGCTGACAAGGTAAAAGACCGCACGCCACACGCACTGACAAAGGCCTACACACACCTACAGCATGGCAGAACTCAGAGCCTCACCAGACATCATGCAGGAAAGCGATCTCTCAGACACAGAGACCGCTGCGCAGCTGCAACAGGCGCAGGCAGGCGCAAGGCCCAAACGGACAGTCACACTGACACAAAAGGGCAGCGAAAAATATGAGACTGACATTGAAGCGCACCGCGTTAAATTAGAGTTGGCCTGGGAAACAACCGCACTTGGGGTATGCAATGTCGCCGGCGCTGGCAATTCTGTGCAACAGCTCGAGCAGGCAATAACTCAATTAAAGATAGATCACGCACGCTACCAAAGACTGTCAGAGGCATACGTCACTTACCTGGCCAGGGCTAACACCGGTTAAAGCCTGCAAGAAAGGGACTTACAGCTCAATATTGACTTGACACATGACAGCCGCGTGCGAACCTCTATCACAGAAGCCGAGAGTAAGAGGAAAGACCTTTTGCTGGAAACCGCATCGCAGCGCTCAAGCACATCCAGGCATTCCTCAAGGTCAGCAAAATCAGCGCAATCTAACGCGTCCAGCGCAAGCACAAACGCTACCAAGGCGCGAGCCGCCGCAGAGGCCGCACGTGCCAGGGCCGAATATAGTCGCAGAGAGGCAGCCGTAAGGGCAGAAAAAGCGCGCATAGAAGAGGAGGAGCAGAATGCCACCGCTACCGCTGCCGCTGCAAATGCCGCCGCCGCTGCTACTGCCGCCGCTGCCAATGCCGCCGCCGCTGCTACCACCGCCGCTGCCAATGCCGCCGCGACTACCGCCGCCGCTGCCAATGCGCATAGAAAGGCCAAATTAGACGCGGATCTAGAGGCTCTAAGCAAAGAAGAGGACCCGCTGCCGCCATAGCCCAAGCCGAAGTCCTAGAAGCAGCCGCGAGACAGGACGGCGGGGAGCTACCGTACAGACGGATAGCCTCAGAGGATCCAGCCCGACGCACTGAAGACTACGTAAGGAGCCTCTTCAGTGTGAACACCAGCGCACCATCTCAACACGGATGGAGCGACTCCACAGATACCGAAGACTCGCTAGGACCACGAGGAGAAGACGCTGCTCCATCAATGGCACATGCTGCCTGGGATAGCCACAGCCGCAACAGTGATCCACACGCCAGCGCGCACACGGATGCACCACAACAGGCTCGCAATCCAGGTACACCCACACGGGAAAACACAGCCCCTCACACCGACCAGCAGTCATCACGCGTCCATGCCAAGGAAGAGGCGACCGCACGGACCCTCCCAGCAACTACTTCAGAACGGGACAAACGCGCCGATGTCTCAGGTCTGACAGACATAGCCAAGTACATGATCCGGCGCGACTTGGTGCACGCAGGACTCATCAGCTTCGACGACCGCCCTGAGAACTACCGGACGTGGAAGTTCACGTTCAAAGACGCAATCGACAGCTTGGACTTCTCAGCAAGGGAAGAGCTCAACCTGTTAGTCAAGTTCCTGGGGAACGTATCCAGGGAGCAAGCGCAGAGACTTCGGACGGCAAACGCGCATCAACCCCAAGTAGGTCTTGACCTAGTGTGGGAAAGGCTAGAAGAGTCCTATGGCAGCCCCGAAGCAGTCGAGGATTCACTCTTCAAAAGAATCGAGAGCTTCCCCAAGATCACGAATAAAGACTACTCGAAGTTACGAGATCTTGGAGACCTGCTGCAAGAACTGGAGTACGCAAGGAAAGACCATTCCTTAATAGGTCTCAACGCCCTAGATTCAGCTCGTGGAGTGAGACCCATCCTGGAGAAGCTACCCTTCAACCTCCAAGAAAGGTGGCTTTCACAAGGTTCCAAATACAAAAGGGAGAAGCAGTTTGTCTTCCCCCCATTCTCATTCTTCGTGAGCTTCATCCGCGAAGCGGCAAGGACAAGAAACGACCCCAGCTTCATCTTAGGGGCGCAAACCACATCCAGCGCCAGCCACCCGAGGAACGAAAGGTCAACAGCAAGGTACAAGGACTCCAGAACACCCATCTCGGTCCACAGGACGGACGTGCCCCCTACGACCCACGCGAGTCCCAGCCAGACGGCCGACAGGGACAAAAAACCAAGGGACCTTAACAAAGAATGCCCTATCCACAAAAGGCCGCATCCACTTAACAAGTGCTTCGGATTCAGGATGAAACCCATAGAGGAGCGAAAGAACCTACTCAGGGAATGGGGAGCCTGTTTCAAATGTTGTGCTTCCACAACTCATTTATTCAAGGACTGCAAAGAAGCTATGAAATGCACAGAGTGCGATAGCGACAGGCACATAGCCGCTCTACACCCGGAAGCTATGAAGCCCAAAGCAAGCAAAGCCCCTAACCCTCTGACAAAGCAGGGCGGGGAGGAAGAAGTGGGAGACACCCCCCCCCCCCCCCGACGTCAGTAGCATCCAAATGCACAGAAGTATGCGGAGAAGGAAACGATGGTAGATCTTGCTCTAAAATATGTCTGGTAGCAGTGCACCCAGAGGGACAACCCCAAAGAGCCAAACGGATGTATGCAATCATCGACGACCAGAGCAACCGATCGCTGGTCAGGTCAGAATTCTTCGATATGTTCGACATACAAGACAGTACTTCTCCTTACACTCTCAGAACGTGCGCAGGGCGAATGGAGACCACAGGGAGAAGAGTGAATGGCTACACCATATGCTCAATAGACGGCAAAGTGAGCATGCTGCTTCCCACACTCATCGAGTGCAATCACATGGCAGAAGATAGGACTGAGATCCCCACGCCAGACGTGGCGCGACACCATCCCCATCTAAAACCCATTGCCGATCATATCCCACCACTAGACGAAGATGCCCAGATCCTGCTGCTACTTGGCAGAGACATCATGAGAGCACACAAGATCCGCGAACAGCGAAATGGGGACCACAACGGCCCAAGCGCTCAAAGGCTCGATCTAGGATGGGTGGTAGTTGGAGAAGTATGCATAGACAGGATACGAGGACCCGACAACGTAGGCGCCCTACGGACGAACTTGTTGGAGAACGGTCGTATATCCCACTTCAAACCGTGTCCGAACCACTTTCAGGTCCACGAGAAGCCCGAGACCAAAAGGAACTATGGAGACGCGCCTGTGGCAAGAAAATACCCCAACAACCTAGGGAGTACAGTGATCCAGACCACAAAGGACGACGACAAACAGGCGCCATCAATGGAAGACAAAGAATTCTTGAGGTTGATGGATAAGGAGCTCTTCAAGGACGAATTGGGCAGTTGGGTGGCCCCACTACCTTTCCGCTCGCCAAGAAGACGCCTCCCAAACAACAGAGACCATGCTATGTCTAGGCTCGCTTCGCTCCGCCGTAACCTACAAAGGAAACCGGAGACCAAGGAACACTTTGTGGCCTTCTTGCAAAAAATCTTCCACAGTGGCCATGCAGAGTCGGCGCCCCCACTGAAAGAAGGCGAAGAATGCTGGTACCTCCCGTCGTTTGGCGTCTACCACCCCCAGAAACCTGGCCAAATCCGAGTGGTATTCGACTCCAGCGCTCAGCATCAGGGAGTCTCCCTAAACGATGTTCTCCTCACCGGACCGGATCTGACAAACAGTCTTCTGGGAGTGCTGATCCGCTTCCGCAAGGAACCTATCGCCGTAACCGCAGACATTCAACAGATGTTCCAGAGATGTAGGTGTGTAGCGCACAGCATCCAGCAGAGAACAGGTCTGGCAAAAACTTTCTTTATTGGCAAGGCATTAAAAAGAGGGGCGCAACCCTTCAACGCGTTTCGTGCAAAGCACTTTGTCAAGAAGTGCCTCTACACGATATACAGCCACTTAAATACACAAAGTCTGTCAAATCTCGCGATATCTCGTGACGTCATCAGACCGCTACTATCCAATCAGAAGATCATTCCCCGCGCACGCGCGCCGCGATCGAGCCCAGCGCCAGCAAGATCATCGCATACCATGCCTCTCACTGTCCCTGCGATGTGCACCCGCTGGTAAACACAACGCTGATCAGGAGACCAGCCATGGAAGCGGCAATCAAGCACACCGGACCCCTCGCCACGCGCATGCGCATGCGGACATTCCAAACATGCCTGATCTACTGACTGATCGGTGCAGCTGAGCTGTCAAGTGTAAAAGAAGCAGACTCATCTGCACCGCTCCCCCAGCAGGGCAATAACAGGTTAATACACTACACATAAAAAGGCGGCCCATATCCACACAGATCTACGTTTAGCATGGCCCATAATGTTGCTATGCATCAAAACAATTTAAACAAATATAATTCATTATCTAAACACTTAGCTAAACTACTCTAAACAAGATACCTCATTAAAATATAAGTATAAGCTATACTCATGTAAAAACAAATGTGCTCCCTCTTGATGAACATGATCATTATGTATATATGAAAAACAATAATAATTTGCATGTTAATTATTTCTACTGTGGAGAGCCTAATAGAAAAAACACAGAAATGTATACTTTTTGACAATGTACACAAAGGTATTGTTGAAAGCCATTATACTACAATGGAAGTGAGGGACTACCAATAGTTTTATATTTGTGCCATGTTTTGAGCAATTTTTTCCTTTATTAAAGATTTTGGATTTATAATTGATACTGTTCTTATCCCAAACCAACTATATGATGAATCATCAAAACAAGAATTTGTTATCTATAGACAATTCGTATAAACAAGTTCAATCATATAAACTGTCATATGATGTCCACACAGTGTATTACAAAAATCATTATCAGGTCTGTTCCCAAAGAATGCTGTCATTAGTGAAATACATTTTTATTATTATTGTTATTGAGGGCTCTAAAAATTAGAATGCAAGAACATTGTAGACTAATTCGCAAAGGGGATCTGGACCACCCAGTGTCGAAACATTTTACGCAATGTAGTAAGGGCAGCATAAAGAACTTCACGTTCATAGGTTTAGAGAAAATTAAAAAACAAGAGAAAGGGGGAGATGTTCTCAAGAGCTGCACCGATCAGTCAGTAGATCAGGCATGTTTGGAATGTCCGCATGCGCATGCGCGTGGCGAGGGGTCCGGTGTGCTTGATTGCCGCTTCCATGGCTGGTCTCCTGATCAGCGTTGTGTTTACCAGCGGGTGCACATCGCAGGGACAGTGAGAGGCATGGTATGCGATGATCTTGCTGGTGCTGGGCTCGATCGCGGCGCGCGTGCGCGGGGAATGTCCTTCTGATTGGATAGTAGCGGTCTGATGACATCACGAGATATCGCGAGATTTGACAGACTTTGTGTATTTAAGTGGCTGTATATCGTGTAAAGGCACTTCTTGACAAAGTGCTTTGCACGAAACGCGTTGAAGGGTTGCGCCCCTCTTTTTAATGCCTTGCCAATAAAGAAAGTTTTTGCCAGACCTGTTCTCTGCTGGATGCTGTGCGCTACACACCTACATCTCTGGAATTCGTTTACATAGCAGCACGCATTGGAAGGGAGACTCTGGAGGTGAACAGACTGTGAGTACTCTTAAGGGGCTATCCCAATGAGGTGAAGGAGGGTGTCCTAGGACAACTTCCCTAATCTTCAGGGCTTCCTGGTGCCCCCACCCCCATCATTATGGACTGAGTATACCAATGCACAATACCTTAATACCCAGTGTCTCCCTCCCTTCAGAAGCACACACATAGCACTTTGAGCACCATTGTTCTATTCTGAATTCAACAGATGTTCCACTGCTTCCTTGTGCGAGAAGACAACCGTAACTACCTAAGATTCCTGTGGTACCAAGATGACGACATAGAAAAGGAAATCACGGAGTACTGCATGAAAGTACACGTCTTCGGGAACAGCCCATCACCTGCAGTGGCAGCCTACGGCCTCAGAAGAACGGCCCAAGACGGAGAAGCAGAGTTCGGGAAAGACGCCAGGAGCTTCGTCGAAAGAGACTTCTATGTGGACGACGGATTAAAATCAGTTCCCACCGAAGAAGAAGCCGTAGATCTACTCAAGAGGACACAAAAGATGTTAGCAAAGGCCAACCTAAGGTTGCACAAAATAGCTTCCAACAGTGCCACAGTGATGAAGGCGTTCCACGCAGATGATCAAGCACCAGATCTCAAGAATTTGGATCTGGGGACCGACACGCCTCCCATACAGCGGAGCCTGGGGATAAGCTGGAATCTTAAAACAGACACCTTTACGTTCCAGGTAGCCATCGAAGAAAAACCCTTCACACGTCGCGGAGTCCTGTCCACCGTTAACAGTCTCTACGACCCGCTAGGATTCGTGGCTCCTGTCACTATACAAGGGAAGTCTCTCCTCAGAGAAATGTCCTTCGAAAAACAGGAATGGGACACCCCACTACCTCCAGAAAAACGGAAAGAGTGGGAAACGTGGAAACACTCCTTGAAGGCCCTCGAGCAACTTCAAATCCCACGCCCCTATTCACCTATATCTCTCACCGCCGCACACAGCAAAGAGCTTTGCGTGTTCTCAGATGCCTCCACCAAAGCTATAGCAGCGGTGGCCTACCTAAAAACCACGGACGTGGATGGAAGTTGCCACATCAGGTTCATCCTTGGCAAAGCTAAGCTGGCGCCACAACCTGACCATACTATACCCAGACTAGAGCTGTGTGGTGCAGTGTTAGCAGTAGAACTGGCGGAGCTTATCAAGAATGAGATGGACAGCAAACCAGATGCCGTCAAACTCTACACAGATAGCAAGGTGGTGCTGGGATACATATACAACAAGAAGAGGAGATTCTACGTATACGTAGCTAACTGTGTAGAAAGAATCAGGAAATCAACTCAACCAGAACAATGGCACCACGTGCCCACAGATCAAAATCCTGCAGATCATGCCACCAGCTCGGTACCCGCATCTCAACTGCAGAATACGTCGTGGCTCACAGGACCAACGTTTCTTGCGCAGCCTGCGGAAACGCTACCAACCCCAGTTGGCGATTTTGAACTCGTGGATCCCGAAAAGGATACGGAGATAAGGCCCCCACAAATATCCGTGGTACTCACCAATGTATCGCACAAAAACGCATTCGGATCACACCGATTCCAACGCTTCTCAAGATGGACGGCCCTTCTGCGAGCAGTAGCCCATCTCGGGCATATAGCCTCCACCTTCCGCCAGACACCAGATGGTAAAACTACCGGCTGCCACGGCTGGCACATCTGCAAAGAGCTGCGCACCGTAGAGGAAATTACAAAGGCTAAGGAAACTGTTCTCGGTCATGTTCAAAGAGAAACGTATGCGGAAGAGATCAATTGCATTCGCGGAAAGAAGAGTGTTCACAAAAACAGTCCACTTTGGAAGTTGAATCCCTTCATCGACAACGACGGCCTCATGAGAGTAGGAGGCCGCCTCAATAAGTCCCAATTGAGCAGGGAGGAAAGCAACCCTCTCATCATCCCTGGCCGGCATCACATCGCCACTTTGTTGGTGCGCCACTACCACGAACAAGTCATGCATCAGGGACGACACTTCACCGAAGGCGCTATTAGGGCGGCGGGCATTTGGGTCGTTGGCATGAAAAGGTGCGTGGCCAGTAATCTCCACAAATGTGTTAGGTGCCGAATGCTGAGAGGCAAAAGCCAAGACCAAAGGATGGCGGATCTACCTATCGACAAACTTAATACAGAACCCCCTTTTACCTATGTAGGACTCGATGTATTTGGGCCCTGGATGATCATCTCACGTAGAACTAGAGGCGGGCTAGCAAACAGCAAACGATGGGCGGTACTCTTCACCTGCATGAGCACACGAGCTATACACATCGAGGTTATAGAATCTATGGATGCTTCAAGCTTCATAAATGCCTTCAGAAGGTTCTTTGCCGTCAGAGGACCAGTTAAACAAATACGCTCCGATTGTGGTACCAATTTCGTTGGGGCATGCAAGGAATTACAAATAAACACTAAGGACAATAGAGACAATAGTAACCAAAGATACCTGCGCGACCAAGAGTGCCGTGGACTTTTAAGAGACAATGTGGTGCGTCAAGCTAACCAAGAGCTGCGCACCCACCTGGCTTCCCTTACTGGAAGGCCTGGCCAAAGGACTTTGATGCCAGTGGTACCGGCCGGTATCACGTTGCTATGGAAATATGGACCTTTGCAGTATATCGTTATGTTGTATGTATTGCACATATGTTCCACATAACTTGTTATATAGTGGTATCTACAGATACCAGACGGGGAGTGTTATGGAACAAGAGCCACATTTCTGACTCACCCCCCTCTCTCCTTTGCAGTTTCTGCCTGTCAGATTTTATTCCCAGCTGCATGGAGTCTGCAGACACATACTGTGCCTGTGTGGCTTGCAACAATGTTGCATTCCTTGACTGCGAGCACGACATCAGTGAGCTGCTACAGCAGTTTCTGAGATCCTCACCAGAATGGGCTAGTCTGCCCCCCCTCCTGTTTGTTCAGACATGGTCTGCCCCTAGACTATTCCTTTACCCACACTGCACCTCACTTCCTTTTTCCACCCCTGGAGACAGTGAGTAAAGGACCCCTTCTCTGTTTATCCCCCTTGGTGAGGCCATCTCTTTTTACCGGTTCCTAACTAATAATCACCACTACACACCATCCACAAGTATCTGTATCCTGCTGCCTTTTCCCAATAAAGTGGAGGAAATATTACAGGACTTGGAGTGATTTAAAAGGGAACTGTGTTAATGCTATCGGGAGCCATTCATACCAACGTGCCCTGGCTTCAGAATATGTGTAATCTCCTCTTCAGATACTGGGATAAATTGAAAATTGTGGGCAGTGTTGGGTGAGGGTGAGGCTATAGGAGTACTCCCAGAATGAACTTCATGTTTGTGGTTTTAGTTTAGTTTAGTTGCACGCCCCACAAAGTATTCATTGGATGCATTTGCAATGTCAGTGGGATTTGTCAGAGTAATATCCTCCTTAATGATATTACATGGTTGTTGATAGCTAGAAGGCTTGAATATATTGTTGATTACCTTCTAGAAGTTAGCTGGGATTGATGTATTCTGTTGAAGATTGTCAGAGTAATATTGTACTTTTGCGTGTCTTGTTTGCCTTGTGCATATATTCCGCAGGCATCTGTAGTTATAAAGATCCTTGGTAGTGCCAATTGTAGCTTTTTCACAAGGCATCCCTAAAATGGTAGAGCGCTATAAGGTTGGTTGTAACACACAGAATGTGGGCCCCCCGTACTCTTATTTTGCGTAGTGGAGCATGGGTATCACAGAGTTTTAAGAACTCAGATTGGAAAAAGTGGAGCGCAGAATCCGGGTCGGGTAATAAGTCAATTCTGTACCAAGGGCAGTTGGTAAGATCAGCCAGAACTGTTGTGGATTAAAGTTACTAAACGTTCTAGTAAGGAGAACTTTAGGGCGTGATTGGGATGGTTTGATTTTCCAATAGTGACACTATTGCATGGTCACTGGGACTAGAGGAGAGAACCCAGTCAAGCAAGAATGATTGTGAGATTTCAGGTTTGTCCATGTGGATTGGGAAATTAGTTGTGTTAGGTTAAGTGACTTGATTTGTACCTGGATTTTGTTGTTTTTAGGGTAAAGCCAATTGTAGTTGAAATCCCAAAGAAGTAACAGCTGACTCTTCTCATTCAGAGAGAAATTGAGACAAGAAACTGGGTGATATCAGCCAGGGATTGTATTGGTGCTTTAGAATAGGGGAGGCAGATTTTGCAAACTAGGATTTCAAAAGTGGGTGGTATTGCAACCTAGTATGAGGATGCAGACAATATCCAGCAATCATCAAATTCCATTAAGTAGGAGCAGGGCTAGTGTAAGGATATTTAGCACCCTAGATGTTCCTTCAGCCATGCACCCCCCCAAAAAATATGTCCCCAAAAATGTTGGAAACTTTTGTATGTTGGCTGGACTTGCCCCAGCCCGACACAATCCCCTCTCTCTCCCACTCCCTATTCTCTTACCATCACCCCTTCTCATCCTCTCACTCCCCTTATCTTCCTGTATTACCTCCCCCACTCACCCCCTATTCATACTCTCTCACCCCCTACCCCCTCCAAAGTTAAAATTCTACACCTGGCTGTGGAGGTCCTCCCTGGCACCGGAAGTTCTCACTTTCTTCCTGGTTGCTAAGGTCGGAGCCCTGGGGCGTCTTCTGCAACAGATGCCACCGCCACTGCTGCCATCCTCCTCCTTCCTTTGCTCTGTGACTGCTCTGCTCCAGGCCTCCTGCGAGTCACGCTGTCACCATCCCCTATTCATCAGCTTCTCCCCCCACATGATCCCCTTCTCTCCAGCTTCTCCCCCACTTGCTCCCCTTCTCTCAAGCTTCTCCTGCCACATAATCCCCTCTCTCTCACCCCATCTCTCTCTTTCACCTCCCTCTCTCTTGCCCCTTCTATCTCTCACACCACTCTCTCACCCCTCTCCTCCGCCCTCTCTCATACCCCTCTCATCCCCTCTTTCTCCTCCCCTTCGTTACATAACCCTACTTCGTTTCTACATAACCCCCTCCATTTTTACATAGTCCCCTTCCATTTTTACATACCCCCTCCGTTTTAACCCACCACTCCATTTTACCCCCCTCTCCCCTGTTTTACACCCCCCCTCTTTTTTACCACACCCTCTTTGTTTTACACCCCTCTCACCCTGAATAGTTGTGTGCAGCAGCAAGGAGACCATAGTTGTGTGCAGCAGCAGGAGCAGTGGAGAGTGGAAGCAGCATGGGAGGTAAGCAGTCTGCTCTGTTTCTGGCCTTCCTCACGCTGCCTCCGCCGCCCCCCAAAATGTAATTTGCACACAGAGCGCTGCCACAGAGAAATATACCGTGGCAGACTTTGTTTCTGTATGCCTTTGTATCTAAGTGCTATTATAGTAACTGTGGGGCTGCCCGACTGTCTTGTATACAGGGCAGCACACTGAGTACTTAGCCCAACCAAACAGCTAACACTAACAGCAGTTTGATGGTAAGGGGTCCCTTCACAGGGCTCCTACTTACACTAAGGGCTACACTTATATGTAATAGTAAGGATATCTTTATAAGCCATCAGGCAATTCAGTCATAACCTGTTGCATACCTGATTTAGTCCAGCTGTATATTGCTATCTGACCACTTTTGGCCAAAGTAGCATCCCTGGGTCTGCCACGGTATATTTCTGTGTGGCAGCGCTCTGTGTGCAAATCCCAACCAAACAACTACAATCAGTAGTAGTTTGGTGGTAAGGTTTCCCTGTATAGGGCTTCTCCTTACATTGTGGATCAACCAGCTTTATTTTGGACATCAGGCTTTATATCCTGTCACTTCAGGATACTAGATGGTTACACTGGGTTAAACCATCTACATCATTTAAGTGTACACTTTATCTAGTCATCATATATATATATAAATCACTGTATCACTAGTATCATTAGTTACACTAACCCACACCTTTTCGGTTCTTTTAATTGTTTTTATTAGTTTTGGAGTCCAAACAGTCATATTTTAAATTATTTCAATAAAGATTATATATTAATTAGGGTGTCATTTCTTTTTGTGCCACGTTAAAGGGATTCTTTTCTGTCTTAGTCTGTCAATTGTTCTCTAGAACAGTCTTAACTGTTGCAGCACAGCGCTTATCATTAGCCTCGCTGATTTTGTCCACCAGAAGCTTTAAAGGAAAAGAGAACAATTTGTTAGGCCCAAAAATAAGTCAACAAAAAAATGCATTTTGATATACAAGACGCTTTTAGAGTAATAAAAGCAGCAAGAGAAAAATAAAATGTTTCTATTTTCTTCTAAATGTACAGTAGTACAGTATTTTATTGGCTCTAAAATAATTGCTAAGAAAACAAGTAAACAAAAAAATGCATTTTGATATGCAAGAAGTTTATACAAGTAATACAGTAATTACAGAATGAAAACAAAAATACTTACTCTGTTGTGACTGGGGGACTCCACTTTACACTTTTTGTCTGACCATGGGCATAATAGTTGACAGTGCTTTTTGCTAAATCGAAGTAAGTAACCAGCGTTTGATCTGTAAAACTCTGTGTCCTTTCTTGTACATATCCTGTATTCTCATGCTGAGATCCTTTGAAATAACTTTCCTTGGCATCGTTGCTTTAGAAAAGAAATCACAGAGAAATGTATATTCAATGTGTATTCGATATATATTCAATGGGCATTGAATCAACAGAAGTGATGGTGTATTTATAATGTAATGGACCTCGCTCGACAGGTTAAGTATATGCCGAATTTTAACACCTGCAGCTCGTGTCCATGCCTGACAAAAAATTCAAATAGGGAGACAGTGCATAAAAGGTGACACAAATTGCATAGCCTCCCACATGCTGATCTCTATCTGAACGAACTCTTGTACAGGTACTGTATTGTGCATTCTTCCATCTGCTTCCATGGATCAACTCTGATTCTATGGATGCAGGAACCTGCTTTCTTCATCTGTGCCGACCATGAGAAAGCGAAAGTCGGAAGCTGTTTCCAATCCAAAGCCAAAGGTGCCTAAAGAAAAAGTTCTGAAGGCTCCCAAGGCAAAGAACGCTGGCCCTTTGTATGTGAAGAAGAAAATGGCCAAAATCAACAATGATCAACTTGTTTGGACGGGCCCCAGAAATGCCCCTGCACCCACGGAAGCCGAATCGGATGTCCCGGACATTTCACTGCCATCACCCACCGTCACCGATTCCCAAGCATCCGCCTGCTCTGACCCTTTGTCCACTGATGCTGGTCCGGAACCCTCCAGCTCACCCTGTCCAGCACCCAGACACGTCGATATACGTCCCAAAGTACTCAGCTCACCTCCTCCAGCACCCAGATGTTCCTCCGATTGAAACCAGTACTCATTGCACCAGATTCAGCTCAGTCATCCGCATGCTGGATGTTTTTAGTGGTATCGAAATCACTGACAACTAAACAGAGCAATACAGGGACAGAATGGAGACCAAGATGGATCATCTTTTGGAGTGCAATGAGAATATGGATAGGTGCATTGGTGTTCATCTGGATAAGACTGAGAGGAACATTGCAGGACTCTATTCTTTTCTTGGAGTCCCTGCCCCTGTATGTCAACGCAGGAGCAAGAGGGTGACCTGGAGGCGCCTTATTCTCCCATGGAGGAACCGCATACCCCCACCCATGCACCCTCTCAATCCCTGAATTTGACCTTCATGCTTCCAACACCAATCACACCACGGGACCCCCCACGCAAAACCCCTCCATATCCAGGATACACATATACCCTTCTGTTGGTGGAGATGACAACCTCGGTAAGGCCACGACAGGAGGAAAGTATCCTCCCAGACGATCGACCCCCACCCGCTGCCAGAAGCACACCCACTTCAGCACCCAGGATTGTACTGGTCCCAGACATCATGCTGAGAGACCTGCCCCAGAGCGTCCGGGAGAAATACCAAATCAGATGTGATGGTCTACCTCAGAAATATGCCCCGTTCATCTTTAAACACCACGTCAGTTTTGAGATGTACTGCGAGTGGACCCAAAATGTCAATTATGAAGGCAATAAATCATATATATTGGGTCTTCCTGCAAATTTAAGGAGAACAATTATGGAAGAAGTGAACGCTATTTTAATATTATCAGTCTTCTTATGAGAATCGTGAGACAGCATTAATGGCCTTTTGAGGCATACAAGGTGTCATGATAATGTCATGAGATTTTGGGTATTTTTAATCCCTCTGGTGCTTAAGGGGTTAATGAGCTACACTTTTAACAAGAATACCAAATGCTGAGTCTGAAACAGGACAGAACTGTTTCTTTGAACTGCTCTGAATTTCAAAGGGATTTACTTGAGGAGGTGTGTCCATGTGGATGGCCCACTCAAGGTGTCAATTGAATTAATCAAGGTCTACAGACAGGGTTGGGGGAGAACAGCTTCAAGGTATGTTGTAGAAGGGGTGGGCTCATGAAGGTGCCCTAAGAGAGAATTGTACTTAAATCTGGGCCAGGTTGTAAAATGTCAGATCTGACCAGGGGCATGCTTGGAACGCATGGCAGACCTCATCTTCTGAACCAGTGCCTCTCTGGGAAAAATCCATAGCATGTGGTAATGTACTGTATAGGATTTTCAGTTTTACCCCTTTTATTTTAAGAAGCTGTTCTGCCTTATATTGTAATTGTATGTCTATTTTGTAATACCTTTTCTGTAATTCAAGCACTGTATTTTTATATATATTAAAACATTTAATAAGTAATGCTTTGGGCTCTGAATGAACTTTGTACACGCTGGAGAGAATAACTTGCTAAATTCGGGCATACGTTACTAAAACTGATTTTGTGTTAGAGTGCATAGTTTTTCCTATAATAAACAGGGACCTGAGGCCCTGCCAGATATTTTAGTCTAAGATCTTTTATCATATCTGCATAACCTCAGGTGGTGGCAGTGGATAGATATGATGTGCAATTGAGTAGGGGTTAATACTAACTCGCTGGTTCCTTGCAGAGGAGAAAGGGGGGTTGCTAGAGTGCCTTGTGTATTAACCCTGGTTGCATATCTAAAGTCACGTGCTCACTTGTGTGCTGTTCATGGCGGTGGTATATTGGGACAGCTTGAGGAGAGATACAACTCATTTGAGGGACCCTTGAGGGGGTGAAGAGTGGGGAAGCTTGCGGTCTGGGTATAGATCCCTGATCCTGTAAGAGGGGATACTGTCCATTTGACGGACCTTTGCGGAGGTGAAGAGTGGGTGCGCTTGCGAGCGTCGGTATTAACCCTTGTCCCGTATGCAGGTCGCGTGCTAGCAGAGGGTCGTACGTGACACAAGGGCTCTTCCCTGGAGGTACATCGACTTATTTGACAACTACTAGTTATAAATTTATTTTAAAATATAGATGCGCTGTTTTTAATTAAAAAAAAGACAGTTGATTGTTTAAAATTATTTAATTGTTTAATGCTTATTTTCTATTTTGCATGTCTGGAGCTGGGCAAAGACACCATGCAGGAAATGCTTCTCCCTCCCCTTGGTGCAGGAAACCAGGAAACACTCCCAGCAATACTGCCAGGTAAGACACAGTGCTCCAATCCATGCATGCCAATCCCTCCCTACAAACCCCCAAAAACCTAATGTAAACCTCGAGTCCTAATGTTCAGTGCTGTACCCCAAGCCATGCATGCTTTGTCTCCTCCAACCCCCCAAAAAGCAGAAGATACAGTACTGTATAATAATGGACTGTACTGGCATCATGGTATAATAATTGTTTTCTATTTCTGTTTTGCATGTGCATGTCTGGAGCTAGGCAAAGACAAAATGCAGGAATCCCCCCCCCTTTGGTGCAGGAAATACTCCCAGCAATACTGCCAGGTAAGACACAGTGCTCCAATCCATGAATGCCAAGTCCCTTCCCCCAAACCCCCAAAAACCTAATGCTTATTGTTAGCATACATCATTTTGTTGAATACAATTTAATTAGAGCTCCCTTTTGCCGAGGATACACAGAAACAATTTTCTCAATAGAATGTAACATTGTTGTGGCAATGCTAACTTTAAAGTCTGGCACGTAGTATACTGTAACAGCAATAATACACACTGGTTTAATAAGTCCTGTATGAGTAGCCAATTACAATTAATCAGTGACTCTTGGCGTAGATCATGATGAAAATGTGATAGAAGATGTAGGCATATTTTAACCATAATGTACAGTGTGATTGATAATATAGAATGTTCTCTCTTTCTTTACAGACCCAGATGTCCAAGAAGCACCAGCCATTGCAAAGAAGAAAAAGACAAGATTGTACATTTTGAAGAAGAGGCGACGTTGTATTTTTGTATTATTATTTTTTCCTTTATTATCCTGTACAAATAAACATTTTCATTCTTTAAATATACATTTTGGTGTGTTTATGTTTTTACTGTCTAGACACTTACAGTAGTACTACTGCTGCGGCCAAGTTTATTCGAGCATTTGCCCGTTCTTGGCCGCAGCAGTATCCTGGCGCGCGCCGGAGGGTGACGGGCGCGCGCCGAAGCAGCGGAAGAGCGCCCTCCGATCGGGGTGCTCTCCCTACCGCTGCCGGGTCCGCCGGGTCCCCCGGAACCCCCTGCCGCCGTCCCGCGATTGCGGGACACCAGGGCTCCCTCGGGGAGCCCTGGACGCGCGTGCAGGGGGCGCAGGCTCCCGATGACGCGTGACCGCGCGTCGGTGACGCACGGCACGCCGAGGGGCGGCCACTAGCAAGCCGGGAAATCTCCCGGCTTGCGGATCTGGCCGATGAGCAATAAAGTGTGTCGGTAGTGTATACCTAAAGTTCTAAAGGCATTTAAATATATAAAAATGTGTCATTGATATACTGTACTGTACAGAACACAGTATGTACCAAATATTATATAAATCTAGAAACTAAGTGTTTTTTAATATTTAGATACACTAACAGCAGTACTGTACTACTGTCTAGCAGCTACAATATCTAGCGACTCCATGAGGAAATGCACTGTATCTTACTGTACAGTAATTTAATTAGGAACATAACGACACGCATGCGCAGAAATGTGATGACACTCATGCATTTAAACAAGGTTCCAATTTGACATGCACGCATAAGCAGAAATGTGATGACACGCATATGTATTTCAACAAGGTTCCAATTTGACATACACGCATACGCGGAACGCACATTTTACATTCGGAAGGAGAGGCGACGTTGTATTTTTGTATTATTCATTTTTACGTTATTATCCTGTACAAATAAAAAAAATTTAGTTAAAAATACTTTTTGTTGTGTGTGTTCATATTTTTAATCTTCTACAGTTTGAGGATTTGTGTATGGCTAAGGGGCCTCAGAAAGGACTTCTTTCCCATGTACAGTATGAACTCGTAACGTTAATCTTCAAATTATAATTACACACACTTGAAATACTGTATGACAATAAAAGACAGGTTGAATTGCAATTAGATTTTTAAGACAACAACTCGCGATCGCCCACTTGAGTTTCTCGACGGTATTGCACACAACGCTAAAATGCAATTTTCTGCACTCGATCAAAACACTGATAAACTCGCGTCTTAACGCGAGAAAATTTCAAGAAATCACGCACCATGACCGGGTATGCAAAGGAATACAACCTGCGAAATGTTCGTATAATGGCCGCTGCATCTGTAGCTTTCAGTTCCACTGTTTGTTGTTTGTTTTTCAGCAACGGGGCTGTCTACACCCCCCTCCCCGTTTTCACTACAGGGAAACCGGACAGAGAGAGAATGTTCAGCAGCACTGCTCAGAGAGTTACTACCCTGATAACATCAGATACTGGTCACTCAGACAAAGTGGGGACCCTCTAATCTATGGCACATATATATATAGAACACACTATACGCTTGATATATTGAGGTATTCTATGTCAACACTATATATATTTATATTTTTATCCTTAGCCCTTTTTTGATTGGCTAAGGTCATATATACTCTTTATTTGTTTTGATCAATAGATTGTGTACATTTACTGTGCAGTGCCTACAGTTCAACTATATGCCATAATCTATAGGGGATACAATATACCAAGCCTTGTCGTCACATAGTATATAGGTATACCTACTATGAGATTATATGTATATGAGGTTATTATCTTATATTAACCCCTATATGGCTATATACCTGACTTTATAGGGCATAATATCTATTCAGGTATTAACCTTAGTAGAGCATTTAAGGTTCTCAAAGCGCTTATTTAGGTTTTAATCATTTTGTTTTCTTCTCAATAAACTATTATATATATTATTTAAATCTAGTAGAAGTTGAGTACTTATAGAGGGACTTCTGTTCTCGTATATATACCCGGGATGATTAACGCTGCTTTAATCCTTATGGGTCGCAAAATGTACTGCTTTCGGGGGCCGCAGACCAACCACACACATGGGCCACAAATTTCAGCCTGTTGGTCCGCAGTTATGGAGGCAGTAAGTCTTGCAACATCTGTATGTTGGCTAGTCTTATTTTGCCTAAGTAGCCATAGTCAAAATAGGCCTAATGCCCGATTGTGCGAGGTGTTAAAAATGTGTGATTGGTTTTGGCAGTTGTCTGACATTGCCAGGTATCTGAGTTTGGTGAATAGCAAATGTCAATTAATTTGTGCATTACAGTAATTACTTATTTGCATGCACCACTCTAAAATAACTCTTAATTTTTCATGAATCAACCTTTAGTGAATCTAGCCCTTTGACTAAATAATAGTATCATAGAGTGATCTATGGAATGTCAATGAAAGGAATTATGGATAACTTACATGACATATATGTTATAATGGGAAGTGTCAGTCAATTATTTTATCATCCAAAAGTGTACCCAATGGCAGCTGTCAAAAATCTTTCTAGCTAAGAAATGGTTGAGGTATACCATTGTGACTAGTGTGCTGTACTGTAACTGAAACCAAAAACAATGTAATTTAATTGCCATTTAGAACATGAACATCAATTAAAAAGTCATTATTTCTGCAGTAGTATGTATGCTACCTACTTATGTAAAGGTTCGTGCTAGAGGCAAATATTAAGTCACGAATGTTGTGATCCAGCCTTAATAACAAAAGATTACCACAGGAAGAAATAGCATATTTTGGAAGTTTAAAGTGGATCTGTGACAAAAAAGAACCATTTTGAAGAAAAGCTGTGATGGCAGGATTCCCCGTTATTTAATTACATAATTTGTTCAATGCTTCAGGGGGCAGTAGTGCAATGACATCATTTGTTTCCTTGATAATATTTCCTGCACTTTACATGTTTTTAGAATTCTTAATACAAGTCTTTTCTTGGAAAGTACCAAGTGACGTGGAGGGATAACTTTCTGCAAAAGTTTTCAAACTTGTTGAAATTTGCAGATTTTCCCAAAAAAAACTTAAACAAAATGTGTGTTAGCAATAAAAAAATAATGGCAATGCCCCAATATTGATCATGTGAGCTCATTTTCTAAATGTAACATTTTTGCAAAAGAACAGTACATTAAAAAAAAAGGTAAATATCTACATCTCTTTTTAACAAAATATTACCCTGTGATATTTTCATGAAATTGAAATTTGCAGGCTGGCTCCTGGACAGTTTGCCCATTTCTCTCTCTCATACTGAGCTCCTACAGAATCTTCAAGTTCAATTATCTCTTGCGCTTAATATGGGCATGGATTGCCACACTGACAATGAATGGGCAAGCAAAAAGTGAAGTGCTCAAAAAGCTTGATGACATAGTTATCGAAGTTTATAAAATAGGCCCCATAGACATTTAACAAGTCTTCATGAAAAAAAAAAACAAGTTCCAAAGGTTTACGAAAATGTGTCACATCTCTAATTGTAAGTCATTCCTGAACAATGATTGAGACCTATTTCCTTTTGCTGTGTGCAATATTATAGTTTTTCTGCAGTTTTCTTTCAAAATCAAGTGAAAGCACCACTCTAGTCAATCAAAGCACTTTTTGACCCTGAATGTACATCTGGGAGTGGTAATTCAGTAAATACTGTAAGTAATTCAGACAGACCAGCATACAGTACTGTATGTAATCAGGCACTTTACATAGTCAATGCTGAATCTGTGGGCTTGTTTCAGCTTGCCTTTTGCCAATACACTACACATGCTTACTCAATCTGTTTCACTCTTACTTCCTGAGGTGGGGTTAAATATACTTTGAAGTTTCAAATACAGTAGATACATAGATAATCCCTGTTGGTGGATTTAGAACAGAATGGGAGAAGTTAAACAACCAGAAGGTCTCACAGTGTCTGTTATACCATTCTTCCATCTTTTATATACAATAGACCTTTACAAAATAGCAAATTACTATACAGATTGAACAATGGACTATACAAACTCAATATGCAAAGAAGAGATAATACCAACGTATGGTTCTATTATAGGGCCCGACAGCCTGTCACAAACATGTGCCAAAACTGTGTTGCTAAGAATCATTGTTATCAGTCCAAAATGAGTTCCAAAAGAATGCATTGTACTCTCCCCTTATCTTTCACTCATTAATGTTAATAGGTATTCCAAATTTTCTGGCAGTTTGTTCCAAAATCCAATTACCTCGTATGTCCAGTGTTCCACATCAACTTTTGACTTTATCTCTACATAAATGTATCCACTGCTCTTATCATCATGTAATCTTTGCACGTTGTCATCACGTGATGAGAAGCTTAATGAGAAACCCATTGGCACGTCATCTTGTACAGACATTTTATTCCATTTCCATATGCATCATCATATTTAAAAATTCATTATTATGATTAACACTTCAATATGTTTGCATACAGTCCATTTCCTTTTATGCACAATGTTCAGTAGCTAACTAAGAATACAGAAACAATTTGAAAGATAGCTAAGGAATTGACTTCATGCCAACCACACACAATCAATAAAGCAGTATTTATTTTGTGTTTATACAATTTGTCAAATTGTTAATACATTTACCTGCTGTAAAAACAACACATGTTCAAACTGTAATTACTTGTTAGAAGATCAAGATAAGGGAATATTACCTTACTATTCAATGCAGTCTGAATTGCAGAAAAATATCTATGTGCACTTAACAGTTTGAAATAAAACCTACAAAAGTTAATGAAAGAATAAACTTTTCTACAAATAGTTGTAAATTGCTCTGGTTAAGATATAAGTTCAATATTTTAGACATTTTGTAAACAGCCAATACAAATAGGAGAAACTGTGTAAAAATGTTAGCAGTAAATATGGTCTTTGGCTAAATATGGAACTTCGGACAAATATTTACACGTAATATAGCTTATATGGAAACCTCCCCAGACCAGATTTTATGTAGACTTAAATATCTGGGAACAAAATCAGTAGAATTGTGTCTCAAAGCCATATTGAGGGAGAACCTACAAGTTCTAAAGTGAACCAAACAAAAGCTGGAAAGACAATGAGAACAGCCTATGATTGGGTAACCTGGTAATATAAAGGATCCCCTGTGTAAAAAGGGTTTATATAGAAAATGGATAGAATCAAAGGAATAGGATATATGATCAAAATAAATAATTTATTACAGCTGAAGAAGCTACCTTTTGTTCACATAGAAAATGGTAAAGATGTACATACAGCAGGTGGGTTGGTAATCAAGCTATTTTTGACAAGTGCAGGGTTGGGTAGTAGTCAATGACTGTACATTGGTGCTTCAGTGGTTGTGCCCTTCTGTGTGCCTATTCCCTGGGGAGATGCGGAATTATCACACCACTAAGTAATTTACTACAATTGCTTGGAATGTTGTTGGATGTCACATGCTGTGCTGCTGTGGGATCCTGTACCTCACAGGGTGAACAACTGTGCACTATCAGGACCACCCACAGAAATCTCCTGCAGTACATAACAATGACAAGCATAGATACCTAGACATACAGAGATAGATAGGTACTTTATGAAGGATTGGGCAAATCCTACTTGCTTCAATATCCAGTATGTTTGGCTAACACTGGGCTTCTCCTTGACTACATCTAATCACCTCCAGTCATTACTGACTTCAGAAAGACAGGCTGCAGCATAACAACAAAGTAACTTAGTTTCCTTAGTGCAGTGTCCACATTAGGATGCCATAACTCATCAAGCGTCAATAGTGGAGTGTCATTATATGCCCTCCTTTCAGAGTCTACGAGCAGTGTTTCCAGTTTCACATTTTGAATTTACTAGTTTAAAATCTACATTTTCTGTAAAATCCAAAAGGTAATATTTCCTGGGAAAGATTACTGACCGAAAATGTAGTTAAAAGGGGGTATAAGAACAAGTACTGTAAACACGAATATAGAAAGAGTCAGTGGCGGTGGACAGCTGCTAAAAATGAAGTGCTGGAGAGCAGGAAAGATGAACACAATTGTTTAACACATACTGTAGTACAAAAACGGAGGACAAAAGTCCCTCTAACGCATTTCGCGCTACAACAGCACTTTATCAAAGAGTCTTTAAGTACAAGTAACAACAACTTTAACAGAATTTTGATGAATCCCCCTTAGGGGCTTATTCAATAAGCCCTGAAGTGGCCAACCACAATGCGATCCTTTTGAGTCAATGGGAGTTTTCAGCTGATAACAGTGGGGTGTACCAGTTTGGGCCCCTTAGTCTCATGTAAAGCTCGCTGGGTGCATGATTATCTGGGACAAAGTAATATGGATTTTTAAAATATATATTGTCATACACACACAGTGACAGAGACACAAACAGACATGCTGTGACAGAGACACACAATGAGACAGAAATACACAAAGACATAATGACAGAGACACACACAGACATACACAGTGACTGAGACACATATTCAAGGCACCATTCCTTGCTTTTTTGTATCAAGAAGGGGATCTATTTTCCAAGATAGGACATGCCAATGGAGATGGGGACTGCAAACCATGAGATGGGGATGGGAACAGATGGGGATTGTGTCTGGAGCATATGGCGGGCAACACTGTGTGGGGCTGGGGCTCTGCCCAGGGCAGGGGGACGGGGGTTCTTATTCATAGACTCCTCTGAACATGCAATTACTTACAGTTCCTCCATGAGGATGACGTACAGGTGCCTACAGTTGTATGTGCATTCGCACTTGTGCATTGCAGCATGACGACACCAGAAAGACAGGAGACTGATGTTGATGCAAGCATGCACAGATTTAACAGCAGACAAATTTAATGGAATTCACTGTTTTTCTATTTTTTTTTTCAATTTGATCAGGGTGTGTGGTGAAATGTCCTGGAAAACGGTAAATAGTGGAAACACTGTCTAACAGTCTTTGCAAGGAATCAACAGCTGCAGTGTATTCGGAAAAGCAATAATGCCAGACTGAATCAGCAGTTAGGATGATGAAGACATCACTTGAGAAGGGAACCAAGTTACAAAAAGTAAAAAATTAAGAATTTATTGAAATATCATTAAAACCGTAGAGTACACAAGAATGGTGTGGGTGTAAACTTTTTTTTATCATGGGGCGACAAGGAACCGGATATGACCATGACCATTTTAAATGACCAACCAGGTTATAACAATCAATTACGCATAGACAATTCTGTTCTCCCAAAGCTCTAAATAGTTGCATCCAATACAGCTTACCCTGCAGCAAGTGTTTCATAATATTGGTTGCTAACACAGGAACCCAACATGTATGCCTTAATGGCCTACTCGACAAATAGTGGACCATTATTAACCTCATGCAAGAGACAGACAATTTATCCTCACTATAGGTAACAAGGTTAAGTACCTCCCAGTGTAGGAGTGAGTGCTACCCAGGGGATGAAATCTAGAGTGATAGTGTTTGCCACGAGTTTGTATCAAATAACTAGTATGTCAATGTCTGTGAAGCCTTATTGATGGCTGTCAAATAAAGCACGTTTTTGTTTTTAAAAAATCTTGGCGCCCATCTTTTTCATATTCAAAGGTCGGAGATACTGACCAGTGCCAATGTATATCAGCAATCTGATGTAACCTCCTTTAGAGCTGGATAAGGAGGGTTACATGTATTTACAAAGCAGGTGTAAATTGCAAAAATATTACAACAAGAGGAAGCCACAAACTCTATATTCACAAACAATTGGTTAACTGAGGAAGAAGTACATAGGCGGCTTGATCAAATTAAAGTAAAATAAAACATTTGTCACAGGTGGCATGCACCCAAGTGACCTTAAGGAGCTAAGTTCACTAATAGCCAAACCGTTATATTTAATATTCAAGGACTCTATTTCCACAGGCTCAGTACCACAAAATTGGCATAAAGCAGGTGTGGTATCTACATTATATTTAAAAAGGGAGCTAGATCACAATCTGGGAATTACAGACCTGTAAGCCTGACATTAATAGTGGGGAAGTTACTTGAAGGTTTAGTACGGAATAATATTCAGGAATACCTAATGTATAACAAAATTATTAGTAATTATCAGCATGGATTTATGAAGGATACAGTAAGTCATGGCAAACTAACCTTATTAGTTTCTTTGAGAAGATAAGTATGAATTTAGATCAGGGTAATTCAGTCGTGGTTTACTTAGATTTTGCAAAGGCGTTTGATATGGTGCCCCACAAGGTTAGTGTACAAAATAAAGGATATTGGTTACAGTAAAAATATTTGCACCTGGATGGAAATCTGGTTGAAGGATAGACAACAGAGAGTTATCATAAATGGAACCTTTTCAGGTTGGGCTAAAGTTGTAAGTGCAGTACCTCAGGGATCGGTACTGGGACTATTGCTTTTTAACTTGATTATTAATGACCTTGAGGTTAGCATAAAGAGCAAGTTTCCATCTTCATTGATGAAACTAAATTGTGTAAGGTATCGTAGTAAAATCAGAGCAGGATGTAATTCTCTCCAGAAGGACTTGGCTAGACTAGAAACTTGGGCAGGTAAAGGGCGGGTGTGGTTTAACACAGATAAATGCAAGGCTGTGCATTTGGGAAGCAAGAATAGAAAAGCTACTTATCAATAGGACAAATAGGCCAAAAGTAGGCCAGTGATTGATGGAGAAGGATTTAGAAGTAGTGCTCATTGTCAGGCAGTAGCTGCAAACTCAAATACGATACAGTATCTTGCATAAACTGGTGTATGGATTCAGGGTCAATACAAGGAACTTTCAAAAGTACTATGCATCCAAAAGACAGTATAAACGACACTGGGGCATCCCTTCAGATTTGAGGAATGGAGATTTCACCAGCAATTAAGGAAAGTATTCTTTACAGTAAGGGCTGTTAAAATGTGGAATTTATAACCCATGGAGACTGTGATAGCAGATAAAATAGATATCTTTAAGAAGTATATACCAAATACTGTAGGTATACATAGGAATTTGTTGATCCAGGAAGCAATCTGACTGCCATTATTTGAGTCAGGAAGGAATTTATTTTTCCCCTCTTGAGATATCATTGGAAAATGTTTCACTGGGTTTTTTGTTTGCCTTCCTCTGGACCAATACACTGTAAATACAAATGTAGAGCGAGTATCTGTCATCTAAATTTAACATAGAATGAACTCGATGGACATATATCTTTTTTTCAACTTCATCCACTATGTTATATGCAACAGTATTCTCTTGATGGATCATGAATCAGTTCTCATTTGTATTTCATTGCTCATTATTTCTAGAGTTGATGATGTTTAGCTTATAAATATGTTTATTTTATACATACAATCTAGTCACTAAATAACATATGTATGCATATGTCACACTAGCTAATAATTTAGATTGTGACTTATTAACTAAAAGAATACCTTGCTGATTTACACTTTAAAAATGCTCATTTTTAAAACATTATTTCAGAGCCAAGGAAGAAGGCAGGAATGTTGAATTACTGGATGACTGCCTGGCGCAAAACAAAAAAAAATCAGGGGGGTTAAAATTATAAAACAAAATTGGACTTATTTTAATACATTTAGTTTGTTTTTGGACCCAAAATATGCCATTTTTTTCAACAAAGAAACTATTGCATAAGGGTTATTATTTAAACATCGATAGTACCAATCAGGGCCCTATCACATGGAAATTCCCCTTGAAGTCAATGGCACTTTTCAGCAGATGAGGTTTAACACAGATACATTTAAGGTTATGCATTTGGGAAACAAGAATATACAGACGACTTACAAATTAAATTGGGAATATTAGGTCAATCCTTGATGGAGAAGTAGTTATGAGTGTAGACAGCAGGCTTAGCAATAGTGCATTAAATGGGCTCTGGATGATAGGAAAGTAAGCATAATTATGCCACTGTATAAAGCAATAGTAAGACCACTCCTTGAATATGGAGTACAATTTTTTGCACCACTCCATAAAAAATATATTTTAAGGAACTAAAAAAAAAGTGCAGAGAAGAATCACCACATTAATAAAGGGGAGAGAAAATCTGATTTATGAGGAGAGGTTAGCTACAGATGCAGTAATATTTACTGCAACCTTGACCGCGAGAAGGTACGGGATAACATCCGTGTGAACATTTTGTTGTCCATGTCTCATCCGTGACCAAGCCAAAGCCTGTCTGTGGCTTGGCTTTGGTCAGCTGGAATAATTTGTGCTGTTATTTGTGTGTGGCCAGCAGGTGGCACACTGAATGTCTTCACCTATCATAATCAGAACCATAAGGGAGCCACAAAGGTGCCGTAGATTGAAAAGCTGTACTGTAAATGTACACTTATTTTGCAGCACCGAGAATAGTAAGTCTTGCTACAGTATATCTGTACAGTTCTTAAAACAGTTTTGTTCCAAAAGTGCTTTAAAATTTATTTATTGCATACGGTAGATGGCACATTGCACATTTTACAGTATCTGTGTCCTTGAATGCTATCGTAAGAACTCCATAGGTGTCTCAATACAAGATACACTTTAGACATGTCTTACTTTAAACACTGCTCTTCTTTGTTTAATAACCTTGTACTTCTCATCAGTACTGTAGCAGTATCACACTTTACTTAAATCACTATGCATTGACCACATTTGTCTCAGTCCATTTCTACAGCATTGAACATGACACTTTAATGCGAGACAAAACCACCCTGTAGTTAGCATACATGATATATTCTGCCATTCAAGATAGTACAGATAGGAGGGCAACTCTATCTAAGGTCTATCACTACATCACTATGAAGGACCCATTCTAGGGGGAAAAAAAGGCTTGAAGAATTATATTCAATACAACGTAAGCAAAAATGATTGCTTTATTAGTATAGTGCACCCTGGTAAGAGGGGAGGATACTGGGCACTACAAACTTCATGGATGGGTATGTTCGATTATGGCAACTTTCGAAGGAGAAAGAGATTGAATATACCTTTCAGAACTGATCACTCCAATCTGCTCCGATCCGAGTTCCTGCTCCCATCCAAGTAAGTGCTCCCACCTGAGATGAACTTACATCCCAACTACATGATCCAGTCCAACAACAGTGGGCAGCATACCCCTTTCATCAACTCATACAACTTCTACAACGGGTTTCTGTCACCCAATTTTCAGCCTCTGCCTGTGGATTATCAAGGTAAATGCATGATAAATTTACATGCAGTAGAACTGTCATTCTAAAATGACCCGCTTTTGCGTTCCATGGAATACGCATGCGCCTAAATTCATTGACCCGATTCATTGATCTGCATATGTGTTCCATAGAACACGCATACGCCTACATTCATTGACCCACATATGCATTCCATAGAACATGCATGCGTACAGACAGTGTACTTTAAGCATTTATTTCTTCTTGTTCATTAATAAGTAACAATCTCTCAATTATTTTACAGAATAATAGTGCACAAGAGATAGTAAGATGAAGATGTCGATTGAAGACTAATAACATTTTTAACTTTTTCCTACTAAAATTCTGTTACTTGCATTTTTTATATATATTGATCGGAGTAGGCACATAGAGATTATTATACTTTTATACTATGGCAACTTCACTTAAATAAAAACATTGTAACTGCAAAACATTGTAACTGGAATGGGATGTTTCTGATGTAATATTTACATGTGTTGAGTGCTGACATTAGTGATGTGGGTTATGGACATAATACTGATACAATTTGCCTACACTATCTGCTGCACACAAAAAGCAGTCCTCCCTCCCCATGCCCTGCTTCTATTGTAGCAAGCAAAAAAGCCTGCGAACAATTACCATAGGCCAAGCCTGCACAACCTTTAAAATGAAACGGGACAAACTGCAATAAGGAAAGCAGATTCGGCCTGCACTTTAATTGAAATGATCTAATTTCCGGTGTTATTAAAAAAAAAAAAAAACTCCCTCATCCCCCCCCCTCATGACTCTTACCTGCGGCGGGATTCGGCAGCGGGGTCCAGCGGCGTGGTGCGGCAATCTCCTTCTCCCCTGCAAATTCTGAAAAAATGGCCGCGCTGTGTCAAATGACGCTGCCTTGCCATGGCAATGGGATGCCTTGACGTCACGCAATGTGGTTCCACGTGATTTCACTGCATCACGTAGCATCCCGTTGCCATGGCAACGCGACATCTTTGATGCTGCGCGGCCATTTTTTTGAAGGACAGCCGGGGAAAAAGTGGAATTTGAAGGGGAGAAGACGGAGAACGCCGGACCCCACCACTGGACCCTGCCGCCAGACCCCACAGTGAGTCCGGTCGGGCTGCATGAGGCCTGTGGGCCGTATGTTGTGCAGGCCTGCCATAGGCTAAAGTCCCATCTGATTTTCCAGTCTTTCGTTCATGTGAAGACAACCTCCCAGCCTTCCTCTTAAATTTTAATTAAAATTCAAAGACATGTACTGTATATGCTTTTCATAGACACGCTTGCGCATAGACAAAGCACACACAAACAACTTAAGCCTTTATTTCTTCTAGTATTCAAGTATACAGTAGGAAGTATAGGAAAAGTGACTGAGGAACATGTTCTACTTTTTCAATATTTTAATCATAGTAGGCATATAGAGACATATACATTATTATACTTTGGGAGTTTCACTGAAAAATAAAATTGTAACTGCAAAGCATTGTAACTGCAATGGGCTGTTTCTTTTGTAATATTTACATGCATTGAGTGCTGACATTAGTGGTGTGGGATTTGGCCACAATACTGACACAATTTGCCTACACTATTTACTGCATAGACAAACCAGTCCTCCCTCCCCGACTCCCTGCTTTTATCTCACTGAAATAAAAACATTGTAACTGCAAAACATCTATTTTTCAGCCTTTACGAAGTAAATAAAAGATTAAATTAAGAGAGTTTCACTGAAATAAAATATATAAAAGCTATAAAATAATAAAACTGTAATGTATGCAACAGGATTTCTGATTGCATACATTGTTAAATAATGATTGATGTAATAATACTCTAAGCTATGTAGAACAGAAAAATGAAGCGCAAAAAAATCCCTTATAGCAATACATTGTAATGTTCTCCAAAAGGAGAGAGCACACGAATTACTATTAATGTCTACAAAATGCAGCTTTTTCAAAAGATGTTTCCCACATCTATATGGCAAGGCAGCAATATATCCAAAGCGTAAAATCTCTCAGAGTTCATATAGAAAAACAAAAAGAATGTACACAGTGCAAAATTGATAAAAAAGGAAGATCAAAGTGTTAAATATAATGTGTATAAGAAAAATTCAAGTGCTTTTCAAATGCATTAGGACTGCTGTAGAAACATAAAAATATTTTAGGACATTTTAAGATATTTTTAAGAAATCAGACTCCCATTGAGTAAGTATAGAAAAGACAGAATGGAAAAATAGTGCAAAAGCATTTTCTTAAGTTAAAATGTATAACAGAGCATTGGAAATGCAATCATATGCTCCAGGAAATAGGGCATCCCATCTAGGGGCTTCACACTTGCAGGCACCGGCTCTCAAATACTCCCATTCCAGTGCACGATTGTGCTTCCGGGTCGATGACATCACTGGAGAGGCGGTGCAGGGAGAATAGCATTCTGATATCAGTTTATAGGAGGGATGGAAGAACGAATGCCTCTCAATGTGCTCTACCCTAAACATTTCACTCAGAGATTTGAGCATCCTCAGCGGTTCATAAACTGGGAGGATCAGAGAGCCAGGCTGAACTGGGTGTGATGTAGGCAACAGGATTTCTGATCAACACTAATGACTCAGAGTGCATTCATTGTTAAAAGCCAGAGCGATTATCTCACCTTTTGTTAACCAACGGGCAAACATGATCAAAATGTTCACACACCATCAGTGGCCGATTCTTGTCTACTGCTACAGAAACTTGTACCTGGAAGAGTATAAAAAATATAGTAGAAAAACTGTTTCATTTAAAATACAATTTTTTTAAAGTAAACATCCATGTAGAAAAAGGTGCACAGCAAAAAGAGAGTGGGTTAAAGCTACTAAAAAATAACCTTTATTGGTCCATAAAAGAGAGAGGAGGTACAAAAAACCCTTCTACATGTTTCGTGCACCAAGCACTTATCCTTGATAAAGTGCTTGGTGCACGAAACATGTAGGAGGGTTTTTTGTACCTCCCTCTCTCTTTTATGGACCAATAAAGGTTATTTTTTAATAGCTTTGACCCACTCTCTTTTTGCTGTGCGCCTTTTTCTACATGGATGTTTACTTGGATCTTCTACAAGCAGCAGCACGCTCCACACACCAACTGGATGGGGAAACTCCAATATTGTGAGTAACAGACTTTATTCAATCTGATATATACTTGTGACATATGAGTGGTCCAGGGCCCATCCCAATGAGGTTCTCTGCAGGGATTATTTCCTTTGCCCAGTCCCTTCAGGGAATATAGGTCCCCATTAAGGAAACCATACCACAGGATCAGTGTCATCATTCACTTATTACCCCTTATGGTGTTGTGGATTTATTCTGGATTAATATAACTCACTCGGCATTGCAGCGCAGGTTCCACATTGAGAATTCAATACAATTTTTTTAGTCTATAATCACATTCCAATGGCCATTCTAGATCGTTATAAAATAAACAGTTACACATTATTTAGATTACTTATATAATTATTGCAAGTTTCGACACTTAGAGACCCAGTAACCAAGAATTCCCTTATTAATTCTTCCTTGTTTGACAGCTTCATATATTTCCTCAGGTGATGTTTCATTGCATGCCAAATGGGGGGATCTGCAAAGCAGCTAATATTATATTAGCAGTACAGTTAATAGTATACTACTGATAAAACCAGTTACAGTACTTACTCTACCGGTGTTCTTACCCAGTTAATTTCACAGTCCTTAATAAATGTAGAAGAGGCACAGTGTTTTGGGTTATTATTTTGGAAGAACCGGTGACCAGATGGGAAGTAATCTTGAATCTAATGTGCTATCTGAGAGATAATGGTCTCCTGGAAATATACTTTATCCATGATTCCTAGAGAAAAAACAAATATAACACTATTAAGACCACGCCTTAATATGGAGTACAATTTTGGGCACCAATCCTAAGAAAATACATTATGGAACTAGAGAGAGTGCAGAGAAGAGCCACCAAATTAATAAAGGGGATGGACAATCTAACTTATGAGGAGAGGCTAGCTAAATTAGATTTATTTACATTAGAAAAGAGGCGTCTAAGAGGGGATATGATAACTATATACAAATATATTCGGGGACAATACAAGGAACTTTCAAAAGAACTATTCATCCCACGGGCAGTACTAAGGACTCAGGGCCATCCCTTAAGGTTGGAGGAAAGGAAATTTCACCAGCTACAAGGAAAGGGTTCTTTACAGTAAGGGCAGTTAAAATGTGGAATTCATTACCCATGGAGACTGTGATGACAGATACAATAGATTTGTTCAAAAAAAGGTTGGACATCTTTTTAGATGGGTAAGGTATACAGGGATATACCAAATAAGTATACATGGGAAGGATGTCAATCCAGGGATTAATCGATTGCCAATTCTTGGAGTCATGAAGGAATTAATTTTCCCCCTTAATGGGGTTTTTTTGTTTGCCTTCCTCTGGATCAATAAGTAAATATAGATATAGGATAAAGTATCTGTTGTTTAAATTTAGCATAGGTTGAACTTGATGGACCTATGTCTTTTTTCAACCTCATCCACTATGTAACTATGTAACTATGTAACTATGTAACTATTTCACAGGGACAGGGTCACATTCAGATACATTTAAAGTACTACTATTTAACAAATATAACACTGTTATACAGGGCAGGGTCACATTTAGATACAGTACATTTAGGGGCCTATGCAGAGAGCAGCGAATTTTCGAAATTCGCCATTTTTTGGAGATAATCGCGCAGAAAACAGCAGAAAATGGAGATTTCCGAAAAACGCGCCAATTTTTCTTTTCTATTTGTAAAACTCGCCTCGCGGCTGGCGAGAACCGCAATCTCGCCAGTTTAAAAAATATCCGTATGCAGAGAGGCGCGAACGGCATCTAGCGGCTGTTCGCGCCAATAAAATGGCGCGATTGTCTCCGTTTTGCCTCGCCAAAAAAAACTGCCGCTCGCGGCCATTGCAAAGGGAAAAAAAAAGGCGCGAATTTGTTTTAACACATTTCTGAAGCGCGCATCTCGCCAATTTAAACTCGCCACACGCATCCATGTTAAACATAGCAGAATTCGCACTTTTCTGCATATGGAGATTAAAACTCTCCAAAAAAGCTACTTTTTAATAAATTCGCCAATTTTAAAATTCGCTGCTCTCTGCATAGGCCCCTTAGAGTACTACTGTTAAACAAATATAATGCTGTTATGCAGGCACAGGGAACTTACCTTCGAATAAAACTATGGGTCCCACAGTATCCATCATGTGCTCCACACTATTCAATTCACTCATGTTGAGTGATATTTTATTTTTTATGGTCTATTAACATGAATAGATCTATAGACCAGGACTGCACAGGTTAATGTTTCTAATGCAGTTATAGATATTCATGAGAGCCTTACGCCTTGTATTATATATATATATATATATATATATATATATATATATATATATATATATATATATATATATATACACACACACAATCTGACTTATGTACATGTGTTTTATAGATCATTTTTATTGTTATATGCTTACACCATCCCTAGCATATAATGTAGTTTAATTGTTACATTTATTCATACACATTGTATCAATTTATCAGCTATATATAAACATGCTGTGCAGTGCATTCTGCATCAACCAGTTTCACTGGTTCACTAGTGATGATACAATGTTTTTAATCGTGTTGTTTATATGTCTTTTTTACTCATGGGTCTCCGAATAGTAGCTGCTTCCTATGCAAATGTTAGCTAATTGTATACCAGTTCAGGTGTATTAGTTCACCGACTTTCAGTTTTTCAATCAAGGTTTACCCAGAAGTGGCTACTGAAGGGTTGCCTAGATCAACCTTCAGTCACTCTTTGACAAAGTACCAACAGGAACGAAACACATCAGAGTTGGCTGTGGGGATGATGTACCTTCAATAAACGTATTTTCCAATGGCTACCTTTGTTCAGTTTCCTTACCAGCGTTTTTTGCAGTGCTCTATTAGTTTTTTTTCTGCCAACTAAGACTTGGCTCACCTTGCCCTGGACCCAGCTCAGCCCAACTCAGTCTATGCTCACCTCGCCCCGGATTTATCTCAGCCCAACAAGGACAAACCCCCACCAAAGTAAAGAGCTCCAGCAGCCTAGATGCAACTGGTGACTTGGTCAGATGCAGTTTGGGAATGTTGACTGAATTTGTAATGTTCAATTATGAGTCCCTTGTACAAGACACAGGTGAACCTATGCCACTACATCCGGAGCAGAGACGGGACAGAGGGGGCACAATGGAAGGAAAAATTTACCTGATTTTGAAGAGAATTGACTAAATAGTGAGGAACATGGAGGGAATGGCGAGTGAAATTGCTTATCTCTGTTCTATTCTATGCCACAGCAGCTGGAGAGCACAAGACATCTGGAGGAATAATCCCCCCCCTCCCGTCTCCATGCTATACCCATATGTTATACAACAAGAGAACAAACTATGGGGAGACCTCACAGAAAAGGAGATCCTATTTAGCTCACTCTGAATATGTGAATGAATAGATATTAAAATTAATATTTAATTGGATTAATTTAAAAAATTAGCTTTTCACTAGCATTACTATCAGCACAGGTACCTCAGGCTTTAATAACTGCTGCTACTGGTTTAATCACTGAAATATATTCCTTCTTTTTTCTCCACTCTCTCTATATTTCATTCTTGGTATTTACTTGACAGTCCTCAGGATATATAATATATTATCTATACAAAATGCTTCACCTGCTGTAGATGCATTCTGTATATGGTCAATTGGTAAGATGTATCCCAATTGTCCATATAATTAATTAGTACACTATAATCAATCGATAATAAATACAGCCTTATCTTCTAGCTTTAGGCTGCGCCCATAGTGCAGGAGACGGCGCGAGCTACGTAGGATGCCAATGCATTTGCATATAGTGTACATGCGCTACGGAGAGACCGGCGCTTCGCGCTACAAACAAGTTGGTATTTCCCGTGAGACAGCTGGGTCACGTGAGCGGTTCGCCCAATGAGGGTGAACCAGCTCCATGACATCACGGCCATGACCCCCATCACGCCTCCCTATCATCTCTGCCTGCTGGACAGGAAATCTCTCCTGCTGCAGGCGAGCGTGCGCTGCGTCAAGGAGCACGGAAGCGGGCGCTTCCACTATAGCCGAGGCCTTAGAAGCAAGGATACAAACATACAAAGAGAGATATTGATATATTATTATTACCTAATTATTAAGTATATACTAATTAACAATACTACTTGACCTTGATCTTGTTTTTAGCCATTTCATCATCATGATTAAATTATCACGTTTGTCTATGTTACACCCTGTGTTTATGATTAATGCTGTTTACTTTAAAAACTCGAACATTAGGCTGTGTCCATAGAGCCTCAGCCCGCGCTCCTCCGCGCTGACGCTGAGGCTCGCCTGCCCGGTCAGCAGCGATCCCATGGACTGGCAGGCGAGCCAGCGTGTGCGATCAGGAGGCGGGGGGAGGCGGGGCAGTGTACTAGGCCAATAGCCCACGACGCACCGACGTCAACGTCACGGCGCCGACGTCATGACGCTGTGACGTTGATGCTGCTTTGCTGTGATTGGAGGTTTTCAGCCGACAGCGCGCTGAAAAACAGCATTGGCTGTCGGCTGGAAAACCCAACTCCTCAGCACGCCTGCGGACACTCGTGTGCGCCCCCTCTCAAGACAACCTCATTGAGGATGCCGGGGCTCAGTATGAGCGTCCGCACGACTCAGCGCTGCCTGTCCTTCCATGGACGCAGCCTTAGAGTCATGTGAGCACAGTTGTATGTCTCCTTTTTTTTTTCATTAATCCAAATTAAATATTAATTTTAATATCTATTCAAACACACATTCGGAGTGCGCTTTTCTGTGGGGTCTCCCCATAGTTTATTCTCTTGCTGTATTTCCCTACAAGATCCTAAGCAGCAACCATCTTTTTTTTTTTTTTTTTTTATAACTTTCATTTTATTAGGTGAGGCAATACACAGGGGCCCGTAGCCACAATTTCCTCCTCATCTGAGATGTTGGGTAACATCTGGGTATGTATGAATAGGGGTCCAGTTATAGACTGGAAATGTCTTGCTGACTCTGTGAATTGTTTAAAAAAGATGGTTAACAAAAAATTGTGAACTAGCGCTAAAGTGTAAAACACAGTGTGATAATATAAAATGACTTATAATAAAGGTTGGCTTCCCGGTGATACTGCCAGTACTAACAGAAAAACACAAAAATATAGAAAAAAACCTGGCGCCAAACTGTCAGTGGAATGTCCTGTACTCCTCAAGGGATCCGCACACTTGCTCGACAGACCATGCAAAGAGAAAAACACAAACAAACAAAAATCATTGCGCAACACTGTAGGGTAAGCAGTACTGCACTAATACACACAAACAATTAAGAGTCCTAGCGACAATTAAAAAACTATTTATTAAAAGGAACTATGCCAAATCAGGCATTGGCAAATGCAAAGAACCGCAGGTCATCTGGGACACAAAAATTGGAGCCCTACTTACAGACAGCAAGGCTTTAACTCGCATTGGTAGGAACAAGTCCTAAATACAGATGGTCTCCCTGCCGGGTGATGTCTCTGCTCCGTTGCGACTTGAGCTCCAGACCGTCCCTACGATGGTAGCCGGAACAGCTCCGGCCGTGGAGGCTGGTGTGCGGGGTCCACAGCTCTGCACCACGTGTAGACACACGCCTCACTTCCTCCTCCGGAACAAACGGGAAATCGTTGTGCGCCCGCGCGCGATAGTACCCGTAGCCTTAAAGGGACAGCTGGCAAGCTGAAGGGAAAGCTGGGCTCCAATGTTCAAATGTTCAAATGACCATAAACGTCCAAAGCCAGACCAACAGTGGCAATGCCACTAGCCCTACTCGTTTCGTAGATGTCACTCTACTTCCTCAGGGGCTGAAAACAATGATACTTGGTGACACAATAATAAACCCTAGCCAATTAAAATTAATTGATCATTTAGAATTAAAACAGCCTGTATGTCATTAGTACCAATTCACTACATGGACTCTTAAACATACATTACATAAAAACAACAGTTGTTGTTTTTATGTTTTTATGTAATGTATGTTTAAGAGTCCATGTAGTGAATTGGTACTAATGACATACAGGCTGTTTTAATTCTAAATGATCAATTAATTTTAATTGGCTAGGGTTTATTAATGTGTCACCAAGTATCATTGTTTTCAGCCCCTGAGGAAGTAGAGTGACATCTATGAAACGCGTAGGGCTAGTGGCATTGCCACTGTTGGTCTGGCTTTGGACGTTTATGGTCATTTGAACATTTGAACATTGGAGCCCAGCTTTCCCTTCAGCTTGCCAGCTGTCCCTTTAAGGCTACGGGTACTATCGCGCGCGGGCGCGCAACGATTTCCCGTTTGTTCCGGAGGAGGAAGTGAGGCGTGTGTCTACACGCGGTGCAGAGCTGTGGACCCCGCACACCAGCCTCCACGGCCGGAGCTGTTCCGGCTACCATCGTAGGGACGGTCTGGAGCTCAAGTCGCAACGGAGCAGAGACATCACCCGGCAGGGAGACCATCTGTATTTAGGACTTGTTCCTACCAATGCGAGTTAAAGCCTTGCTGTCTGTAAGTAGGGCTCCAATTTTTGTGTCCCAGATGACCTGCGGTTCTTTGCATTTGCCAATGCCTGATTTGGCATAGTTCCTTTTAATAAATAGTTTTTTAATTGTCGCTAGGACTCTTAATTGTTTGTGTGTATTAGTGCAGTACTGCTTACCCTACAGTGTTGCGCAATGATTTTTGTTTGTTTGTGTTTTTCTCTTTGCATGGTCTGTTGAGCAAGTGTGCGGATCCCTTGAGGAGTACAGGACATTCCACTGACAATTTGGCGCCAGGTTTTTTCTATATTTTTGTGTTTTTCTGTTAGTGCTGGCAGTATCACCGGGCAGCCAACCTTTATTATAAGTCATTTTATATTATCACACTGTGTTTTACACTTTAGCGCTAGTTCACAATTTTTTGTTAACCATCTTTTTTAAACAATTCACAGAGTCAGCAAGACATTTCCAGTCTATAACTGGACCCCTATTCATACATACCCAGATGTTACCCAACATCTCAGATGAGGAGGAAATTGTGGCTACGGGCCCCTGTGTGACAGGGACAGATGTACAGGAAAGTGTCATCCCAGAGCAGTTAGCTGTGACTACTTTTTAAAGCTCACCTGCGGCAGCACGGAGGCAAAGACCCGAGATGATCTATCGGAATGCTGGGAATACAATAGGTGACATTCAGCTTTACTCAATACCAACAGAAGCTTTCGCAAGATATCTTGCAAACTGGGGAGGACTTCCGAATCGATATGCCCAGCTAATCTTCCAACACCATATGACTTTTGAGCAATATTCCCAGTGGTTCAAACAAGTCAACTTTGATAGCTATTCCGAACAATTTGAGGAGAGCTATTTTACATGAACTGAAGAAGCAGTTTAAAACCATTGCAGCCCAATTCAAGGGCTGTGAAAGACACAATCGATGCACTTTTACAGTATCAGAGGACTGTGGGCTGGAGTCTTCGGTTACCAACAAACAGGACTGAGCTTAGTCCAAACATCTAAGTCCCGGTTTTGGGGACAAAGGAAGGCATTTTTTACTAAATCGTAAGTGTAATATTGTATATTTGTTTACATAAAGTACTATCTATTTTTATTCAGTATCTTTCTCTGTGCGCTTTTTCTATTATTTTAGTGACTTTTTTTCAGGACATTTTGCATAGTGGAATATTGGGATGGGATTTTAAGAAATCTAATTTATTATTTGGAACAAAATCTTTTTAGACACAGGTCACAAGTCAGAGACGCCGATCAATCATTCTTTCAGTAGCTGAGCTATGTACTAAAATTCCACAAGGATGGATTATTGGTTTTCAGTGGGGTGAAGGAATTTAGAATACTTTCAATCCACTCTTATCTTGAGATACAGTTAATCATTTATTACATTCTTTATGTGACAGTGCTTATTAAATAAACAACAACACAATGAATGTGATTTATAATACTTCTACAAATAACACTGAATGTCCTTGCACACACCACATCCAAACATGTCCATGTATGCTTTCTGTTGGAATATGTTCAGATGTTGTGGCTGATGCCACATACTGAGACCAGACAGCTCACAGGAATGAGTTAGTCCAGACTTGGGCTGCAAACTTGGCATTTTATCTGCTTGTACTCTGATGAATTGAAAGCGACGTTTTATAAATGGTACTAAGCAATAGGACGTCTCCTTAGCACTTCACCTGTGGTTAAAAACACACCGGCACTGAAAATGATGAGCAGTCTGTATTAAGCTGCATTGTGTGGGATTTATTTAATAGCACAGGTGCATAACATTTTTAGTCAATATTGAGAAAAGGGCAGGATACCGACATATAAAGTCCACTATTGAATTGTTTAATCATTATAATAATTAGTTTATGTTTCAAGCAGAGGGTCCTAAGACCACAAGTAAATTGTGTGAATTTCCTTATCAATTATTTTAGGAATCAGTTATTTGTAAGTGACATAACTGAATGAGGGACCTTGACTAAAAGTTAATACACCTTGGACACATTATCATTGGTGTAGAAAGATAAATATGATGTTTCATATCTTTAACCACCATTCATCTGGTCGAAGGAAGAATGCTATGCAGTGAAAGTTTATGCAACACATGTTGATAATTATTATTTCTGAAGATAATTGATTTGCTTGCTGTAGCACAAGAATCAGTTCGCTTATAATAGGATGTTGAGGGACATGAGAAATGTTTACTTATCCATTTACAAAGAAAAACATGAAACTCTTGTAACCCATGTCCCCCCCCCCCCCCTCGGTCGCAGATTGGACCTCTAGGGTGTAGTGAGGGCTGGCTACATGCTTGTTGGTGGTGCATACCTGTGAGGAACAGGAGGGCCTGAACAGGAGGGCCTGAGTCTCCCGCATTGGTATTGGGGATAACAGGGACAGGCTTCTGGGGTATATGCCTTCATCTTTAGTGGTGGTGGTGCAGCGCCTCCATCTCTGGTGAAAACCTAAGGAATAGGCTGGAATCCTCCCAGAGAAGCCCTGGTCCCAGGGCGAGAGATTCCAATCTCACACACAGTCTTTTTGTATAAAACAGCAATGTCTCTTTATTGTCTTTACAACAGCACACAGCAGCAGTTCATGCACAGCAGCAGTCCATATGCAGTGTACAGGATGTTGACCTCCTCTCCTTTTCCTCCAAGATGTATCCCTGCAGGATGGGCTGTATGGGGTTCCGATATCCCCCCGACACTCACCCCTAGGGTATACCCTCTGGGTGAGGCAAGAGTCCCCCCCTCACCCCTTGAGTAGGGTGAGGGGCATTGGTCCACTTAGTTTTATCAGCTCTAAACAGGCTGGTCTTCTGCCTCCTCTCCAATCACAGGTGTCATTCTAACCATGGCCTCTCCGATCAGACACACCAGCACTCTCTGCTCCCAGGACAGAACTACTTGTCACTCCCCTCTGTCTCAGGCCTGCATAAAGAGTCATGGGTCTGCCTCTATCACTCAAGGTAGGGCTTGAAGCGGGGGAAAAACCCATGATAACTACTGGCGGCCTGCCCTTAACAGGACTTACACCAGTAGGAGAAAGATATATAGCCCCCATTTCTTACCGGGGCTACACTCTCCTAATTATTTTTAGTTAATGCTTAACGCAGAATTCAATGTCTTTTTTTCACTTAAAAATTAACACACTTTAAAAGGCAATGTGCAGGTCACATGGACCCCAACTTTAGGTCAAATTACTCTTTTTGTACTGTCATTTTCACGAACGTCTGAGCAATTTAACATGCAAACATATTTGCAAAGTACAATTGAATACATTTGCAAATCTCTGTCTATGACCTGCAGGTTTCCCCCAACCCCCCACCCCCCACCGTGCCAACTTTGTTTATTTTCAGGGACTTCCCCTATTTCGTCAATGTCTCCTAATCCAGAAGTTCCCAAATAATGTAACAATTCTGCTGCCAGGCAAGATTGAAAAATGCATTGGAGTTAATGTCGAGGCCCAGGATAATAAAGGTTAAGCATGCTCGTTGCCTGTAGATGGCGACCCTGGGTAAGAGTGGCCATCTTAGGCTGAAAAATGGCTGCCAACTTTGTCAATGCCTAAGACCAGTTTTGTATATGTTTTAAGGGGATAGTCTGCCAAAGGACCAAAGTGAACTGGTGTCTAATAGCTTAAAAGGTAGATGTCCAACAACTTTTTTGTAGGAAACACAAATTAGACAAACATACTATAAGTATTATGAAATAAAGTAAACAAAAGCTGTAGAGGGTTTTACAATCTCTATCTAATCTACTATGGTGATAAGACTCTTATTCCTCAAATCAACAGCTAAATAGTTTTTCACGTTGTCCTTTGGTTGTAGATTATCCTATCATTAGTCAAACAGACAAATATAAATATCTGGTCAAATTAATTCAGAGGCTCCGAAGAAAAGGAAAACATATGAATTTTTCACAGTATAGAAAAAATAATGAATATTGTAAGTTTAAGCGTGTTTGAATCTTTTGAAAAAAGCCAATTACACTAACATGTTGTTTTAATTACTTATTTTTGCATACTACATGAGACCACCATTTTAAGCGACTTATACTCATGTATGTGCCAATTGTTATTAGTCTAGTTTACGTTAACATAATTTGATATAGACTTCAACCTGGGGATACAGAGCATGTAGATCAGTAATTATCAAATGCAGTTGTCCGTTAGTAAGGCTACTTTGACACCAACTATCCCTAGACCAGTAGTTTTGGTGTGTTACTCAATGGCTACAGAACAGATGTGGGCATTTCTTGTTCATTCTAGTAATAATGCTGTGACTCAAACAGTTAAGCCAGAGAACCACCACAAAAGGCCAGTGAGATACAAAACTGTGTTAAATTCATAGCGCTAAAGGTCAGTAAACGAGAGGGAAGCCGGAGCACGTGTGGTGTCGCAGATTGAGAACATGTCTCTGTGTGGCGCCTTAGACACCCAGAATTATAAGCCCTAGAATCGCGGCTTACCTTCTGATTATTAGATAGAGCAACAAAGTGCTTTGAAATCAGCCAAAATGAATGAGTTGTTTGCTAACAGCAGTGCCTTGTTCCAAACGGAGCTGAGAGCTTCATTGAAAGAGGTCAGAGACCAAATCAGAATGCTCGCTGAGCGGACTAACATGCTGGAAAATACAAATGATGAACTAGAGATTGCACATAATATACACAGAATTGAACAAGCAGCAAGAGACATGATTAGTGACCTAAAAAGATAAAGAAGAAGGCCTTGAGAATAGATAAAGGAAAAATAGCATCAGGATTCGGGGCATACCTGAGTCTGTAAACAACTTGACCCTTACCTTCTTCAGGTACAGTTCTGGCCAGATGTAGAGGCTGTAGAGGGCGCTGAGAGATAGGCCCTAAATTGATGAGAAACCAAGAGATGTTATAATCAGCTTACATTATCACAGAACCAGAGAAAAGGTTCTTTGGGCTTCACGAGCAGTGCCCACAATAGAAATGGAAAGGTCTGTACTACACATTTTAGTCTCACTGACTACACTGGCGAAAAAGGAAAGAGATGAAACCCATAACAGGTTCTGAAAAAGAACGAAATCAGATATTGAGGGGATTCCCATTCCCTTTACTAGTCAGCAAGAATGGTCAGCAGAAGTCTTCCAGAGACACCGCCAAAGTAGAACTGTTACTTGAACGTCTTGGCCTCAGACACATATCCACAAGGATATCTCCATATGGAGAGACCTCATTGCCACTAGAGAGTGCCTGGACAACAGTCCAAAAAAGCTCCAGTTTAGCAGAAGACACCTCCATTAATAGTGCTGAATCAAGACTACTCGTCTGCTAACACTCAGGCCCATTAATACTCAAATCTCTCCTTTAACAAATGTTACTGTTGTTGTTACATTCTATTTCTCTTTTCCAGGTATTCAGCTTTGGTTTAGGCCGGGGGTCTCCAAACTCAGTGCTCAAGGGCCATCAATTGGCTAGCTTTTCAGGATATCCTTGCTTCAGCACAGGTGGCTCAATCAGTGGCTCAATTGAAGACTGAGCCACTGATTGATCCACCTGTGCTAAAGCAGGGATATCCATAAAACCTGGCCTGTTGGTGGCCCTTGAGGACTGAGTTTGGAGACCCCTGGCAATAGATCCCTGATAGATGATAAAGAAGACTTCTACACGAGACATGTACTTGTGTGTAGAAATAGTTCACAACTGCGTAGATTTAATTAATACATTGATATGTTTATTGGTTTAACATTTTGTAACTGATGCCAAGATGTTGCTTCCAGTTGTGCCTCATAGAGTAGTAAACCCCTTCTACCAAACAACTACGGCTGTACAAGATGTTCGTTGTGAATCGTTTAATTTTGCCCTCATATTACAAATCCCTTCATTAGAGATACACATCAATTTTTAGGACCCTAGAAAGCTTACAAGGGTTAATTTAAAATTACAATCTGTTCAGGTTGACGTGAGAAAACGAATTAACTTCCATCACAACTGTTCCCAAGAAACCTGACAACATGGGGGAGCTTGAATTAATAGCTACAAGGGAGCAGTATGATATTATAGGCATTACTGAAACATGGTGGGTTGAAAGTCATGACTGGCAGTTAATATACAGGGTTATTCCCTTTATTGAGAGATCGAGCAAATAGATGGTAGAGTATATTTATATGTTAAACTGGGTTTAAAAGCTATTATAAAGGCAATATGTTTATGAAGGGATCGGTGAAAATGTAGACATCTTGTAGATAGAAATTAGTAGTAGAGGTAAAAGTAGAAAGAAAATTTGTGTAGGGATATGCTATAAACCACCAAATATCTGTGAGATAGAGGAAGCCAAAATACTTTTGCAAATGGGGAAAGCAACAAAACTAGGTCATGTTTGCATAATTGTGATTTTAATTATCCAGATTTAGACTGGAGCAATGAGATTAGCATTACAACAAAAGGAAACATTTTTTGGGAGTCCTTAAAGACAATTACATGACCCAAATTATTGAGGACCCAACCAGGGGAGGGGCATTACTGGATTTGGTAATATCAAACAATATAGAAGTAATAAATAATATTCAAGTCTGGGAACATTTGGGAAACAGTGTCACATGAAATACTGTAACATGGTCCAATTTGAAATAAATGATCAAAAACCACATTATATGGGTTAAAAAACACTTTAAATTTTAGAAAAGCAGATTTTAATCAAATGTGGAATACATTGGGATGACATTTTTGCAGGACCAAATGTGGAAGATAAATGGGCAGTCTTGAAAACATGGTTAGAAAAGCACAAATTTGACCGTTGAGTAATAAATATAAAAGTAACAAGTCTAAACCAATGTGGCAAAATAAACAGGTGTTGGAGGAAATGGAAAGCAAGAAGCAGGCATTTACATTCTTAGGGGCCTATTCTAGTAGGTTCAATGAGTTTGCTGCTACTTCGCAAGGTTCCCACCGAACGGTTTGTCATTTGTGTTATTACGGTATTCAGAAAGAATCTGAAACCCTCTCAAACCGTGAGGTAGGAAAATTACAAAACCATACATTGTAGCAGCAAAGTGATCTCAGCTTTTTTCTAAGTTCTCCCCCTGCAATTTGTCGCAATCTGAGCTGCACAAAGCGAGCCGCCTCTCCCTGCACAGCTCTCGCAGGCGATCGCAGTGTTTTTATTTAAATTGTAATATTAGTGTGCGGGAGCAGGGGGTCTCCGGAGCTGAACTGCATTAATTTCAGGTCCGGGGACCCCCTGCTTCCCGAGTTACAGGCCCATGTATGGGGTGCCAGTATCTCGTATGCATTTAAAAGTCCCTGTCACGTGACGCGGAGGATTTAAACTTTGCTCGTCCATACCGGAACCCCATACCGGGGCCTGTTACTCGGGAAGCAGGGGGGGCACCAGACCTGAAATCAATGCTTTTCTGATCCGGAGACCCCCTGCTCCCGCAAACAAGTATTCAAATTTAAATAAAAACAGCTTCATTGCCTTAGCAGCTAGTTAAACCTGAACAGCCTGTTTATTGGGGCAGAGGGGGTGAATGAAGGCAATAGTTGCCCCAGGGTGGGTGTTTAGGCCTGCCAGATAGGTTGCGGGAGGCGTTAACCCCTTAACTACCATAGTGGTATGAACCGCTATGGTAATGAAGGGGTTAAGCACTCCCACTACCCACCGGGTATGCCTAACCACCCACCCTTGGGGCAAATACCCCCAACACCCAATCCCTCTATCCTAAAGAAACATTAAAAAACACAATAACCCTTCTACCCACCTCTTCTACCCCCACCAACCCATCCTCAACATATCATGTAGAGTAATGGGCAAAATTACTATTATCCAGATATGGATAATAATGTATTTGCCCATTTAAAATAAAACATTATCCAGCCAGCATAAAGTAAATAAAACTTTTACCTCTCACAAACCTTGTCTGATACTATGTTGCAGAGGATCCAATTAAAAAAAATTTCATCTGATGAGCGATCCAGCCTCCATCATTTAGCTTCCATTGACACGTAATGCACCACCTAATACTTCCCCCATTCTACTTCCTCTACTTACCCCAGCCAGGAGGAAGGCTGTCCTCATCACCGTCCTTTGCGGGCAGGAACAGTACGATAAAAAATACAAACTAATGGCCCCTAACCCCTTAATAACATTTGTGATTAGTAATCGCCATAGTAATTAAGGGGATACCACCATCCCCCACTACCAACCTGTGCGGCCTAACCACCCTACCCAGGGCAACTACCCACACCTTCTACTCATTTATTGGCACAGTGGTACATCATGCCCATAAAATATGGGCATGATAAGCCACTATGGCAGTCAATAGGAAAACCTAAAAAAATTAAATCACCAAATATTAACCACAATCAAAAAAGCCAATCACCAACACTAAACTAGAATTTTAAAAAAAAACAATCACCAAAAAGAAACCAGAATAAAAAAAATCAACCACTAAAAATAAACCAATAATAAATAAATAAATCACAAAAAAAAACAAGAATTAAACAAAGCAATCAACTGAAAGAAATTTGAAACTAAGCAAACCCCAAAAATAAACCAAGAATTAAACTAAGCAAACACCAAAAATAACAAGAATTAAACAAAGCAATAAACAAAAATTAGTCAGAATTTAAAAAAAGCAATCACACAAAATAAACAAGAATAACAATAACAATCAACAAAAATACATATCAATGAAATCAAAACAAGAATGTGCATAAAAATGCATTGCTTGTCACTGTATTTATGTATAGCCATAAAGGGGCATAGATAAATACATTGGCAGTCAATGGGCAATCGAAAAAAATCTCCCTATGGATTACAAGTAAAGAAGATTGAAGAAAGAAGAAAAGAAGAACAGATGTTACCTGAAGCTGAGGATCATTGCGTCACAGATGGAGAGCTTCCTGAGACATTGGGAATCGGAGGGTGAAGACATCTAAAGGTAAGAAAAAAAATTGATTGTATGTAATTTAAATTTTTCAGGTATTTTTTATTATATTTTGACATTTTCATTTTTTTGCTTTCCCATTGACTGTCAATGTATTGGTAATGAAGGGGTTAACTCCTCCCGCAAACTCTCTCCCCCCCCCCCCGCAAGGCCTAAACACCCACCATGGGCCAAATGCCACCTTCACCCACCCCCGCTACCCACAATAAACCAGGCACTGGTAGTTAACGCCTTTATTGCCTTAACGGTTAGCCACTAGGGAATGAAGCTGCCTGTAAATGTATTTTTATGGCATAAGATAGAAGCCGGGATCTCCGGAGATATTAATGTGTATCAGCTACACATTAGACTACCAGCATCAATCCGAAAAATCCATTTTTTTCTAAGTCCTGCTCTCAGATTCCTTCTCTGAGATGAGATATTCGATAAACTCGCAATTCCAGAGCTCCGATTATCTCATCGGAGCTACTAGAACAGCCAACATTTATCGAAATGGCACTATTTGGATTTTTGCAGCTCCCGCTCGATGTATTTGAACAGAAGTGAAAAATCGCAAATAAATTGCCTACTATGTACACTTTGGCCAACTTATCGAGGCTTTCTGAATAGCTATCTTCTGTACAGTAGCACATTTTTGTGATGACTGCTCAAAATCCTTGATGAGTTAGTTATCAAAGCTACTAGAATAGGCCGCTTAAAGTCAGAAGGGATGGAGACATCATATCAGAATTATAAAGAATGTAACAATAGTTGCAAAAGGGCAATCAAATTAGCAAAAATTGAAAATGAAAAAAGGATTGCAATAGATCAAGAAAGATCAACCCTAAAAATTAAGTACCCCAGGCTGAAATGAATGCGATTCAGCTCTGGAATTCCCCTGCTTCAATACTGTGTTATTAAAATAAAATAAAAACAGTGCGATCGCCTGTAAGAGCTGTGCTGGGAGATGCAGCTCTTTCTGTGCAGCTCTTACAGACTGCAGGCACATCGCACGGGCAGAAGTTAGAAAAAGAGAGAGCTAAAGGCACTACTATCCCGGGCGGTTTGGTATTTTCCTACCAAACGGTATCTGACTTGTGATAACTTTTTCTGAATACTGTGATAACACAAACATCAAACCGTGAGGTTGCTCATGACAAAATGTTTCATATAGCAGTGATATTATCAAAGCTACTAGAAAAAAGTCCCTATAAAACACATAAAAATGGTTTCTGTGAACTGTCATTACGTCAGCACTGGATAAGTAAGTGTATCCATGGCTGGTCCAGACTATACTTTCTGTCTCCTATCACGCAAGTCCTAGAAGCTACAGGCAGTGTCAGGCAATCCTGTGGGTTTGAATACAGAAAGGATGGGGGAGCACAGTTGTGGGAAACAGGCAGTGTAATGAGTCTAGTAATAGAGCGGTTATACCCTGAGCGAACGTAATAGCTCAGGTGGCAGATGACCAATTGAAAGGGCGAATATACATAAATATGTGTATGTGGGTGAGAAGGTAAAAAATTGTAATATATAACTTACACGGCCTTGTGTAAGCTCAGTCTCATCAAGGTTTCTTTGGGGATCCCGTGCTCTTGCAATGATCCTTTTTCTCTCCGCGATGTGAGTTCTTCTTCTTGATGTATGTCCTTATTGCTTCGTGGTTCAGTGTTTCCACTCCAGGAGGATTTCCTCTCATATAAACAAAAGAGAGGATATGGTTAAGGCATATGTGTATAGAGGCGTCAATGGGGGGGGGAGGATAGGGTATTGATAAACCACTAAAATAGATTTGTATGATCTAACACTCACACGGGCCAATGTGAGTGTGGTCCTATCTTGGTGTCTTGTTCCTGCCCTTTTAGGGATATTACCCAATTGGTAGCAGGTGGTGATGAAGGGGTGGGGACAATGATAAAAGATATAATATCACAATACTCACACGGGCCAGTGTGAGTACACACTCCTAGCGGTTTCTTTATACTTCTATTCCTGGTGTGACTGACGCTGAAGATAGCTGGTAACATATACAAATGACACTATGGTCTATAATTCAGACGCAATGAAAATTCAAAAAATTATCAAAAGACATTGGCATGTGGTACAACAAGACCCCATTCTCAAAGACTATATCCCCAATGTCCCAAGAGTCATATTTAGAAAGGCCCCGTGCATTAAATCACAATTAGCACCTAGTGTCTTCAAAAAAGAGGAACCTATAATTCAAACCTGGTTACCTCCAGTTAAAGGCTTTCACAGCTGCTTTAACTGCAAAGCATGCAAACAAGCAGCAAAGGGCAATAAAATAGAATTCATGTCTAATGTAACAAAAGAAACTTTCAAGATCAAGCAAAATCTAAACTGCCGCACAGATCACATTGTCTATCTATTGTCCTGCCCATGTGGACTCCAGTACGTGGGCCGCACCTCAAGACCCCTACGAGTCCGCGTGCTGGAACACATGGGGAACATAAAAAGGCGGCTAATGACACACAGTGTCTCCAAGCACTTTAGCGAATTCCATGAGGGCAACCCAAACCTTCTGACGTATAAGGGAATAGAGAGGGTTGACGTCAACTGGAGAGGTGGGGACAGGCTGCGTAAACTATGCCAACGAGAAACCTTCTGGATATACAAATTAAAGACACTAACACCCAGAGGACTCAATATTGATATAGATCTGGGGTCATTCATGTGAGCACTTAATACCCCAGACTATGGCCCATCAACTCTACCCATGGATATTATATATGTTTAACATAGGGCAATTACTAACCTGCTTCTTCTCTTCTAACTACAGATACATCCTGCCAAGGCTCTGCATTTTTCTCCATCATTAGTATTGGACTTGTTTATTCACGTTCATTTATTAGGATTACATTTTTGGTTCGTACACTTTATCTCTGATTTCATTGCATTCGTAATTCCATACAGAGATACTTTTTTACTCATTATTCGCTTATATTTTTAAGACACTATATATTTTTTAGACACTTTAACTTATAATTTTCTTTACACATATTATTTTATGTTATTTTTTACGTATCATCTGTTGAATGTATTATCACCTTCACCTGCCCTTTTCGGCAGTGTTATTACACTTTATTAGACTACACGTAAATTCAATTGCTATATTCACCTCCTTAGGATAATAAGTCAGTAGGATATTCACATTTTCACTTTAACATTATTTATCTATCACCTCAATTATCTTCACTAACAACCATTAAGTATTTAAATTACCTTTTCACTAACAACACTATTCATTTGTATCATGTTTAAATTAACACAAGATTCGACCATTTCTATCATCACTTTTTATTGGAATAATCTAGCAATACAGTATAATACACATTTTTTACCATTTCATTTTTATCTTTATCAATAATAGAAGACACAAAGTTCTCTACATATATGCAATTTTATTTGGCACATAAAAATGAATACACTTTTAACTTGCAGCCTTTGGAGGCATAATCAATATCTTTCTAATTTTATTTGGCACATAAAAATGAATACACTTTTAACTTGCAGCCCTCGGAGGCATAATCAATATCTTCCATGCCATTTTTGCATGCTACCAACCTTTATTAGGTTGGAACTCACACCCGGTCACAACAAGGGAATCATTAGAGACTTTGAAAAAACGCGCAGCAGGCATAAGACTGCGCGCGCACCTTCAGCCCTTCAAAATCAAGGAACTTTATTGAGACTCAATCATGGACACCAAAAAGGCCATTATAAGGGTGTACGGCAGCATTGCCTATGCCAGGTTGCACACGCTACCTTTCAATGCTGAAAACTTTATTAGAAGACTAAATTTCACACACGCGCGAGCCAACAGAGGATGGGATGCGCGCGCAACTTTTAAAGATGGCGACGTCCCGTCGCAGCAGAGAAACGGTAATGAGACCGCACCGCGATCAGGATTGGCTGATCCATGTATAAAAGACACGGGGAACAGCCGGTCCTTATCTACAGAGCCTGAGGAAGTCCAGTTCCGGACGAAACGCGTTGCTCTTTTTTCATCTGGGACACTTCACAGCACACCACAGAGGAGGCAGAGGTGCAGTTGTAGCTCCCCATCCGGACGCGGAAGGCGAGATCCCCTACCACTATACACCGCACTGCCCCCCTTTGCTTTTACTTCCCCACAGAAGCCTTTGGTTTCTGTTTTTATATTATTTTTTTGTTTTTTATTAAAATTAGTTTTTAGCCTCCAGACCATAGTGTCATTTGTATATGTTACCAGCTATCTTCAGCGTCAGTCACACCAGGAATAGAAGTATAAAGAAACCGCTAGGAGTGTGTACTCACACTGGCCCGTGTGAGTATTGTGATATTATATCTTTTATCATTGTCCCCACCCCTTCATCACCACCTGCTACCAATTGGGTAATATCCCTAAAAGGGCAGGAACAAGACACCAAGATAGGACCACACTCACATTGGCCCGTGTGAGTGTTAGATCATACAAATCTATTTTAGTGGTTTATCAATACCCTATCCTCCCCCCCCCATTGACGCCTCTATACACATATGCCTTAACCATATCCTCTCTTTTGTTTATATGAGAGGAAATCCTCCTGGAGTGGAAACACTGAACCACGAAGCAATAAGGACATACATCAAGAAGAAGAACTCACATCGCGGAGAGAAAAAGGATCATTGCAAGAGCACGGGATCCCCAAAGAAACCTTGATGAGACTGAGCTTACACAAGGCCGTGTAAGTTATATATTACAATTTTTTACCTTCTCACCCACATATACATATTTATGTATATTCGCCCTTTCAATTGGTCATCTGCCACCTGAGCTATTACGTTCGCTCAGGGTATAACCGCTCTATTACTAGACTCATTACACTGCCTGTTTCCCACAACTGTGCTCCCCCATCCTTTCTGTATTCATTGCTTACAAGGGTCCTGGATAGATCCTGCTGGGGTTCCGAGTCACAGGAGGACATCACTTGAAAATCACACTCAGGCAGTATCATACTCCGCTTTTTTATATTTCAGCTTATCTGACCTAGCTCTACAGAGATAGCGCCCGGGTACCCCCTCCAACACACAATCCTGTGGGTTTACCCCCCTCATGAAACCTCCTTGAGTGGCAGAGTGGAGATGAGGCGTGGTCAGCGAGTTACCCAATCAGGGGGCAGCACAGCCCAGCCCTTCTGCACTAAGGAAGAGACAATCCAAATTATAGTGAGTCCAGCTCTCCCCCTCATGAGGTAGAGGAGTGGAGCTCTGAGTCTCTCCCGGCTGGGAGAGAGAGACAGGCCTTCAGCCCTTCTTGGGGTTGATTGCCTCCCCAAGATCTGAATAGAGCACAAGGCCTCAAGACTGCTAGAAGGCCGGTACCATCCAGATATCTGGGACCCATCCTAAAAGATGATGCATGCGCTGTAATATTAACTGCAGTGGCTGCCTCAATAAAGAATCATTTTTATATACCCCTGCCTAAGTAACAGTCTATTGGGTAGGGGTATGCGAGAAGTCTGTCATGGTGGAGACTGCCTCCAGCAACTCTGGAGTCTGCTGTGACTGGAAGCGCTGACACCATGAGAAGAACTTGAAGGATCACCAATATAGCCTGTCCTGTTTCCCCTTACCATCGCGGAAGCTCATCTCACCTGGATCCTCACAGGTATTTAGCACCATGACGCTTGTAGCAATAGCAAGATCTCTCTCAGAGGGGAGGGGGGCAGCGCTACATAAGTATATAACATTACCATAGGAAAACACATTTTATCATATTGCACAACAAGAAGGTACCGTGACTTAGAGAAGATGGTTTAACCCAGGGGTGTGCCAACTTCCTGCGCTGTGCCCCCCCTGCCTGCTCTTCCCCTGTGTTGCACCCCCTCCTTACCTCTAATGTGACGTCACGTGAGCCGCCGCATCATTTGATGCCGCGTCTCCATGGCAACGGGTATCAAATGATGCCACGTTGCCATGGAGATGCGTGGACTGAAGCCGGGTAAGTGAATTATAGAGGCCTCACGCTCTCAGAGCGGGGCCTCTGTAAAAACCACACCCCCTCCAAAAAGTATTGCGCCCCACCTGTTTGTGCACCCCTGTTAAACCCACTTTTACACTGACTTTCTCCATGAAGAAAGTTCTCTGGATACAAAAAGATAAGAACTATGTTGAAAAAAATGCTAGTTTGTTCACCAAATTCAGATTATGCCCCATATTCCAATTCCATATCCCAACATTCTGGACCAGAGCGGTGCTTCAAAAAAAATACACCCCAACTTGCTCACTGATGCAAAAATCAACGTAGGGGGTAAAGTAACTCTCTCTCTCCAGCAAAAGCCCTATTTCAGGTTCTGCATGGGAGAAATGACATCTTTAGGTATTACCAAAGCAACATTGGAGGAAAGGAAATTTCACCAGCAACAAAGGAAAGGGTTCTTTACAGTAAGGGCAGTTAAAATGTGGAATTCATTACTCATGGAGACTGTGATGGCAGATACAATAGATTTGTTCAAAAAAAGGTTGGACATCTTTTTAGATAGGAAAGGTATACAGGGATATACCAAAAAAGTATACATGGGAAGGATGTTGATCCAGGGATTAACCCGATTGCCAATTCTTGGAGTCAGAAAGGAATTAATTTTCCCCCTTAATGGGGTTTTTTGTTTGCCTTCCTCTGGATCAATAAGTAAGTATAGATGTAGGATAAAGTATCTGTTGTCTAGATTTAGCATAGGTTGAACTTGGACCTACGTCTTTTTTCAACCTCATCTACTATGTAACTATGTAACATATCGTTAAGCCCCTGTGTTGACCATAACCGCTTTTAGTGGTTATGGTTATGTCAGTGCAAACGCCTCTTTTGCATATCATTAGCAGCAGTTATGGGTAATGCAATGCTATTCATGGGAGAACACATGACTTCAGTAGCCCAACCCGGGTGGGGGGAGGGGAGAGGAGGTGTCAATGCTGCATTTGCCCCACCCAAGAATTGCATCGCGGTTACAGGGGCCCTGCGCTCATCTCCACAGCAATGAAACTGATTGCTGAGGGAAAGAGCGGGGCATGTGTAAGAGAGCAGCCCTCCTCTGTCGACGTTTGCGGCATCATGTGACGCTGCGGCATCACGGCTACTCAATGGCACATGGCGATGCATTCCCATGACAATGCGCCATCATGTGGTGGAGCAACAACCTCATGCTGCATCGTCGAGGGACGGCATTGCACCCCCTAATATGATTTTTTGGTTGCACATGACTTAGCGTTATATTACTGTTCTTTGAAGATACACTGTTAGGCTGCGCTTAAAGTGCCGGCGACGCGACCGATGATCATCCGTCGCCATTGCAATAGTTGCAATTCAAATTTAGACGACGTCGTTGGCTACAAGGCCAGTGACATCATAAAGGGGAAGGCAGAGGGACGGAGAAGCTCTCTCATTGGCCACAAGGGGAGACCGTCGCCGAAAAAAATCAAATAACGGTGACTACCAGATTTTTGGTAGCGCTGTCGCTTGGTCGCGCCGTTGCGTGCACTATAAGTGGCAACGACCGCGACAATGCATTTGTTTTTGATGCATCGCCATCGCCGGTACTATAAGCGCAGCCTAAGTCTTAATGTGACGTTAAGTTTGGTTAATGTAAAGTTAAGTCATTTAATAGAGCTTTGTATATCTGGGCCTATGATCAGTATTAAGCTATGTAAATAATGCTTTATCCTTTTTACAACCAAAATTAACAGATGGCATAAATGTCAAAGTTATCAGCTTTTGTATTTATATATAGCTTGCATGCCTCAAATAATATGTATTTTGCAAAAATTCCTGAATGTCTTGTGGTATGAAATGAGACCTGAGCTACAGCATGCTAGATGCGATACCTGCGGGAAGATACAGTAAATCAAGGAAGTTGTAGAAATGATGAAGCCTGGAGAAATATGTCTGTTTTCTTCTTATCCAAGTAGTTAATCAATTTTTTTGACCTTGCTAGTGCAGAGAAAAACTCAGCTGTGTGTTGTCATTCCCTAGCAATAAGCTACATGGTCAATCTATTTTTCTTACAGTATGTCACTTCAGATTTTGGTCAACAGAGCAACACACGGCCCCGGAGTAATCAAAGCGAGAGCTACTGTATCGTACCCGAATCGACAATATCTCATCTGCCTTTGATATTAATGGCAGATATCACCGATTCAGGCATGACACGGCAGATCACACTTTGATGACTAAGGGGCAGTGAATCTGAAAGATTGAAGCAATTATTCATTAGAGTGTGATAGTGAAAAACCGCATAGGTATTTAATCCACCAAGTGCCTTCATCTCAATAGTGGTTACAAAATGACAGGATAAATATTCTAAAATAAATGTAAGCTACCTGTGGTGTATAGATTCTCTAAAATTCAGTACTTTGTTGGCAATATTTAATTTTCTTGTTTTCATTAGTATTTTTTGCAGTGACACAAGTTACTATTTGCCAAATACATAGCACATCATATTACCGTATTTTGTCTTCCTTGCTCATATCATATTGGCCAACCGTGTCCTCCTACAGCAGAACAAGCCATGCCAAAAGCAATCATGATCTCTTTGGTCTACGGTATGTCAATGGTGCATGTGAAACACACAGCCTCCCCAAATCACCTGCAGTTTTATAAACGTCGCTTAGCCACCAGTGAAAGCCACAGGTGTTCTTCTAAAAAGGCTTGTTAATGTAATAACCTACTTCTTTGTTTTTTCCAGATTACACTCTAGTTTTTTATGTAGAGATATCACAAAGAAAAAAGACGGTGTATATTCAGCGCTAAAATAAATACTACTGTATATAATGAACTATGAACCCTGAATGGGTAGAGCTAGGTCGCCAGGTAAGTACTGATTGTACAATCAGATAATTAGATGACACAAGAAAAAAAAAAGGAAAACCGGCGCCTTACAAGTCCAAATGATTTGAGGAATGTCCAAACGAAACCATAAAAAGTCCCAACAGATTCCTCTATAACAATAGCAGTGAAGAAATTGCTGTGCAGCTCCCACCGTGCATATAGGAATATGTGGAGAAAAAACAAACAAAACAAGATTATGGTGCAGTATGCCAAACAATGTAAGCTGACATGAGAGCCCAAAAAAATGGACGATAAATGAACAAAACAAGACAAACAGATAAAACAGACAATAGCAAGGCTAATAGTGAATAAAAAGCTAATTTAATAAAACAACATAAAATGAAGGGTTCCGGGAGACTAAAAGATCGCCAGGTCCAGATGGAGTAAAATTGGGACCCTACTCACAAGATTGCAGATTAAACAGGCAATGGAGATGAATGCCGGGCTGTTAATCCACTATGGTAGTAGCCGAAGAGCCTTCCTGTGATTCCCCTGCCTGGGGCGGATGATGCGTCACTAGGAGGCGGAACTTCTGGGTGGATATTACGTCGCTGGAAGGCGGGACTTCCGGGAACGGCGCTCTTTCAATCTCAAGCCTGGATCTACTGCGTATCTCACGTCTGGAAGATTGAGATTGAAAGAGCGCAATAGTGCAAATATTCCTTTAAAAAAACTGGATATTCAGTGAGTTCTTAGTAGAATCCAGAGAAATTTGTACTTCCAAATTTCCCAAAGTTCACATGTACATAAAGGTATCTTTTATCCCGAAACAGCAGCTTTCACCGAGATGTATGTGTGTGTATATATATATATATATACCACAATTATTAAGGTTATGGTGGGTAAAAAAAGTGACAAAAACCCTCCACAGTATAGCATAAAGCAAATGTAAATATTACTGTATGTTCGTTTGCATGTCTTAGACAGGTGTGCAACCCTGTCTCTCCCCATTATCGCCCAGCACACAGCGTTTCCACTGCAGCAAGGGATTCTGGGAAATGACATGCAAATGAGCACACAGTCTAGTCTAGAATACCTGCACATCATTGATTCTCTCTCTAGTATCCCCTGGAAGTCCACGTATATATGGGCCACATGCGATGTGGCATCCCTATATACGTGTATTAATCACGAGAAAGGTATACAGGCAGTCAGTAAATACCTAGAGACTGACACAAAATTGGATTACATCCAACGAGAATTTATCCTGAAGGCCATACGCTTCATTCTGGAGCATAATTATTTTCTATTCGAAGATCAATATCTACAGGTCTGTGGAACGGCCATGGACACCAGGTTTGCTCCCAGCTATGCTAACCTATACATGGGACTGTGGGAGAGTATCCATGTGTGGGGTAATGCTAGGCTGGGGGCTGGACTTGTGTTCTATGGCCGTTTCATAGACGACCTGCTGTTTATCTGGGACAGCGATGAGAAAGAACTGTTAGATATTTCTTCGTCCTTCAATATTAACAATATGGGATTAGAATTCACATCAGAGATAGATAGATCTAAAATTACCTTTCTCGATTTGGAACTAAGTATTAATCAAGAGGGCAAGATCATCACAAAGACTTTTTTTAAACAAGTAGCTACAAACGGATATATACATAATACTAGCAATCATTACAAAAAATGGCTTGAGAACATCCCCAGGGGCCAGTTTTTAAGGGTCAGGAGAAATTGTTCTCTTGACTCTGATTATTTGGCCCAGGGGGATATTCTAGTGAATAGATTTGTGGCTAAGGGTCACAAAAGAGATACCATTCTGGAGACATTTGAACAGGTAGGTACATTGGATAGACATGTATTGTTGGGGAAATCAACACGCAGAACAAAGTTGACTAATAATAGAGAGTTGAGAAATAACTGGAATACACCTGTCTTTGTGACACAATTTAACGATGCATTCTCTAAGATTAAATTGATATTAAACTCCCATTGGAACATTTTGCAAAATGATCCGATCATCGGCTGTAGACTACCCACAAGGATACCGGTTGTATTCCAAAAAGCGAGGAATATCAAATCTTTAATAGCACCTAGTACTGTAGGTTAAGAACTATAGAGGACGTACATATAAAAAATATTAGTGAGACTGATGGTAATTTTCTATTTAAATGCACAAGATGCATAACATGCAAACATTTAAAGACTTCAAACAGCATTACATCCCATTTAAATGGATTGATACATCCTGTTCAAGGACACATTAATTGTCTATCTAGTTTTGTAGTATATGCTATCATGTGCCCATGTGGCTTACAATACATCGGTAGGACGGCTCGTTGTTTGAGTACACGATTTTTAGAGCAGCGTAGAAACATTATACGTGGCCTACAAACACAAAGTCTATCTCGCCACTATCAATTAAAACACAATAAAGACCCAGCCACAATGATGGTGATGGGCATTGAAAATATCAAATGTACATTACTAAGTGGTGATAGACATAAACACCTAAATCTACAGGAAACCTATTGGATATATGTCCTAAATACATTGAGTTCATCTGGACTCAATGATTGCATTGACATCAGTACTGTAATTTAACTTTTGTATCTATGTACATATCTCCCTTTGCAATAGAAGTATGGAGGTCTGGGTTGAACATGCTTGACATGTTCCCTCCATATCTGTCTCACAGGGTTATATTCCTCGTTTCTGTTCAGGTCATGGTTGTCTGTTTTTTGTCCTTTATTTTATTTTTAATTTTTTTGTGGCACATTCTATATATCTATAATGTTAGTCATCACGATGTAACACGTTCACAATATTACATAATTCATTTAGATTTTTTTTTTACATACATTAGCATGTTTATATTTATGTACAATGTATATTATACACATGGTTAGTAGGTGTAATATTGGATTAGTATATTAGAAGCATTTTAATGCAAAATATTAGTTTTTTGTAAAAATTTATTTATTCACAAAAAAACATTTTTTCACATATAATTATAATTAATTAAACACAACTATATAACACGGTTAGAATTAATATTTATTCAAGTGTCACATAATTTTGTTATAGTCACATATATATATTTTTTTTACAGCTAAATATATATATTATAGTGGTGTTCCTTTGCTGGCAGTGACACTTTGTGCTGTATGGCATATTCTTTACAGTTTGCGATGCCTATGACCTCGGATACAAATTCCAGATCTGCTTGGTATATTCTTCATTCTTTTCTGTAAATTATTCCATTAAATAGATCGAAATATATGATCATGATCTATATACAATTATAGTTGTGTATCATGAATTATATATGAATTATATGAGATGTGAGCTAACTCCCATATACTTTTCTATATAGATTAATTATGCGCATATTCAGGCTCTCACTCTGTCTGTTGCATGGTTACAAATATTCATGATTATTCATAATGGTTTATGAGTGTTTATGTATATATTTAACTATTTGTAACCTATATATCTATAGTGGATTAATATTTGACAAATCTTTTTTCTTCCTAAATACTAAACGAAATTACATTTATCATATTATTTCCTATAAAGGCCCATATTTGGGAGACATGTTGGTCACTAAAGATGGCTGGCGTTGACCTCAAATAAATAGGATATATCATATTTATATCATAATAGAAGTTGTCCTCCAATTTCTTCTTATTTCTCTTTTGCATCATTGATTTCTTTATTTATTATTGTATTGAATATGTGTATTCTGTTTTGTTTTTGTTATATATATTTATGGCAATCATACATATGCATATAATCATGTTGGTATACGGTGTAAGCATGTACTGAATCCAATTAATATCCTGTATTGGTTTGCAAATATAAATTGCTCAATTTGCTATATCTACCTATATATCTAAAGGTATATATATATGTGCACCGAAGGTATAGACATGATTGCATATACATGTAACCATGCATTCATGTATTCATAATTTATTAATTTATTTTTATAACAGTATATATATATGATGCCTATGGATCTAAAGAGAATTATATATTTGTATATTTATGATTGATAATTGATACATATTTTCAGTTTTGGGTAGGTTTTTACAAACATCTATTTCAATGATACCTATGTGTAATTAATATATCATTCCATTTTATAATTAGCCAAGCTCCTATTTGATTGGTTTATGCAAATATAAATAGTCATGACGTATGTCCGTCATTTATCCCCTGATGAAATCACTTAAGTGTGAAGAAACGTGTAGGGAGTAACAGTATGAGCAAGTGGTAGTCATTACACCCTACCTATGCATGCTCGGGACTTTGCTAGAGACTCGGTCTATGCCGCCAAGCACTGACGACCTAATCTAAGGTCACACTATCCATTCCTCATATCCGGAGCTGCTGGTGATTCGGTTCACTTACGGGTGACATTTGGAGGAGTTGTGCAATCTCGGAGGCCCCTGCTGGACGGTGGCTTAGAGGTGCCGAAAATACATGTGGAAGTGAGGCGTGCAAGCGGAGCGGTGATACCCGGCGTTTGGTGAATGAGTATAACTCATTACATGCTTATATATTTTTGTCGTTTGTGAGTGTAAATTTGTTGGACGCTCTTTTTTTATTGGGATTATTAAAATTGTGTATTTTTTCATATCGCACTAGGATCGGGCGCTTTCTTTTCTTCTCGTTTTTATATATATATATATAAAAATTATATATATATATATATATAAAATTGGAACCTTAACAGAATAGAACAGAAATACAGGACATAGCGCCGACTGTTCAAATTTTATCTTCTTAAAATACAAGTATAAAAATGCACTCACATTTTACAAAATATAATCACGCATTTAGGATAAAATATCCGCACCAACAGAACTCTGCTTCTACAGTCTGTATGGCGTGTGACGCCTGCTCTCACGTGTCTGGAAGGGAATTGTCACGGTAACTTGTGATAGGATATAATATACACCAAAATTTCTGGGTTGAATTGAACACGACTAAGATACTGTATAATAAATATAGTTTATTCTTTAAAGAAGGTGAACACACAAGATATACAAATAACAGACAAGAATTAGCACTTAATTAACGGTTGGACAAGAAAGTAATCAGGATACAGGATTGGCAATTCCTTCCACAATACAGGTTCAGATGAAGACATCACGAAAAGACATGAAGACACTGAGTATAAAGCTTACATTCGTTTATATGGAGTTCCACTCCTATACCCTGGCATTGAGTGCAAGTCATTGGAGAACAATTATCTGCCCCCAATCCCTCCTGGCCACCTCACCTGAGGGGCAACGTAATACCTGCCCACTGGGCGGATATTTTTCTAATCAGGGGATTATTTCCTTAGCCCCCTCCCACAAGACTGGCGTCTTAAAGTCTGGTTTGGACAGGAAAGCCTTTGTCCCAAGGTGTGAAACACAACACTTATCATAAAGTACCCACGTCCTGCCTTCCTTTGTGATAGCATACACAAGCATGGTGGGGGAGCCTTTGATCAGGGGTTTATTGTAGACCACTTGTCTCCCTCCCTGAGCATTAACATAACATATGGGCTCTGAGTTTTTATACCAGACCCAAAATACAATTCATTCTTTAATATCTTCACATATTAAAATAATCTGTTCTGTTGGTCTGAGCGGGCTGAAATTTGCCAGGTCCTCATGCCGGAAGACCTTTGCAATAATGGCCAAGTTTCAGCCTTCCATGACCCCCAGAACCGGAGATACAAAAAAACAGTTAAAATCCGCCATTAACTTTAATGCAGGATTCTCCGCCATAGCTAAAATAAATCTCTGCTTTTCACTCTCCCATTGAAATCAACGGTCTCCACCGCTATAGTCTTTCAATGGAGCAACTCCGCCATTGAAGTCTATGGGCTCCGCCGCTATAGTCTTTCAATGGAGCAACTCCGCCATTGAAGTCTATAGGAAAACCGCAATTTTTCACATTTGCCCATACTCCGTCTGGTTGTTCGGAGAGGGCTGAAAATGGCCATACAGTCATGCCGGAACAGTGACTACATGCGACCCAAATCCCAGCCCTCTGGTCCTCACAAGCCCTGAAGAATACAGAGACTGAAAAAGGAGAAAGTTCAAGATTAAAAAGAGAAAACTTAAAACTTAAAGAAGAACATTTTCAGTTAACAGAAGAAGTCAAGGAAAAGTTTGACGCAGAGCACCGACTGCAGAACCAACTGCAAGTTCTGCGTACACACCTCCAGAATGCTGAGGAGAAGCAGCAAACACTACAGGAAGAAAAACTGCAGGCTGCTAAAGAGGTACAAGCTCTGCAGGAACGTCTGAATACCCAGTATGTCCCCACAAAGCAGTATGAGGAGCTAAAGGCCACGCTGCATGTCTTCAGAGCATCGTTGGAAGTGGAGCTTCTCTGAGCAGATGACTCTGTATGAGAGGGAGCATGAGAAGGCTCAGAAACTGGAGCAAGAGCTGGAGAGACAGAGAGACTGTTCCATTCCCTTGAGTCAGTACACCAAGGAGAAAACAGACGCAGCGGCAACCTTGATGACAAAAATTACAGAGCTCCAGAATATGAAGGAGACTCTGATACAGATTCCTCCAATACGGAAAAAGGTATTGGCTCTGCCCAAGCACCAGTATCTCACTGTAACTAATGCCCGTAAGGACAAGGGTACAGTGAGAGTTGGGGACTCCACGCAACTTCAAAACAAAATTACGAAGTTTGAGCCACCAAAGAAAGCACTAGCCAAACTTACAGCTGCCCAACAGGCAACAAACAGAGGTAGGAGTGCAGAATCAAAGCCAGAAGAATCCTTAGCTGAAGAAGCTGAACTGGCGACTCCGTGGTGTGGAGAAGCTGCAGAAAGACCACTTCAAGAGCAGAAAACTCTAAGGGCTAGTCCTAACTGCCCTACAACTGTTGCCATACACTTTGTCTACAAAAAGAGGAGTGCCCGACGCAACAGAAATCTCAAGACCGCGCACGCGATAAAAAGACTTTACGTGGAAAAAGTCCTCCTCGAGCGACTGAGGAGTGCTGATCTCAAGCATCTTCGGGAGGAGACAAAAATAAACTGGAGAAAGGGCTCCAATCCCAGCGGGACAGAGGGTTCTCTTCCTCCATCCACTCTCATTCAAGTCACAGAGCTATCTAGAATGAGAGTGGAAGGATGGGCTTTGGCCGTGGTAAGCCCGAGCTTCCCACAAACAGGGGAGGTATGTAACAGGGGACTTATCCCTGTCCAGTAATGTTCCTTTAATCTAGCAGTGTGGTAGTTAATTACTAAACACCACCTGCCTGATTAGATTGTTTAAAAAAAGCCTGCCTTTGAGACAGGAAGGGACTCTCTTTAGCTCTGACTGAGAGCTGACCTTTGGAGAGACAGAGCAGAGGTTCTTGAGTCCCAGGAGAGACTGACCAAAAGAAACCCAAATCTCTGGAGCTGACCAGTCTTGAGCTCTGCCAGCCACACAGCAGAGCTGATTGCAAGACACCAAATAAGACTTCTAAACCTGGATGCTGATATTTTTCTGTGCACGCACGGGTGCGGTTCCAGGAGAGCAGAGAAGCTTACTCTACAGCAACTAAACAGATAAGACTTTCCTTATTAAGAGACTGCTTATATCTGCTTATTTTCATGTTATGTGCTTGGGCTGGGAGAAGCTTAACTAATGGAGATGTGAACTAATTGCAAGGATTTCACTAGAAATACTCCCAAGTGAATGGAGGCTTTGTTCCTCCCCTGTATTTGGATAATTTCCTGATGAAAAGGAAAAGGCACAATAAAGACTATTATAATTTAACATTATAAACGTCTCCAAATTGTGTACCTCTGTGAACGTCCGTCTACAATAGGGAATTTAGGATTATCTTCTTGCAAAAATTTGTGTGATCTACACCTGGCAACAACCCCTGTTTGGTCTCAGACGTGCATGTTATCTGGTACTGCTGTAAGTAGGGATTTGTTTTTTTTTCCCTTGACGACCCGCTGCAACAGGCGCCTTTTGTTTTAATAAATTGTTTATTGTTTCAGCTTCTGTGTTATATGTAGTTTTATGTTGTTTGTCTCTTACGTTGTTTGTATTGTATGTACTATATGATTTACAGTATACACTATGATCATTTTCTTTTTATCTGTCCACATGTCACGGATCTATTGATTGGAATTCCACATCGTATTAGACCTATTGAATTTCCCCCAGTGGACATATCAAAACTGTGGGCACTGGTTTGTATTTGTATTCCCTGTGTTCCATCTGGTGTTGTTCACACCAGTTATCCCTGACTGCCCTGTTAACATTTCCACTCTCTGTATATTGCTGCATATATGATATAGTTCTTGTAGAGATAAGCGCTATCAAGCACATATTTTTGTGTTGTTTTGGGAAATTTGTAAGTACAAATTTCTCTGGATTCTACTAAGAACTCACTGAATATCCAGTTTTTTTGAAAGGCATATTTGTACTATTTTGCTTGTGTTTTTCTTTCCATATATATATCTGTGCTCCCCACAAACATCCTGGATACCTAACCCCCCTGATACCTACCCAGGAGGCCTAACCTCCCTCCTTAGGGCAACTAAGCCCACCCCCGCCCCTCTACCCTATCACCACACATACAAATGGGAAAAGGCACTAGTAGCCAAAAATGACAACTATCACGTTTGCCCATTTGTTTGCAAAACAAAAGAAATACACAATAAAATAACATTGTACTAACAGTATGTAGCGGGGTACGCCCTGGCTACTATTCTACCCAATCGGCTGGCATTAAACCCTGGTAATAACAGGCTTGCCAATAGTTGGTATGGGGTTTTCCCCCTTCTCTTTGGTACTGCACTTGAGTGACAGCAGGGAGTGGTTAAATCCTGTTGCAGCTGGGACAACCGGGTGCCCACCTCCTGGCTGTTCTTAAGGGCAGGACCACTCTAAAGGTGGTTGTTCCTTCCCACTTGAGGAAGGAAGGTCACATAATTGGGAGCCTGAGATTGGGGCCTACCCATGTGCTCTTCACTACGAGGAGGAGTGAGTGTGGACCATACCTCTGCCTTCGCTAGGGAGGTGGGGAAGAGCTAGGATGGCTGCGGGTGCCCTTGGTCTGTAGTGACGGTCCAGGGACCATCTTCAGTGATAGTTGATGTGAGAAACTGTATCTGGCAGAAGACTGCTGAGTACCTGTTGTGCTACTCCAAACTGTAGTGATAAACCATTCCTGTTTTGCAATATACTTCCGGCCTGCTGTGTGATCTAACTGGGGGAGAGGTAAACAGTTCTACCATGGGAGATCATCTCCATTTCCCTGGAGCCTACGGCAGATGGAGGTGCTGCACTGCTAAGTATTATGTGGAGCCTGTTCCTGTGTCTCCAAGTCATCGCGGATGACTCGGCCCTCCTGTTGCCAGCATGTATAAGCACCACACACCCTGTAAAGGCCCCTATCTGTGATTGGGGGGGGGGGGAATCACTGTTACAAGTACAATACATTAAACTTGCCACAATATGGGCAGGGATTGCCACGATGGTAATGAATGGGCAACCTAAAAAAACATAACAGATACAATACATTATAATGAAATAAAAACAAGCATTTTCCAAAAAATGCATTGCTTGTCATTGTGCTTATCTATACCCTGAAAGGGGCACAGATAAGCACATTGCCAGTCAATAGGCAACCTAAAAAATATACCATTAAATAAAATCGATCAATGTGTTTCTTACCTTTACTGGGATTCAACCTCATCATCCTACTGTTGCACAAACTCTTGACCCATGATGCAATGCTCCTCATAACCCTAATATGTAGAACAAAAGGTGTACAAACAGCGCTTATACAATCAACAAATGATAAAACCTTAGATAAATTGTCCGAATGGTAGTCCTGGAGCTGCCTGTTGAGATTGTTCTGGTATCTTGCACCCAGACTTGAATTTGTGGACAAAAGCAACCTCCTCTGGCGCTGAGGTGGGGACTTGAATTTTCTTCGTATAGACTGTGACCTCAGGAAAAAACAAAAGACAAAACATGCAGGAAGCCTGCAATAGTGTATTACCCAAGGGATACAAAACATATATATAGGAGCAATTTATTGATTGAATTATCTATAAAATATACATAAAAATATACATGAAAATATACATAAAAATTAATAAAATATTTGAACCAGTGCTTGGCACTGACTGGTGATGTGAACAAGCTGCTTGCACACTATCACAGTGGGAGGCTTGAAATTTGTGTCCAAGACTTCTGATCTTTGCTCCGCCTGGTAAAAATTGAAAACCTACTCACCAGATGTGAATAGGTCAAATGCACTGGTTAATGGTCTTTAAGGCCGGGATGCACCGTCTGCCTGGCGGTGTTTACGTCTCCTGCTGCCGGGATCCTATCTCGTGCTCCGTCGTGAATCACTTCATGGAATGCACCCGATCCGCTCGCGCAATGACGTCACCAATTCTCGTCCACTGCTACGGTGTCCCAACAGTACCAAAAACCATCCAACGCGTTTCGAAAGCTCTATTGGTGTCTTTCTTCGTCGACGAAGAAAGACACCAATAGAGCTTTCGAAACGCGTTGGATGGTTTTTGGTACTGTTGGGACACCGTAGCAGTGGACGAGAATTGGTGACGTCATTGCGCGAGCGGATCGGGTGCATTCCATGAAGTGATTCACGACGGAGCACGAGATAGGATCCCGGCAGCAGGAGACGTAAACACCGCCAGGCAGACGGTGCATCCCGGCCTTAAAGACCATTAACCAGTGCATTTGACCTATTCACATCTGGTGAGTAGGTTTTCAATTTTTACCAGGCGGAGCAAAGATCAGAAGTCTTGGACACAAATTTCAAGCCTCCCACTGTGATAGTGTGCAAGCAGCTTGTTCACATCACCAGTCAGTGCCAAGCACTGGTTCAAATATTTTATTAATTTTTATGTATATTTTCATGTATATTTTTATGTATATTTTATAGATAATTCAATCAATAAATTGCTCCTATATATATGTTTTGTATCCCTTGGGTAATACACTATTGCAGGCTTCCTGCATGTTTTGTCTTTTGTTTTTTCCTGAGGTCACAGTCTATACGAAGAAAATTCAAGTCCCCACCTCAGCGCCAGAGGAGGTTGCTTTTGTCCTCATAACCCTGATGCACAGAACACCCTCATCCTCATCTGTTGATTGAAGAGACGTCTCCAATGAGTTCTTCAGTTCTTGCTTCTTTTCTTCTTTCTTCTATTCTTTGAAATCCAAAGAGTCCAGGAGATGTTGCTCCGATGGCCTGTGACATATTTGACCGTCAAATGGTACACCGCCAATCCGATTGGTTGGTGTACCATGTGACATCTTCCATTTTTTTTAAGGATGTGATGTCATCTTAAAAGGGAGAGAAGCCAGCCAATCAGGTAGCATATGCTTCTGTACCTTTAAGATGACGTCACATTAGCAAAAACAAAATGGAAGCCATCACATGGTATATCAACCAATCGGATGGCCTTTCCTTTTTTGGAGTGATGTGACATCCTCAAAAAGGGAGGGAGGCATGCTACCTGATTGGCTATCTTCCTTCCCTTGTTGATGACGTCACATCACACCAAAAATGAAAGACATCACATGGTATACCCACCAATCCGAGAACTCACCAGAGACATCTCTTTAATCAAGATCATGGACTTTTGCGCATCAGGATGAGGAGGATCATTGCATCGTGAGTCAAGAGTTGGTACCACAGTAGGATGACAAGGGTGTATCCCGGCAAAGGTAAAAAAACATTGATTGGCTTTTATGTAATTGTGTATCTTTTTTAGGTTGCCCATTGACTGGCAATGTGCTTATCTATCCCCTTTTCAGGGTATAGATAAGCACAGTGACAAGCAATGCATTTTTTTTGGCAAATGCTTGTTTTTATTTCATTGTAATATATTGTATTTTGTGGTTCTTTTTTTTAGGTGGCCCATTTATTGTCATTGTGGCAATCCATGCCCATAATGGGAAGAGGGGTTGGGGGTAGTTGCCTGTGGAGGGTGGTTAGGCCACTGGGGTGGGTAGCGGGGGAGTGGGGTTAACCCCTTAATTATCAAAGCAGTTACTAACAGCTAGGTGATTAAGGGGTTAGTGGCCAGTAGTTCGTGTTTTTATTTTAATGTTGCTGCCCATGGAAGACGCAGAGGACGCGGAGGAAGACGAGGTTGGCCTTCATCCAGGCAGGTGTAAGTAAAACTTTAATTTACTTTATGTTGGCTGGGTGCTGTTAATTATGTTTAATGGGCATATGCACTATTATCCAGATCTGGATATTAGGAATTTTGTCCATTATTGTACTGTATGTGTTGGTGGTGGTGGGGGGTGTTGGTGTTGTGGGTAGTAGGGATGTTGTATTTTAATGTTTATTGGGGGTAGAGGGGGTGGGTGAAGGTTGGAGTTGTCTGTGGTGGGTGTTTATGCCTACCGGTTATGTCGCGGGATGGGTTAACCCCTTCATTACCTTAGCGGTAGTAACCGCTAAAGTAATGAAGGGGTTAACTCCTCCCGCAATCCTTCCTGTAGGCATAAACACCCACCACGGACCAAATACCATCTACACCCTCCCCCTCTACCCCCAATAAACCAGGCACTGGTATTTAACCCCTTCTTTACCTTAGCGATTAGCTGCTAAGATAATGAAGCTGCGTGTAAATGTTTTTTTATTACATAGGATTGAAGCTGGGTTTCTCCAGAGCTGATATTAATGCGGGCCTGCTCTGGAGACACTTGGCTTCAATCCGATGCAGTAAAAATATTTTTTTCTTCTGAGTCACATCGGGGATCCCATCTCGCCACCCTTGAGGTGGCAAGCTCAGAATCTGCGAGTTGCTTGTAAGTTGTAGCCGCGTTGTGCATTTCTGAGCTACTAGAATAGCTCTATTTCACAAAAAATGCGAGTTGGGGCATTTTTTGAGCTGAGCGGGAGTGCGACTGATCGGATAGAAGCACTTCTCAAGAGTTTGGCATGCTATCGAAGCTTTCTGAATAGCTACATTTACAAATTAGTTCGAGAAGTGCCCCAAATCCTCCATAAGTCACTTATCGAAGCCAATACAATAGGCCCCTTAGAGAGCTACTACAAAAATACACCATGCACTGTGCTTTAGTTCCTTCTCTTCTTAACCGTATGATTATATTATTTAATATTTCTTAGGAATCATCACCATTTTACACGTTTGTATTTCTTTACATTTTAACTGCACTTTTGATGAATATCACTTTATAAAGTTAATCAGTGAACTGGTTGAGTGTGGAGAATGGCACTGCCACCTGACATATGATGTCAAGATAGGTGTTGAGAATGGACCAGGACACACTTTTGCTCGCAGTTGACAAAGGATACACAAATGTCAAATGACAGCACTGCATACAATGCAGTGGCGATATCTAAAAACAGTATAGTTATCACTCAACTAATAGCCATGGTTATGCTGAAATACTGTACAGTATATTCATGCTACACACTAAGACAAAAATCAAACTGACAAAGAGTGGATATTTCATATCAGAGTCACAATGGCATGATTAACACTGCAATGATTAAACACTGCTTGACATACAATGTTCTCAAGGCATAGGAGAATTTGCTTGCAGGGTCTGGCATATGCAAGGTCTGTAAGAAATGTTTTCTCCTGTTCTGGTAGCTTGATTTTGCCCTCTCTCTAAGACATCCTTATGCTTTGCCCTGTCTTTTGCCCCACTTTTTGCCATGTTTTCGGTGACAGTGTACTGAGGGGGACTCTCCTTTTTTGTTGTCAGAGGCTTATAAAGAAATTCTGACAAGGGAGAGGGGAAAAAAGTGGGAGGGAATGGAAATGTAAAAGAGGACTGCCTAATTCAGCAGCTAAATCAAAGTGAGGAGCTGAGTGTGTGTGTCAGGGCAGTGTGCATTTCAGTGTGGAGAGTTCAATGGAAATGTTTGATTAGCTATTTTGAGCAGTAAAAAAGTAGAGGGAGTTTGGCCCCCCACTTCTACTTTATTTTGGGGGACCTTAAAGAGTATGCTAGCTGGAGTCTCTTGAACAAGAACTTGGACACAATAATATATTTGCAGGACAGTGCGTTTCAAAAGACAAAAAGGTAAGACGTTTATGCTGACCTCTTGCTGTGGGTATGTTTGATTATAGATAACAAGGTGTATGCATAGAAGTGCTGTATATAATTATACTTAGCTGCCAAGAATGAGAACTTTACCTTATCTGTTGCTGTTACTGCTAAACTCAATCATAGGCATATTTTATCAGTTAAAGATAGTGGTGGGAATTTCTACTATTATGAATGAGCTGGTGATTTATTTGTATGTGCTTGTTCTGTAACTGGTGTGGGAACTGGCATATTCCCAGTAACCTGCTATTTGTTCATCTTCTTTCAACCTCCTTAATTCTTCTGATAAGCATACTCTTGTGATTTAGGAAAGGTCTTGTTTGTTATATGAAAAAGTATAATTAAAATACCTCCAAGACAATATCATAAATATGTGTGTGTGTGTGTGTGTGTATGTATATATATATATACATATACAATATATATATATATATATATATATATATATATATATATATATATATATATATATATACACACACATATACATATACACACACACACACACACACAAACACACGCCACATAGCATATAATTGTAATATACTGTATAGACTCTTTAGTATAAAATATATAAATCTTGAGCTGATATGCACTCACAGGGGTATGTTTAAAAATCACTTTTGAGAAAACTTCTCACAGATGGTTCTGTACATACCCTTGTGAGTGCATATCAGCTCATGGTTTACTGTATATCTTTTATATTAAAGAGTCTATACAATGTTACGCTATGTGGCACATGCTTCCTATGTTTTTCCATTAGATTCTATGAGAATATGGTTCGCCTTCACAGAATCTGCGAGAGACTACAGTATCATGGTTTGCCTTTGAATTCCGTTGGATCCTACTTTTGAGATCTTTTTATGAAAGGACTCATTTCTTACTGAACTGGTTTGCCTAACAATGTATCAAAGTTCGTTGTTTGATTGCACTTTACATTATTGTCAGTTTTAGAGATTACTCTTAATACCACTATTTTTATTGTGTTCAATTCACTGTATTAGTACTTTTGTCTTACCACACCTCAGCATACTTATTTTCCATTTTGTTATCAACACAATTTATTACAAGTAGATATGCAAGTTTGTTGTATAGCACAAATGTAGTTTGTGTGTGTATATATATATATATATATATATATATATATATATATATATATATATATATATATATATATATATATATATATATATATATATGTGTGTATGTGTATATATATATATATATATATATATATATATATATATATATATATATGTGTGTATGTATATATATATATATATATATATATATATATATACACATGCATACATACATATACATATACACGTGGGCTCATGTTGTATATATAATACATATGTAAATAAGTATAATACATGTACTTTCTTAAGAATGGAATATGATGAAATTACAATTATAGCTATTTTCAGAGGCGGCAGTGACATGGAAAAGCAAGTAACATATTTCTAAATGAACATATTTCTCTCTCTTTAGAATCTGTAAATATTATATGAACCGTTAAAGAGGGTCATATTCATTATCTAGTATATTTGCATTCCTTTCATATTTGTATAAACATTGTACAGTTTAGACAGTGCTGTTCAGTGCACTACAGGTACACTTACATTCTGCTGAAATTATCTTTGAACATGTCCAATTATATCAATATCATGTACAGATGTAACACCTTATTGCACCAACTCGCACATTGCAGCGGGTGCAATAATGGGTCAGTCACGCCCCATTTTCGCACATGGCCAGTTCTGAACAACGGCCGTTTTCCCCTTTGGCATGTTATGCGTGTCCCTTTGCAACACAGCAGCGGGAATAATAATGTTTACTGTACAATTTTAAAAAAAAACACATGTAATTGCAATTTGAATGTCCTTACCGCAATAATGCGGAAAAGTCGAAGAGTGAAAGGAACAAGACACACGTGATTATGTCTCAAGATACAAGAGGAGCAAGTCTGGCGCAAATCAATTGCACCATATGTTTCAAATAAAAAAAATCCTACTGATTTCAATGGGATTTTTTGCTATGATACATATGGTGTAAATTTTTTGCCACAGAATTTCAACACTTTTTCCTTGATGCATAAGCCCCATACTGTATCCAAGTAAGAATTAGAACAACAAGTGTATGTATGTATGTATGTATTTACAGGTATGTGTGTGTACCGTATGTATTATGTGTGGCCACATTTGTATTTCAAACATCGGTTGCAGTTGAAAATGTAAAAATGGGAAATTAATAAATCTGTCACAGCTGCTCATCACTCTGCTACCAGATCAGATTTATGATAAGTCTTTAAATGTGAGAAGTGTCGAAACTAGTATGAACACGCAGCACATGCCTTAAGCAAACACTCTGCAGTGAAAGCTTGGAGGAGCAAGAACGGACTTCACTGCTGGAAGCTCCAAGGGCCATTTCAAAGCACACAAAGAATTAGGACATAAAATAGTGCAATACGTTAGCAAATTATTGTGATTGTATCAGACTAGTCTGCATGTTCTTTCAAGGCAGTAATCAGATGACGCAGCAAATAAAGTAGAGGAGTTACTTTTGAGATTAGGAGATAGAAAGATCTAGATAAATCAAATTGGGTTGTCTTCGTGCGTTTCTTAATTTTATTTTCTCTTCACAACTTTTTGTCATCATCCATTAAACTTTGTATTTGTAATGCTGGTGGGAACTTTCACTAGTGTTTTGGTTCTAAAAAATGTTTTTGCGTTTTGATTGCAGTTCTACAAATGTTTAGTGTTTTGCTTTTTTTCCAAACCTCGATTTGTTTTGTTTTAAGTATTGAATTCTTGTCACAGGATGGCAAAATAAAATTGAAAGAATGTCCCTTATCTTTTACAAGTTTGACCATTTCAACAAAGAAAAACAAACAAAAATTAAATTTAAAAAAAAAAATGAAAAAAAAAAAAAACAACAAAATGTGAGGATGAGTTTTGTTGGGTTTTGGCACAGATTTTGCTTGGATTCGAAAATGTGTTCCTAAGTTCGACTCTGACTTTGAATTGAATATTGTAGTCTCAAACTGCTCGATGCAGAATTTTGCTTTTGAACCCACAAACGTACCCATCCTTACTTTTTAAAAGTCTTCAAAATCAACACACTTGATACATTGACTCATTTTCAAATTGTCTTTCTTAGCGTCAGTTTTATGGCAAACAGATAGGGTCACCATTGCCAAGAAGCGCTATGCAATAAAGCACCTTCCGACAACAGAAAATGCTTTACGGACTATTCACTTAAGTGGGATGTAAAGTGCCTTCCGGCACTGGAAAGTATCTCTGGAATAGCACTGCCTAGGAAATATGGGTCATAGTTTCTTGCCTTGAGCCTCTGAAACCTTCATATTCCGTGACTAGTAGCTAGAGGTGTGCAAATATTTTTCCAAAGTTCGCAAACTTGGCGAAAGTAGCCCCCTTTTTCAGCCACAAAATGTTTTGTGACCTTGTCAGAGTTCACAAGCAATTTGGAAAGCAATAAGTCAATCTGCCATACAGCTTTGATTATTATGCTAATTTGCTTAATTCTCGGAAATAACCAAATTTGCTTAATGCCGAGACAAAAAATAGGGCACACGCCATATTTTGCTACTTTTGCTACTTTTACTACTTTGGCAACATGATTAGCTGTTTTAGACTTGACAAAACATTTCACAAGGAATGGCATTTTGGGAAAAAAACACAAAAAAATTGGCAACTTCACACATCTCTACTCATTGCAGTAACAGCTGAGACCTGATTCTTGGGAAACTTGCAGTCAGAGGAGCTGAAAAGGCAGTAGAGTTTGATGAAGTGGTATTAATTAGTTCTTGGATAGTGCTGTTTTAGTGCAGGGGTGGGCAACTCCAGTCTTCAAGGGCCATCAGCAGGCCAGGTATTAGGGGATATCCCTTCTACAGGAGCGGCTCAGTGAGTAAAGACACTGACTGGCACTGAGTTTGAAGCAGGGGAACCTGTTTCAAATCCCAGTGCCGGCTCCTTGTGACCTTGGGCGAGTCACTTTATCTCCCTGTGCCTCAGGCACCAAAAAAAAAAAAAAAGATTGTAAGCTCCACGGAGCAGAGATCTGTGTCTGCAAAATGTCTCTGTAAAGCGCTACGTAAAACAGAGATATCTTAAAACTGACATATTGGTGGCCCTTGAATTGGCCACCCCTGTTTTAGTGCATCCATATGTATGAACATAGTGGCACTCTTGATGCTTCATCAGTCAAAAATATATGTAAACATAAATCAGTCAACAAGTTATTTAACTGATGAACTATGCATTTGATTAATGGTAAGATAAGAGGAAACACATGAATATATCTTCATAATTCATGCTCTTTTTAATGGGAGAGAGAGACAGGGAGACAGGGAGAGAGAGGGGGAGACAGGGAGAGAGAGGGGGAGAGGAGAGAGGGAGACAGAGTATAGGGCACTCACTTATTAATGTTGACAGCAGCCCGAGTGTGATGAGAAGGATTACTATATGTACACCATTGGGGATAGAGTACACAGGCACTCACAGATGTTTTCATTTCAATGAAGAAGTGTTTATTGAAGAGGGTCCAGCGTCTTGATCCTGGCATGGCCCTTTATCAGGATAGCCACAAAATGGAGAATGCTAAAATATGTCCTTACCGTACACCAATAAGGCCTCGGGCATTTCAGCGCTTATGCGCTGACCTGTGCTGAGGCGCACTCTCACTTACCAGTGAGCCCCTGCAGACGCAATGAGAGCGGCTTTAGTAGGGGCTCGCCTACGCTTCCGCAAGCGTGCGGAAGCGTAGGTCTTATCCAAATTTTAGATTTCGCGCTCTTGGGAGCGCAGGGCCGGTCACGTGAGCTGTTCGCCCAATGAGGGCGAACCAGCTCCATGACGTCACTGGCCCGCCCCCCGACACGCCCCTGGACGGCGCGCTAACCAAGGCCAGGGAGAGCACCTGCTTTCCCCAGCCTCAGCTCGCCTCCGCACGGGCTGAGTCACCATGGACTCAGCCTAAAGATGCAATATTTTATGGCATGGTAATGAACTTAGATATAGCCCAAGGCAATTTGTAATACATATCGCAACAAAGTAATATATAAATAGAGCTGTCAAGTTGCATTTCAATGGCAATCAAAGGCTTAGTATAATAATAAAGAGGGCAGATCAAAACTGTATAAACATCCCTATGTTGGGGAGGGGGGAGAGAGTAAGGAATCCTCCCGTGGAAAGGGAGAGTTTTAACAGAATCTTGAATCTGTATTGCCATTACTGTATGTAGCCATGCCCTTTATTGTTTTTTTTTCTACCTCTACTGTTCCATATAATTTTAGTTCTGCACTGGTTCATACCCCCAAGCCGTTTGGTGGATGCCAATTCTATGTTTTCTACTGCACTCTCTCTTCCAGACTCTGGTGTTTTCTTGTCCCAATTACATTCACACTTTGCAATACTGTGGGTCACACTAGTGGTGCTGTTTCTGTTGCTTAGCAACCACTCCAGCAGTTTTTGTGTCTTTTTTTAGCTTTCTGGGTGAAGCTATATATGTTAGCGTTCTCCATTTTTTGATTAAATTTAGGTCTGTGCCAGGACTGAAACATCGATCTTTCTTTAATAAATACTTCTTAACTGGAATAAACCATAGACCCATAGGTGAGAGGACCAGTGACTGCTTGTGTTTTCTCCATCTACTGTATTATGTTGTATGTGTGTATATATATATATAAGTGTGTGTGTGTGTGTGTGTGTGTGTGTGTGTGTGTGTGTGTGTGTGTGTGTGTGTGTGTGTGTGTGTGTGTGTGTGTGTGTTAGGAACCAGGACAGACACTCCAATGTACAAAAACTGATGTTTTATCATCTCAATGTTTTGGCTCACAACAGAGCTCCTAAACGTTGAGACAATTAAACATTTTTTTCTACATTTGAGTGCCTTTCCTGTTTCCTACGACTATTATGTTACTGCAGACACTTAGACCAGTAGCACAACAAGGGGGGTCAAGGGTGCATGACATGACAACGCACCGTTACGTGACGCAGTGACATCATGACGCGTGACGTTGCCGTACAGAAGGTAAAAACTGCACCCCGTAAAAATAATTTCTGGTTGCGCCCCTGATTTGGACGGTATGTACCCAAAATGGATTCTATCACCTTTGGAGTGAGTGCACTATTTCTGGACAATATACATATAATATATATTGTTATGTCTTAAGGCCGCGCTTATAGTGCTGGCGATGGCGATGCGACGTCACCCGAAAACAAATGCATTTCCGCTGCGTGCGCTTATAGTAAGTGTGACGGCGACAATGCGACGGAGCGACGTCGCCAAAACTGGTAGCCGGCAAAATTTGATTTTTCAAGGGCTGTCGCCTCATGTGACGGCCCTTGAACCAATCAAAGGAAACCCACGATGTCGCCGCCCAGCGAAATATAACTTTCGCCTGTGGCGATGGCGACGGGTGACGTCACCCGTCGTGATGCCATCAACGGCACTATAAGCGCGGCCTTTAGTCACGCTGCAGGGTCTTTTGTCCCGTATTAAAGGCCTGAAAGCTTAGGATTTGCTTAACGGGGTTTATTTACAGGACAAAACAAGGATACATAAAACAAAAAGGACTTAACTCCACTTTGGAGCTCTAACTAATACACCTTAGTTACTCACTATAAGTGTAAGAACTAAACGCTTTCCCCACTCAGAACCCTGTACCTGTATATGAACCGCAGTCTCTGCCTGCAGTCTCTCACTGAGGCTGTCACCATGTGGGCTTCCAGATCAGAATAGCAGCAGCCAAGGGAGGTGTCTGGATTGCCTTTTTTACTGCAGTCAATTAATTAGTGCTCAGGTGAGGGGAAAAGATACACACCCAGAAAAGTGCTAGGCCCTATATACCGCCAATCAAACACCTTCTCACTGAGTACATCACATATCCCTCCCACCCCCCTTTGCTCAATCGTGGCAAGGGGAGAAATTGTAAAGAGTATGGTGTACGCTTGGTACAGTGCGTTCGCATTACCATGTTTGGAGCATGGCCTATGTTCAATTGTGAACTGGAACCCTTGGAGACTCAAAAACTAGCGAATTACACAAGCATTTTTCTCTCTATTTTGCTGCATGAACTTCAAAGGTACATGATCTGTTATTAGGGTAAACTCCCTTCCTAACAAATAATATTTTAGAGTCTGCAGAGCTCATTTGATTGCTAAGCCCTCTTTTTCAACCATGGCATACCTCTGCTCATGGAGGTTTAGTTTTCTTCTAATGTACATGATTGGGTGTTCCTCCACTCTGACTATTTGTGATAGGACCGCTCCTACCCCTACATTGGAGGCGTCACACTGCACCTGAAATTCTTTGGTGAAATATGGGGTGACGAGGATGGGATGGGCCCACAATGGACCTTTGGAAGGCCTCTTTTTCCTGGTCAGACCACTTCACCATGACCAAACTTTTCCCTTTCGTTAGGTCTGACAGAGGTGTTGAGAGGGTGGCAAAGCCTGGTATGAAGCGACGGTAGTAGCCGGCCAGGTAAAGGAAGGCTTTAACTTGTTCCTTAGTTAGCGGCCTCGGCCACTCCGTAATCGCCTTAAGCTTTGCGACCTGAGGTTTTACTAGCCCTCTACCAACTGTATAACCTAAATATTTGGTCTCTTCTAAGCCTATGGGACATTTAGTGGTGTTTGCCTTCAGACCCGTCTCCTCAAGGGAGTCAAGGACTACCTGTACCCTTTTTAGGTGCTAGTCCCAGTCATTACTGTGAATGATCACATCATCCAAATAACTTGCGGCATATTCCGTGTGGGGTTTTAACACCCGGTACATCAACCTTCGAAAAGTTGCCGGAGCCCCATGTAGGCCGAAGGGCAGGAACTTATATTGGAAAAGCCTGTTTGCTGTCGAAAAAGCAGTTTTTTCTTTAGCATCCTGCGCTAGTGATACCTGAGAATACCCCTTAGTTAGGTCGATGGTAGATCAATATTGGGCATTGCCTACCATGTCTATCAGCTCGTTGACCCATGGCATAGGGTAGATATCGAATTTGGACACTGCAGTAAGTTTCCTAAAATCATTGCAGAACCTGATCGAGCCATCTGGTTTAGGAACCAGCATGACAGGAACCTGCACCGGTTACTGAAAGATTCCTCGATTATGCCCAGGTACATCATTTTCTGTAACTCCTCTTTAACTGCCTGTCATCTAGCCTCTGGTAACCGATAGGGCTTAACATGAATAACCTTCCCAGGCTCTGTACAGTATGTATTCTATGCTCAATGACTGAAGTTCTTCCGGGTACGGGGGAGAAAGCTTGGGCATTGAGCATAAGGAATTACTTGTCTCTGTGGAGCAGACATCTGTGTCAATTTTTACATCAGGAACTGAGGGTGCCCTAGAGGGAACAACAGTCTGAGTCTTAGCAACCCATGCTTCCCTCTCTTTCCAGGGTTTTAAGAGGTTCACATGGTATAACTGTTCCGGCTTCCTCTTCCCGGGCTGGCTAACTCTATAATTAACCTCTCCTACTCTTTCTATGACTTTGGCTGAAGCCACGCTGCTGCTGATTGCGCTCATGCTTGAGAGCGGTGACATCACCAACTCTCCAAGCATCAGCACTCAGCTGTCCTTCCCTCCACTCTATCTCTACTCATCCGATACTCTCTCTCCCCATTCTGTGTCTGTGTCTCTCTCCCTATTCTGTGTCTGTCTCTCTCTCTCCCCATTCTGTGCTTGTGTCTCTCACCCCATTCTGTGTCTCTCTCTCCCCATTCTGTCTGTCTCTCTTCCCATTCTGTATCTGTCTCACCATATTCTGTGCCAGTCACTCTCTCTCCCCATTCTGTGTCTGCCCCTCTCCCCCCATTGGTTATTGAAGGGTCATGTGACCCTGCTGTAAGTTTGGAAATCAAATTTCCTTGTCTCTCCAAGAGCTGAGCTTTGGAGAGCATACGTGCACGTGCACGAGCGCCTGAGTGCCGCTCAAGCGTGGCCATACTTATTGTGAATCACTGAATCACTGGGATCTCTCCAAGCACCAAGCACGCTAAGCGGCAACGTGGCCGCAGTCTTAGTAGAGTCCCCACCATGTAGCTAAAAACTTATATCCTACTGTAGGTACTAGCACTAAGACCTTTTCTCCTGGGCGAAATACCCTAAGTCGGGCATTTCTATTATAGAAGTTCTGTTGTGAACTCTGGGCTTGTTGTGTGTGTTGTCGCACAATGGGCAACACTGCTGAGATGCGATCCTGCATCTGTGAAATATGTTCCACTATGCTACAGTGTGGCGTTTACTCCATTTCCCATGTCTCCTTGAGGATACCTAGTATACCTTGGGGGTGTGTCCCATATAACAACTCAAAAGGGGAGTAACCCGTAGAGGCCCGAGGAACTTCCCTTACGGCAAATAGTAAATATGGTAAGAGTAAATACCTATTTTTACCCTCTCGGTCTATGGCCTTCCGCAACATATTTTTAATTGTTTTGTTAAATCGCTGCACTAGGCCGTTGGTTTGAGGGTGATAGACTGAGGTATGTAAGTGTTTAATATTAAACAGTCTACACAGCCCTTTCGTAACCTGGGACATAAAAGGGATTCCTTGATCCGTTAATATTTCCTTGGGGATCATGACCCCACTAAACAACAGCATTAATTATTTTGCTATGAGTTTTATAAGAGGTGTTCCTGAGGGGAACGGCCTCCAGGTATCTTGTGTCATAGTCTACAATGAACAGACCATGTTGATGGACATAGGTAACTGGCCTACAAGATCCATACCAATGCGCTCAAAAGGAACTTCAATAATGGGCAAGGGTACAAACAGGTTATGGAGCGCTTTTACTGGTGAGATCATTTGACACTCTGGACACGTCTCATAATAACGTTCTACCTCTTTGTTTAGGCCCGGCCAGTACAATTTTGACAGCTCATCTTGTGTCTTTGACAATTGCTGCAACCCCTGCATTAAGGCAGCAGCAGCACTTTCTGCTTGGCTCCGCTGTAGAATAGAAGTGTTCTCTGCCTATCCACGCTGTACTGTCTTCAGAAATTCCTCCATAGTTTCCACTACTCACTGCCTTTTAGACTGCCTGCATTAACGTCACCAATTGTGATGTCTTAGTCACACTGCAGGGTCTTTTGTCCTGTATTAAAGGTCCTATATACCTCCCTCAAACACCTTCGAACTGAGTACATGACCATAGATACTGTCCCCAGAGAGGTACGCTGAAAAGTACCTAACTCTATTCATATATCTCCATCTCTCCTTTCTTCCCCACTTCTCAGTTCACATGAACTCCTTTCTTACTTGCGACCTCTGTCACCACACAGCTATACACCCTGCACTAAAACACACCCCTACAAATCATCCTCACACATTCTCTTTCTTTCCATGCTTCTCCTTCTTGCTTCTGGGGATATCTCTCCCAATCCTGGTCCCTGCCTTATTTCTACTTGCTCTCGTCCTCGCCTCCCACATGCAACTTCTACTCCTTCTGGTGTTAACCCCTCCAACCTCATACCCATCCCCTGCCACCCTCCCTCCTCTCTCCCTTTTTCCTGTGCCCTTTGGAATGCTCACTCCCTCTCTAACAAGTTCCTCTCTGTGCATGACTTCTTTCTCTCTCACTCCCTGCTTCTCTTTGCTATAACTGAGACCTGGCTCACTCAGTCTGACTCTGCTCTGGAAGCTGCCCTCTCCTACGGTGGCCTTTCCTTCTCCCACACTTCGCGCCCTGATGGCAGGGGTGAAGGCGTGGGGCTCCTTCTCTCCTCTCTCTGCCGTTACCGAACCCTTCCTATTCCCCCCTCTCTTGCTTTTCCCTCCTTTGAGGTTCACACTGTCCAGATCTTCTCTCCTCTCCCTGTCCATGTGGCGGTCATCTATCGCCCACCTACCTCTACTCATCCCCCTTCTGCCTTTCTCTCTCACTTTGAATCCTGGCTCTCTTCCTTTCTCTCCTCAGACTCCCCTGTTCTTCTCCTTGGGAACTTCAATTGCCACATTGATGACCCCTCTCTCCATTGGGCTTCCCGCTTTCTTTCTCTAACCTCTTCTTTTGGCCTTCAACAGTGGACTGCAGCCAGCACCCACAAGGATGGCCACTACTTAGACCTGGTTTTCACTAAGAACTTTACTCTCTCTGATTTCTTCATTTCCCCTTTTCCTCTCTCTGACCATCACCTCATCTCATTCTCTCTATCTCGCTTCTCCCCTTCTCTACCTCCATCTACCCCACGGTTCTGCAGAAACCTGCGCTCTATTCACTTACCTGACTTTGAGTCCACTTTACGCTCCTCCCTCTCCTCTCTTAGCTCTGCTACAGACCCTGACAACCTGGTCAGTAACTACAACTCTGCCGTGTCCTCCTCTCTTGATCTACATGCCCCGCTTTCTCTCTGCCGCACTCGCCCTTCTAACCCTAGACCTTGGCTAAATTCCCACATGCGTATGCTGCGTTCCTCCACTCGTTCCTCTGAACGCCTCTGGAGGAAATCTCATACTCTCGCAGACTTCCTTCACTACAAATTTATGCTATCCTGTTTCAACTCTGCCCTCTCGCAAGCTAAACAAGCCTACTTTTCTTCACTAATCAACATGCACAAGTCTAACCCACGCCGACTGTTCTCTGTCTTTGATACTGTACTCAAACCACCCTCAGCTGCCTCTCCTTCCTCCATCTCCGCTCAGGACTTTGCTGACTATTTTAAGAAAAAGGTGGAATCCATACGTCAGAACATCCCCTCTGTTTCTTCCTCCCATCCGACACCTCTTCCTAACTCTCCTCCTGCCTTCCTTGACACTTTTTCCACTGTCTCAGAGGAAGATGTGTCACTGTTGATCGCCTCTTCTCCCTCTACCACTTGCCCTCTTGACCCCATTCCCTCCCATCTCCTAAAACCTCTTGCTCCTACTATAATCCCTATGCTCACACACATTTTTATCTCCTAAAACACACATTCTAACCTTTCCATCCTCCTTCAAACATGCAACAGTCATACCATTACTCAAAAACACCAAGCTTGACCCTACCTGTCTTTCTAACTATCGACCTGTCTTCCTCCTGCCTTTTGCCTCTAAACTCCTTGAACGTCTTTTATTCTCTCGCTTGCTCCATTTTCTCAACACCTATTCTCTCCTAGACCCTCTACAATCTGGCTTCCGCACTGCTCACTCCACGGAAACAGCCCTCACTAAAATAACTGACGACCTCCATGCTGCCAAAGACAGAGGTCATTACACTCTGCTCATATTACTCTACCTCTCTGCAGCATTTGACACCGTGGACCACCCTCTTCTCCTTCACATTCTCCATACTCTTGGTATTCGGAACAAAGCTCTATCCTGGATCTCATCCTACCTCTCCCAACGTACTTTCAATGTCTCTGCTGCTAACACATCCTCCTCTATTGATCTCTCTGTGGGGGTACCCCAGGGCTCTGTCCTGGGACCTCTTCTCTTTTCTCTGTACACACTCTCTCTAGGTGACCTAATAACATCTTTTGGGTTTAATTATCACCTCTATGCTGACGACACACAAATATACTTTTCAACACCCGACCTTACACCTGCTGTACAAACCAAAGTTTCTGGATGTCTCTCTGCTATATCATCCTGGATGGCCCTCCATGGTTAAACTCAACATGGTTAAAACAGAGCTCCTCATACTTCCTCCCAAACCTGGCCCTACTACCTCCTTCCACATTACTGTTGGAACTACGATCATTCACCCAGTAGCCCAAGCACGCTGCCTAGGGGTCACACTCGACTCCTCTCTCACATTCGCCCCTCACATTCAAAACATTTCTAAAACCTGTCGCTTTTTCCTCCGCAATATAACAAAGATACGCCCTTTCGTCTGTTGCTTGACTGCTAAAACTCTGACTCAGGCCCTCATTCTCTCCCGTCTTGATTACTGTAACCTCCTGCTGTCCGGCCTTCCTGCCTCTCACCTGTCTCCCCTACAATCAATCCTAAACACTGCTGCCAGAATCACTCTACTCTTTCCTAGATCTGTCTCAGCATCTCCCCTCATGAAATCCCTCTCCTGGCTTCCGATCAAATCCCGCATCTCACACTCCATTCTTTGCCTCACTTTTAAAGCTTTACACTCTTCTGCCCCTCCTTACATCTCAGCCCTAATTTCTCGTTATGCACCATCCAGACTCTTGCGTTCTTCTCAAGGATATCTTCTTTCTACCCCCTTTGTATCTAAAGCCCTCTCCCGCCTTAAACCTTTTTCACTGACTGCCCCACACCTCTGGAATGTCCTTCCCCTCAGTACCCGACTTGCACCCTGTATATCTACCTTTAAGACCCACCTTAAGACACACTTGCTTAAAGAAGCATATGAATAGCACTGTGGATATTCTGAACACATGATACATAAGCTTGGCCCCTGCAGACGCACTTACCAGAACTCCCTCCTACTGCCTCTGTACGTTCTCCCTACCTACCAATTAGACTGTAAGCTCCTCGGGGCAGGGACTCCTCTTCCTTAATGTTACTTTTATGTCTAAAGCACTTATTCCCATGACCTCTTATTTATATTATCTGTTATTTATTTGATTACCCCATGTATTACTACTGTGAAGCGCTATGTACATTAATGGCGCTATATACAGTAGCGGCAGCTTTTATTTGAACAAATGCCGGCGGCATGCCGGGATCTACTCCGGCTGCCGCCAGTCAAGACCGCGCGCCGCCGCGTTTCCTACACGCACCCCCCCTCCACTTCGGGCGCATTTTAGCCCCCCTTCCCGACCCCGAACCCGGCTCCTGCTCTGCCCCTCTGCTTCCCCGCACCCCCGCTTACCTCACTTTAAACTCCAGGGGTGTCGGGGAAGCCTGGGGAAGCCGGGCGTACACGTGACTGTGACGTCACAGTGCGCTGCAACAAGCCGCGTCTCCACGCTTCCCGCACGCATCCTGCTGTGCGGGAAGTGTTCAAATAAAAGCTGCCGCTACTGTAAATAAAGACATACAATACAATACAAAAGCAAAACACAGTGGCCCAAGGGATAGTAAAAGCCGCAGCTTCGTGCAGGATGGGGCGGGGGGAGGTTCTGCAATTCTAAATGGACCCCCATGGAGAGATTTTCTGCTGCCAGGGAATTTTTTCTTCATCCTTGTGATGAAATAACATACTTTTGTTTGCTTCGGAACAGATACATTATTTTACTGTTTCTGTAATACCCAGCATACATCTCTCCATACATCTTTGATTTGCCTGAAGTCTTGAATTATCTTTGCATTTAGTGATCTGAGTTTCACATCCATTCACGGGCAAAATACACTGGTCAAATACTTTCCTCTTGAGGCACAGTGAAACGTTTACTTTAAGATTGTCTTGTTTATTGCAAATATACTCCATTCCCCATTATGAAGACATAATTTTTTACATGGAAGTAACAAATACGTCATATCAGGTTTGGAGAGCTACCAACAGCATTTCTCCAATCAAGTGTGCAGAATACCCTATTTCCTCGATTCTAAGACGCACCCTTGATTTAATTAAAAAAATTGGGGGGAAATCCCCACTACAGTATATTAAATGTGCAGATTTTTTTTAACTAGCAGACAATAGCACACATTTATCTGAAGGGGCGGAGGGAAGGGGGGTGAAGGAGAGAATGGAAGGAAGAGGGGGAGGGAGAGAATGGGACACACAGAGACAGACACACACACAGAGACAGACACACACACACACACACACACACACACACACAGAGAGAGAGAGACACACACACACACACACAGAGAGAGAGAGAGACAGACACACACAGAGAGAAAGAGACAGACACACACAGAGAGAGAGAGAGAAACACACACACACACACAGACAGACACACACACACACACACACACAGAGGCATACATACACACACACACACACACACAGAGACAGACAGACACACACACACACACACACACACACACACACAGGACAGACACACACACACACTCACACACACACACACAGACAGACACACACAGACAGACACAAACAGACAGACAGAGAGACAGACAGACACACACACAGACACAAACACACACACACACACACACACACACAGATAGGGACAGACACACACAGACACAGACACACACACTCAGAGACAGACAGACAGACACACACACACACACACACACACACACAGACACACACACACAGAGAGACACAGAGAGACACAGAGAGAGAGACAGACACAGACAGGGGGAGGGGGGGAAACGTGGTGCCGGAAGCACAGCTGTGAGCAGCAGAGGCAGTCAGAAGGCTTGTGGGGCATGCAGCCACACACTGCTGAATCAATTTCCTGTGTGGGGACTGGCACTTCCAGCAAGCAGAGCGGGGGGGGGGGGAGGCTGGAGGCGCAGGACATGCAGCGGGACACACTGCTCTGCTCCTTCTGTGTTGGGACCGCCACTTGGAGCAAGCGGGGGGTGGGGGGGAGGGGTGGCAAGGGGGGGGGGGAGGGGAGTCGCTGAGCAAGCGGGGGGACACACTGCTGAAACCACCGATGGTAGCTTTAGGTTAAAAGCTGAAAGCTGCTGTGGCTTCTTCTGCAGCGCCCCCTGGCTGACTTTTTTTTTTTTTTCAGTAACACGATTGTAAGATGCAGTCCTATTTCAGCCATATGAAATGGGAAAAAAGTGCATCTTACAATCGAGGAAATACGGTATATTGTGTACTGTATATGTATATTATATTCATTTTTAGTCAATGAATAGGAGAAAGTCTCAGCTTGGTAACAACAACAAATTATCTCATACTCATTTGAGGGGTACTGTATTCAGTGTAGAATTCTTATAGTCATCTCAGCCATGATAGATTTGTTGTGATAACTTCTAGTGACCTAACAGAGTTCTTCATAGATGTAATTTTTTTGTAATATTTGTTTTGAAACCCTTAAAAGTGTCTTCTTCAGATTTATTAAAGCAGTAGCCTCTTCCATTTTTAAATAATCTAAACTGAGGTTTCCTCCAGTGCTTATCTCAGCTCCAAGGATTCGACAGTTCGCGAGAAATTCATCTTTGAGTTTGCTGGTCAGGTGAAAAATAAAAAATCAAGCGGGCAGCCAAGTTATGGAATAGGATTCCCTGGTGATGTAGTGTAGTGTATAATTTTGCTGGCAACATTTTGCCTGTTGCAAAAGTTCTCTGTGCAAACTTGCACATTTCCGTCCGCGCGCGAGCTTGTGAATTTTCCTGTGCAGGTGACAGCTCACTTTGCAAACTTGAAAACGTTCCCAAATGTTCACATTTTTCACATTCATAGTACTAAAAAAAGGTTTGTGGCGTATTTTTTTAAAACTCTAACGAACTCGTGAAAATGTGGGGAAAAAAAGCTATTCGCTCATCTATAACTGTAGGTGCTTCCTGCTTTAAAGCAGCAGAACATGTAGCAGCGCACAATACATTTTTTAAAATGATTTATTATGATGACAGGATTGAAGCAGGGGGTCTCCGGAGCTGGACTTCATTCATTTCAGTTCCAGGGACCCTGTTTCCAGAGATAGTTAATTCCATAGCGGTGCGGGTATCACTGCAGTCAGAGAAACGGTGTGCCTAACATAATGGAGGTGCTCAATTGTCCCGCGTCACGAGGGCCAATAGGAAGCCATGATGTCATCCCTTGCTGCTTCCTATTGGCCCGCGTGACCAGGACATTTAAACTCCACAGAGATACCAGCACTCTCTACAGAGGTAAGTATCTCTGGAAGCAGGGGGTACCCGGAGCTGAAATGAACACAGTTTAGCTTCGAAGACCCCCTGCTTCAATCCTGTAATTCAATATATATATTTTAATCGTGCAGTGCTACATGTTGTGCTGCTTTAAAGTCCATATTCAGCTACACATAATAAGAGATCTCACATAAAAATGTATCATAAGCTGCAAAAAAAAAATCAGCACTGGTGTAAGCGGCTATATTGCTTTACTACTTCTTTTCTTATGCTGTTTCAATATTTATATGAAATCTAGATAGGTTCTTTAGCATGTTTGAGCTTTAAGTTTGTCTCATAAATTTTCATAAGGTATATTCAGCCAAAAGTCAAGGACAAGAGTCAGTTACAAAGATTAACTGAACAGAAATCCTGAATTTCCCGCCACTGAAGGTGTATGGGCTAGATTTATGATTAACCTCAGGAAAGATATTTTAGAAAAAAATTATCTTTCTTTACCATCAGGTAACAAGTAACAGCAAAAGTCACTTTGAACATACATCATAGTTTACTTCAATTTTTGAGGAGTGCTACTGCAGTATTTCTCCAGTTTTGCTTCAATTTGTCATGAGTGCAACTCTAATTTGAAGCCTTTTTTTCCTCCTGAAAATACTGAGGTAATCTACATTTTTGAGTTATCTTTTCTTAAGAGAAACTCTTGAGGTCAAAGGTCCCATATGTTATTGACAATAGCGTACACACAAAGGCATACCTAACATATGAAGTCACCTATATTAAAGCTGATGTAAGCGAGAGCACTGTAGTCCTGCTACCTGTTATACAGCAGGTAATACCTTGCAACTTGAGCAGTTATATTTGCACCAATTATACTGAGATGTGCACAATAAAAGCTCAAATGTTTAAACGTGAGAGCCATCAAACTCTGCTATTTTACTTCATTTGAACCTTAACTTAGCACCATATCTCGTAGGTAATTAAGTAAAATCATCTGGTATTTTTTTAAAGGTTAAAATGACCCTCCTTACCTATTGGAAGGGCATTTTTTGCACATTCCTTTATGCCCCTCCTAAACGTCCTTTGGCTTTTCCATGTGAGAGAAGACCCATGTTAATATCTTTACAGTAGTAGAAAAGAGCAAATAGCGCACAGCCAGGGAGTCAGGTGGTAAAAGATAAAATCCATTTATTTAAGTCCATGACCAGAAAAAACATCACCCCACGGGGAGGAACACGCAACCTCCTACGCGTTTCGGACCGGTAGTTCCTTTATCAAGGAGTTGAGAACATAGGGCAAGTGGGTGTCTTATATACCCCTATCTATCACAATAATCAGGGACACATGCGATTAAAAAAACGCCCCCTCGGCGCACATGCGCATGACGTCACGCGAGGCGCCACCACAACAGGCACAAGTGCCGACGGGTAAACACGCCCCCTCGCTTGTGCGTGCATGGGACCCAGGAGGCAGAAATAACCAACGCTGTAACTATGCAAATGGCTCCGCCCCACATAATACACCTCTAGGTCACCGATTGGTCCGCGCGCGCCGCCACTCCGCCAATAGGAAAGAGGCTGAGATGGCAACACGCCCACCCCTCGGTCCCAAAGGAGAATCATACCGGAGCAAGTAACCAGCCGCAAATAGAGAACAAATAGAGGAATAATACATACGAACTTCATTACAACTAAGTCAAATGCCTCAAAAAAGGGGGAAACGAACCCCGATTGCTCCATGTCCTGAAACAACATACAAATAACAATAATATCCCTTGTCAAAACATTATGTCTATGTGACAATAGGTAAATTACAAACACCACAATACTATTATCATTCAACAAACATTACATATACATGTAATAAAACATATATGCACATTAAAAAAATAACATATTGCTATATGTCTGTAAGTCCTCCTCCTCAGAGGAGTGATAAAAAATAGAATCAACAGTATGACTAATAAATTTCCATAAGTATTAGATGGGAAAAGATTAATGAATGAATAAAGATAAAAGGTATTCATAGTTATACACCAGGTAAAAATGCAGGAAGAAGAGTTTCTGAATCTACAGTTTATATTTTATCCACAATATAAGGGTAACGCACTGATACAGAGCAAAGAATGGTCGACAATATTTTAACGGTTTAAGAAATGGCTCAAGTTCCACTCTATGTTGAGACCGCAGGAGGTTTTTGTTTGAAGCATAAAAATCCAATATTTACAGTCTGGGAAACAGCCACATGGACGATAAAATCAGACAAATCTTTTATTTTAGTCTGATGATGATACTACTGCCCTCACTTATGAGGGAGAGACAATGAAAAGTGAGGATGAGACCAACAGGGAATTCTAGGAGATGGAAGGCAACCAGATCCTCCTGTAAAACAAAGCTAGGAGCTTTTATGTAACTAAACATTTAAGGATGCAGTGATTGCTAAGTTTCAGCGATAAAGCTTTAGTTAGCAGTTTTATAATGATAACAGTTCCAGACTGGGCTATCAGGGCTCAACTGGGGAAACAGATTGTGAGGGCCACCAATAATACTGTAGGACAATAACAGAGAAGAAAATAGGTGTTGTACTTATGCATATATGCACAAGTTCATATATGTAAACATTCACTCATAAATAGAGTGGAGTGGGGTGGAACAGTCCAAATCCATTTCCTGCGATCAATTCGACAAAATCCACCCCGCCCACTGAAATATGAGAGACAGCTCTCTCAATAAGGGTCTCTAGTGGTATATATGTCCCCTCAAACGTCCCTCGAAATAAATTAAGGAGACGTGCTGAAAAAGGAGCACACCTGCGGAGCTGGCAGGGAGATATGATAATGGCTATGCAAAGTATATTTAAATGAGTCCCCTCCCACACTCCCTGAAAGGATTTCCATAACAAGTATATAGAGTTGTTAAGCCTAAGGTAACAACCTAAAAATAACTGGAATGGTGTCAGACCTAACAGGACCAGGTCACCTCTAACCCTACGCGTTTCATGCTAATGTCACTTCCTCAGAGGTGTATGGTATGATAAAATATGTCTCTCAATTTATACAATCAGTTCAATGGTACATGATTTGTTGATGGATACACCATGGGAGGAGACTAATACAATTCTCAGCATAACATAAACATCTAACAATTAACATATACTACATGAACCTAATACACAAAACATATAATTCAAAACCGCTAGGAATATACTAGTGAATGATCTTTATAAACTTTAGACAGATGCGCACAAATTCCTATAGATCCATAAACTGATGGAATATATCATGGAGAATGGCCTAAAGTGATGTAAATTATGCAACATGAGCTGCCCATATATATTGTCTGTATGGAGATGCATGATTTAAAAAATGATAAATAATAAACTTTTTACCTAAGTCATGTGCTCTTATAAATATACCATCGCAAACTGAGAGGATAAATTACCTCCAAACATGGAATGCACCGTATTTGAAATATAGACTCCTATATACTGTATTTATTTGGCATGTTCCCTAATTAGTTGAAATACCCTATCTCCTATCCATAAGAACAATAGTATAACATAGACAACTGATGGTCGCAATTCTACATTTGCTCTTTGCAAGAAAATGTAAAGGGACATGGATTTGCATCCTTTAGTATATGTCCTTAGCTTTCTAGGAAAACTCCCAGATCAAAATCAATATTTAACCCATTAGAGTTTTTAAAAGGTTTTCAACTCATAGATCCAGTATGCTTCACGTCTGCTGATCTGATTTATCTTATTGCCGCTTTTCAATTTTTTTGGGCAAGTTACATAAGCTTGACAGACCTGGCCTTTCGGGTTTTGTTCATGGCGAGTCAGGAAATGGTGAGAAACATTGTATAGTGAGACCTTTTTTGATATTGTATATGTGTTCAAAAACATTTCTTTGAAAAGATCTTCCTGTTCTCCCTGCATATTTGATCATCATTTATTATCTTGTCATCTGGACTTTATTAGTGGCACCGGAATATATTTGTTGATATATAAACCAGTCCTTTATAGCCCTTGGGCAACCTTAACCCGGCGTCCCTTACTCATAAAGATAACAAAAAACACACTATACTTAATACACAAAAATATACATTTATGTTTCTCCTTGAGAAAGTGCCGCTGGGTGCGAAATGCGTGGGTTTTCTCATCTTTTTGTATTCTAACATGTCCTGAATAAAACTTTTTAAAATATTTTTTCAAATGATTGAATTCCTGAGATATTTATTGTTAGCTTTGACACCTTACACCTTTGGTATTCTGCTCACTCTACCATTTGTTTGGAGACACATCGCTGGTCTTCAAACAGCAGTTGTACTGCTATAGCAAGACTGTAACACTGTGAGACTACGGTGAAATTGGGATGGCCAATGTTTTAATCTATTTCAACATTGTGTTACAACCTTTCCTGGAGCATTAGACAGTCTGGTTATATCTCGTGCTCTGGTCTCTTCTACTGTCTCTTTGTATGTGGGATGGGGATGTGTTTCTGCTGCTGTATCACTTTCTCTGTCCTTGACTAGCAGTCTCATACAATCCTCCTCTTTCACCGCTGTGAGTGTCAGGCTGTCTCTCTTAAGCCCCTGTCACGGTCACCTAGGCTATCTCTCTCTGTGTGTCTCTCTCAGAATGGCAGTTGAACTTTCTCTCTGTGTTTTTCGAACTGACAGCCTGCTCCAACATTCCATCCGTTCTTCCTGCCATCCAATCCCATATCTCCTGTCGTGTGTTGCCAGTCAGACAGTGTCTCCTATTCCCAATCGTACCATGTGATAGATGGAGCAGACCAACTCTGCATTGTTCACAATATACACACATACAGTATAGCAGGGGCTACATATACACACACACACACACACACACACACACACACACACTAATATATATATATATATATATATATATATATATATATATATATATATAAACAAATATGCAAATCCTGCGCTCCTTCCAAATTGTCTTGCAATTTATTAGGGTTATTCTACATGTTGATCCTGTCTATTAATGAAGGAGTCCTTTAGTTGCATCTTTTGATCAAAAAATTATTCAAGCCTGCAAACGCCATCAAGGTACAGAAAACTCCATTTCAGCAGGTACTTACATACACACACACAACACACCCATACATTATATTTATATATATATATATATATATATATATATATATATATATATATATATATATATATACAGTGGTCGACAAATCACTAAAAAATCTACTCGCCGAACAAAAAAATCTACTCGCCACCTAGTACCACACGTGTGCTGCTTGGGCCAATAGGAGCTCGCCACGATGTTAAATCCACTCGCCCGGGGCGTGCAAATGTATAGGTTTGTCGAACACTGTATATATATATATATATATATATATATATATATATACAGTATATATATATATATATATATAAAAAAACAAACATGGAGATTTTTATTTCCATATTTTTAAGCCTGCAAACGCCATCAAGGTACAGAAAACTCAATTTCGGCAGGTACTTTACTAAATGCATATTAATACTTATTGTCCGGTGGACTAAAAAACAAATATGCAAATCCTGCGCTCCTTCCAAATTGTCTTGCAATTTATTAGGGAAATTCTACATGTTGATCCTGTCTATTAATGAAGGAGTCCTTTAGTTGCATCTTTGGATCAAAAAATAATTCAAGCCTGCAAACGCCATCAAGGTACAGAAAACTCAATTTCAGCAGGTACTTTACTAAATGCATATTAATACTTATTGTCCGGTGGACTAAAAAGCTCCTAGAAGCAAAGGGTGCGAAACGCCACGTCGGGCTTGTCTTTGTGTGTACTCCCCTTGGATCCCCCTTATCGGCTGTGAACTTTTTCTCTGCTTCATAACTACAGATCTTTTGCCTTTCATGAAATCTCAGGACTTTACTACAAGGACATTATTTTCATGACGATCTGCAAGTATATACAATGATTTTCCATTTCATCAGTGGTGACTTCATGTCATTTATTTGTTTCCTTGGTGACCTAGGTGGTACTGCATTGGCAATTATTATCATTAGCAGTCACAGTTCACAGCACACAGCTGATATCATTTTTGACCGGCCGGTCTTCACATATCTCTCAGGAGTTGAAAATCTTTTTCTCTCCTGAGCAGCATTTTTTGTTCTTATCACATATTTAGGACTATAGTATTGCTTTGATATCTTGTACCTTTACAGCTGCAGGGACCCCATGGGGATTGTTTTAACTTTGTATCTTTTTTGTGTTTTCCATGTCCATAAATAAACATTTTCTTTATTATAATTCGTGCTTTTGGTGGGACACTTTCCTTTTTTTCTCCCTTTCACCATTTCGTGTATATATATATATATATATATATATATATATATATATATATATATATATATATATATATATAATGTGGTAATGGTTGGGGTTTCTCAGAGCTTGTTGGGAATCTGTGTATTAAGAAAAAAAGTTTATTTAAAAATGTTTATAATGCAGTTTTTGGGGGAAAGATTGCTATCTGAATATCCATATCTTACACCAAGAAAAAAAAGTAAGCTATTCTAAATATTGTTTCAAGTATCAATATATATAATATATCTATTTTACATATATCTAATACAATAGAAAAAAAAACAAACATTCAGTTATCTATGTTGCAGCTCAGCCCTAATTTTCTTCACCAACAATAACATATAATATGAATATACTGTGGTTAAAGAAATGTTTTATGTGATAATTGTATGTATTGTATGTCTTTATTTATATAGCGCCATTAATGTACAGAGCGCTTCACAGCAGTAATATACGTGACAATCATATAAATAACAAATAATATAAATAACACATAAAGGGGGGAAGTGCTTCAGACATAAACGTAACATTTAGGAAAAGGAGTCTCTGCCCTGAAGAGCTTACAATCTAAGTAAAATCTCAATCTTTAATCATACATTATTGTAGTAATATCTTTAAAAAAAAAAAATAAAAGCGCCCAAAAAAACACAATAGTGTAAATGTTTTACTTATATGAGAACAATCACATTGCCCTTAGAAGAAAGATAATTAAAAATCGCTTGGTCGGTTGTATCAGCCCTGGAGATACAGTAATGTCATCACTTCAGTCTGATTGCCAAACATGCTCAATTACCAGCCTCTGTTGTCAGCGCGGCATCCCTGGCATCCGTGATCCATTCAGCGTATGCACAGAAGTACTGCAGCTTCCTCCCGATAAGTGTTACTCAAAACCAAGGTGACTGGATACAATGTCCTGTTCAAAATGAGTCCTTATCTGCTCAACAGTGCAGAATCTCGACCTTATGGAATCAATCCATTCTAGGCAATAAGCCAATACTGAATGAAAGAAGCACAGTATCACTCAGATAATTGAAAACGTAGTCTTTATTCGTATATTAGTGTAGTAATGTTTGCCTGATGTTCAATATGAAACTATTATCACAATTGTATCGTTATTTAATAACAACAGAAAACATACTGCTAAGATGATGAATCAAAAATACATTAAAATAGCCTGTGTTGTTCTGTAGTATGTAGCTGGTGTTATTCCTTCTTTTACCCCTTTTTGTCTCTTTGTCTTTCTTTTTTTGTGCGTCTATTGTGTATGAAACCTTTATCTCCATATACTTTGCTTCTTCTACATACAAGCTGATGAAATCTTTGTGATTGGGAAGAATGTGGGTGTATAAATACAACCATGGCTCGCCAGCTTTGAGAAAGTAAAGGGAACTGTCATGAAATATACCATGAGACAGTTTTACTATTGTTTCACATAATCGTTGATAAAGATTAAGCAGGAAAAAATTAAAGCCCTATTTTATTTGGCTTTTGAATTTGTAACTTGTTAATATTTGAAGGGCAGTAACTGAAATCTGGCATATCCCCCAGTCAGCCAAGAGCTAACCAAATACTTTCGTGTCCATGTTCACAATGGCCTTTTGAAAATCTATAGATCTTTAATCCTGGCTCTAGGATGGTAACAATTTACATCATCTGTCAGTCAGATGTCAGTCTGAGGTTCTACCTGAAATTGTCACTGCAGAGAAGATTGTTGCTGGGCACGTAGAAATCCCATCTTTCATTTAAATCTGAGCTGTTAATTCCTGCATTATTAACGTATAATTATTGTATCTAATTCTACAGAGTGTGCCGTGCTGTAACAAAAATGCAGACACAATGGGGCTTTTTGTCAAAGTCTGCTGAACAACAGATTAAAAAGAAAATACAATGGAAGCATTTTTCCTTTCAGAAATGAGGTTCTTTTTTAATTTGTATCATTGTGTCTAAATTTTGCATTATACAAGATATGTTGTACTGGCCTCATGGTACATCTTCTCCTGCCTTCATGTCAGCTAGAGCTACCATATATCTTGACCTCCAGGTGTGACCCATTACTGAACTTGTAGAGAAAGTACTTTAATTGATGTGTTGATTGGTGCTAAGCCTGGAAGGTATAAATGTAAAGTTGTCATTTTGTGTCTTTGGTATATGGCAGTCTTGTTCAATTTTTCTCATACTGTAGAAGAGCAGTGTCGCATATTAGTTTGTCATTAGTAGACTGTCTCATTTTGTAGGTAGTCTCTCATTAATGGGCAGTGTGTTATTAGGCACGCTCTCACATACAGAAGGAGGATAGTAGAACTAACTATGGAGAAGGGAGCCTGTTGTAACTCACTGTAGGACTATTCCCCTCTGAGACAACACCTTTGCTTTCCTGGACTCCATGAATCAGAGGTAAATAACAGAGAACACTCATGAAATCGGATACTGGCCCCCACACTATACATAAATCCCATGGACACCAGCACACCTCACAGCAGTATCTGTGTTCAATACCTTCTGGCTTGACTCTTGCAATCAGCCTGATGAAGGGAGAGGAATCCCCCTAAAGTGCTGTGTTTACTTATCTCTGTACTAAAATGTGGCTAAACATATCGGACATCGCTTTATATGGCAAGATATCCCACTGTGTGGTGACTTCATTTTTCTGCATCATAGATTTGGCCCCTGCAGAGAACGAGGAGCTCATCGCATCTTTAAAAGCCCCCAGAATGTATTAAAATATTACACAGAACACATTATCAAATATTTTTGGAATAACATTTAATAGATGGATCATTTACATATGGAGAGTAGCATTTCTATTAAAAAAATAAATAAAAGTCAGCATAAAAGCTTTGCAACTCGTTAAATAAATTTGCCAAGTCTGTAAAATAAGAAGACACTGTTCTGGTCCCACTTCTTCATTCCAAGTACAGTTAACTAAAGATACAGAGGCTGTAAAAAAGTGACTGAGGTTGAAGTAAAACATCTAAATGAAATGTAACCTTTTGTTTAATGCTAGACTGGGTGTGGTACCTATGTTTATAGTGATCCGCTGTACTTAAGTTCTGTCCACCTCTCTCAATAAGTAACATACGACGGCACTGTTTTGTGATTGTCATACTTTAACTTACAGTGGCAAGAAGACAGAGCTTGCTCTACACATATGGATGTATAATGTACAATAAAAACAATTTCAGATGAAGGCAAATAACATGTAGTTCTTTAAAGACAGAAGCAAATATAAATCATTTATCCTGCTCCAAAATAAAAAAATTAAAAAAACATGAATACATTTTGGACTTTGTCTCTTTCCTTACTGATTTGCTTTTTGCAGCTATAGTTACATTTCAGGTTTGTTGACTATTGCCTTGTCTGGCACTAACAATCTTGTTCTCTTTCTGCTAATGGAGAAAATAAGATATCTTACTATCACCCCCCAACCTGCAAAGAAAACTAGATTGCTGATCCTCCTTCCCCCCCACCCCCCATGTAAAAATCTACAATATTTATTGCACAGGGCCTCTTTTGTTAGCAGGCTTTTCTTTGTTTGTTTGTTGGCTAAATCCTAGATCAATACGAATAGAAGTCTCTTTGAGGGAATCAAAAGTAAAGACCTCATCCATTCATAATTAGGTGCTTTCCTTCATTACACATGAAGAGTTTTTCTTTGGTATGTCTAATGTTTGCACAGCTAAGTAGAAAGTATTACATACCTAAGATGTATTTTCTGTGGACTCCCACAACGAGTAGTATTGAAGTGAATTCATTGACCATGGTACTTTTGAAAACACTGTCTAGATAGCACTGGAAACCTGCAAAGCATCGTTGATAACCATTGACACATTGCTCTTTCTGCCATAAAATGTATACTTTGTTACCTTTTTACAAAGCCACACAAAAATTAAAATATAAACAATATTGAATGAATAAAATCATTACTCATTGTAACAAGGGGTTACTTAGTGATTTCAAGTATCATACTCAATAGATTGCATTTTGTAAAGATACATATTTTCCTTACAGCAGATTAAATGTAAATTATTATTGAAGTATTTTACATTTGATTATTGGCCAGCGAGATATAGATCATTTAGATCTAGAAGAGATTTTGACATGTAAAAAAAGAGAGAAAACAGAAATCATTGCATTCCTTTATAATCTGCTCATTGCCTTTCCTCCTTGTCACTACCTAAACTGCAACCTGAAGAACATGAAGCAAAACATGTGTACAGGCACAAGGTTCCGTTCCTGAAGGCATTTTTAACACTAAAATACACCAAATATTTTACGCAGGCAATAAGATATGCAGCACACACATAAATTATATAGTGTATATACTGTATTATATATATAATATAACATAATAAATAATATATTATATAGTATAATATAATATTATATAGTATAATATAATATATATGCTCTTACGACACTTTGCAACGTTGTGTATGTGTGTATATATATATATACACACATACACATAAAAAACATTGCAAAGCGTCGTAAGAGCGTTGGAGAAGCCGTTTTGGCGTTGTAAAAATGAACATAGGTATGCATTGCATAGCGTTGGATAAGCCATTCGTTGTTAAACGAAGCGTTGTAAAACGAGGACTGCCTGTATATATTGTAGCGCCTTGAAAGGCAATGGCCCGTATTTACTAAGTGGAGCTACTGTATTCCTTAAAACGCCTCCCAGCTTCAATGGGCTGTAAGGTGTTTACTGGCACCAGAAAGTAGCACTACTTAGTAAATATAACCCAATACCTCTTGTATCATTAATTTATTCCATCCAATGCGCTGCTAGGCTACCTGGCAGCAAAGAAAGTTACAATCTTCAAGTTAACATATTGATATCTACTCTAAATAGAAAAAACAGGACTTTATTGTAACTCTGATCACAAATGATGCAGGTGTCCACGGGCACTTAATACAATATTCAGCAGTTGTTTCATGATCATTCACTTCCTCATGGAGACATGCTGGCACAAATACAAACTACTGCCATTTTGCAATGAGAAAATGACTGATCGTACAGTACTGTACAATGGTTGTCAGAGTTTGGCCACCTGCAGGATTTCTAATCAACCTTTAATGTTTGTAATATATAAAGCTAATTAAATGTGTACTATATTAAACTGCAGTTAGGCAAATATTGTGTGTGACCTTAATAACCCCTTATTGGAACACATTGTGTCTATTTTCCGCAACCCAGATATAAATGACTGCGTAATATCTGTTATATGTTAATTTCTCCTCTTGCCTCTTTCATTCCTAAGTGCAATGTTGCACTGGTTGAGCAATATACTGTACTACAAGGTAACGGATATGCAAAATATAGCTTTTTTCTTTTTACTAATATGCAAGACTACCCAGATTTTTTCCCCGCTAATTGTGTGACATAAAATCATAAGAGATAAATCTCTCTGGAAATACAGATATTCTGATAAATGACATCTATTTTAAAGTGAAATTAGAGTAAAGGTGTACTAAAGCTTAGCAACCTTTTGTGCATCTGGGCCTCAGTATCCATCAAATACAGTACAGCACCAGATTCTAAAAGCTAGACTTTTTTTTACGCTCGTAGAGTTTTTCTTTTACCAGGTTTGTAACAAGGAGACTTTGATAAATTACCTCCAAAGAGTCTTGTCACAGCTGACTGAGAATGTTAAGAAGCTTAGCATGCAATGACATTGCTATAAGAAATCAGACGGACACAGTAATTGCTGTAGTGAATGTGACATGCAGTTAGTAATCATGAGTCATTATTTGATGTCCTTCAGTATTAGAGTGGGCCTTCAATTTCATCAGACCTGAATGAGTTAAGCACTCCTATTGCTGCAGTATATGTGCCCTAACATAAGAGGATGTACAATATGTCATTTCCCCCGGGGCTACAAAAAGAACAGCATGTATATTTCCGTATGTTTTGCAGGAGTAGCGACTCCAAGACTTTGTGTTTTACTTTAGGACATTTTTTTTTGTTGGGCTCCTATTTTTCATTATCATACCGTATGTATACATAAATAAGCAGAGAGTGCACCAGGGTCGTGCTTGGTTGTAGAGTGGGGAGAAGTTTGAGGATGTAATCTTCACTGATGAAACCTTAGTTGGAGAGAGTTCTCCAGAATGGTGTTCAGGCACTGTAGCCACCTTTCCATCAAGCTGAGCCTGAAGCAGCCCGTGAAGGTGCTTGTGTGGGGAGCTATTTCCCATTGTGACCCAGGTCCAATAGTCATATTTGAAGGTAATATAGACTGATACAACAAAACAGCAATTCGACAACGAGGACTACACTTCAATTAAACATGTTGTAACATTTATCATCTTTTTGTTTGTGTTCTGCAGGAATTATGGATAAGTCTTACTTTCAGGAAGTTATTGCAAACCAGGTTTTAGCCCCATACATGGCTGAAAACATTTGTGTGGTCACAGTTTTTATTTCAGGGCAATAACCCCAACCACACTGTTTCTGCAGCATTTATGGTGAAGAAAGGTATTAATTGGTCCTGCATACCACCATATGCGTTCCACTGAGCTACTTGCATAGCATATTATGTCTGGAAAAGGGGGGTTCCCTGCTCAGCTATAGGTAAAAGGTATACTCCCACCTGATGACGCAAAAATGACTACCATGGCAACTATTGGTAATAAAAGACAGCACTCTGCAGGGAACCTCCCACCCCAGAAGAAGTTCTGTTTCCCAGGAATGAAACGCGCGTCGGGATGATGTCATAGCGACGTCAGGTGCGCGACCAACACACAGGTGTTTAGTCTCTGTCTGCCGAAGTACAGCAGTTCTAGCAAAGTTTTAAACTAAGATGTGGGCCACAGATGTGGATCCCACTAGCTAGATAGAGGGCTGTGAGAGTTCCGGTTTCCTGCTGAGATTGTTCAGTGATCGTGAGTGTTTGCTAGGCTGTACATACAACACTTGTATGGCTCTGTAAGTTATTCCTTCATAGATATACTAAGATAAGGATTTTACTGATTTACCACTTACCCTTACTATTGGGATATCACTGATACTGACATCATAGTGTTACAGCTTGTAATGGGGTGTAGTTAACACATCCTATATACACTGCCTATTTGGCAGATCTCTCATACCGTGATATCTCTAACATAAGACATCACAACGTACTATTAAGTACAACTGCTATACCAAGCAGGAATACCCTGTATCTACCTTGACATAGCCCTATTAGGGGTTTTCATTTGCTATAGCTTTCAACTGTACTTAAGTTTTGGTGTAATCATGTATTTTACATCTCTGTAAGATTCACCCAGTATATTTGGCTTTTTGGGGTCATTAGACTCAAGCCATTTGACACCAAGAGATACTTTGTATTTTGTCTCTTTAGCGCACCTTCTTAGGTTTTAAATGATTCACAAGTTTACTTATTTTTGAATAAAGATTTATTATTTTGATTAGTAGATTAGAGTGCATCACTTAGGGATTCTTTCTCTCCATGATACGTATACGCATATTATGTCTACCACAACTCCATAATATCGTACCATGGGACACCTAGTGGGTAAAGCAGGTATTGCAATGAAGTAAAAAATATTTGATTAGAAAATTGCGTTATTGCAATTTTCTGTATGGGCAGCACGTTAACTAAAGCAATAATGTTGACTACATCTGTAGCAAGTCCTCATCACATAAAGGCAAATCATACACTTTTGTCTATGAAATTAGTTAAATTTTGCATACATTCATTGTAATTTGTGATACTGTACATTTTATATACAAAGTCTCTTATTAAAATGTATTGCTAGTTTTGAAAATTCAGTCCACACCATTGCATGTATACAGAACTCCTTTGTTGGCCTATGGAGGGGTATTGCAACACGTAACAAATTTAATCTTCTCCAGGTCTAATGTAGCTACATGACTCGAACCTAGAAATTGCCAACATCTGTTCAAATTGAAACTTAATCCAGAGATAAATCTTATTTCCACACATTTAGATGGGATAAGGACATTTTCAAGAACAATGCCAGCAGTATTCTCTAGACTACTTCTTGTTTTAGAAAACTTCCAATGAAAATCTCCAATGTAATTTCTCTCCAGAAGGACTTGGAGAGACTGGAAACTTGGGCAGGTAAATGGCAGCTAAGGTTTAATACAGATTAATGTAAGATTATGTATTTGGGAAACAGGAATAAACAGGCAATTTAAAAATAAATTAAATGGGGATAAATTAGGAGAATCCTTGATGCAGCAGGATTTAGGAGTGCTTGTAGACAGCAGCCTTAGCATTAGTGCCCAAAGTCATGCAGGAGCTTCAAAGGCAAACAAGATCTTATTTGGCATCAAACGGGCAATGGATCAAAGGGAAGTAAACACAATAATGCCTTTTTATAAAGCATTAGTAAGACCACACCTTGAATATGGAGTAACATTTTGGGCACCACTCCTTAGAAAATACATTATGGAACTAGAGAGAGTGCAGAGAAGAGCCGCCAAATTAATAAAGGGGATGCATAATCTCATTTATGAGGAGAGGCTAGCTAAATTAGATTTGTTTACATTAGAAAAGAGATGTCTTAATGGGGATATGATAACTATATACAAATATATTCGGGGACAGTACAAGGAGCTTTCAAAATAATTATTCATCTCAAGGGCTACAAACGACACAGGGTCGTATCTTAAGGTTGGAGGGGAGGACATTTTACCAGCAACAAAGGAAAGGGCAACTTTATAGTAAGGGCAGTTAGAATGTGGAATTAATTACCCATGGAGACTGTGATGGCAGATACAATAGATATCTTCAAAAAATTATTGGAGATCTTTTTACAAAGGAAAGGTATACAGGGATATACCAAATAAGTAAACATGGGAAGGATGCTGATCCAGGGAGAAATCTGATGGCCATAATTTAGAGTCAGGAAGGGATGTATTTTTCCCCTCATGAGATATAATTAGATGATATTTCACTGGGGGGTTTTGTTTGCCTTCCTCTGGATCAACATACTGTAAGTACAAATATAGGATAAAGTATCTGTTGTCTAAATTTAGCATAGGGTGAACTTGATTGACGTATGTCTTTTTTCAACTACATCTACTATGTACTACTATGTATGTAAAAGTCAACAGTTCTATATGAGTCCATAACAGTATAATAAGGTCACCAAACTGGCTCCAGGACATCATGAGATGTTGATCCAATCCATGTTTTCTAACTATAATCAGACTGCTTTCTGATTCACAATAATTTTTTTAATTAATGTGACAGAATGTCAATTGGTGAGAAATTAACTGGTGGTTAAAATGATAAAAATGCAATATGCAGAAACGCCAAGCTGATAGATATCATCATTCATGAAATATGGATCCTGTTTTCTACCTGTAGTCACACTGATTTCTGATTCACAATAGTATTAACATTATATGGACAATGTAGACTTAGAGATCAAGAACTGTATTCAAATGTCATGGTGACATGGAGATACTTTGTCCAAAGTGGAAAATGGGAGAAAAAGGCGTGAAATCCAATAAAGAACTTTGCTATATAAAGGTCATGATAAGAAAACAGTTCAAGAAAGCTCTGACTCAACACTAAACTTAATAAAAGGCTAATATTATGTTAGAACTATTAAATCTCTGTGAGACAAAGCAGCAGTGAGTTCTCATTAGGATGGAGGTTCATTATGTGGTTTTCAGGGTGAAGAAGAGATCTGAACATTTCATTATTTGTATACTGGGGAGAATAAAAATACCACTTGTGAGCACATTCATGTCTCAGACAGGTCTGCGACCTTGTATTTCACCATTATCTCATAGAATACAATGCTTCCACAGCAGCTAGGGATTCTGGGAAATGGCATGCAAATGAGCACATAGTGTCATATTTTGCTTCTTATCCATTTTAACACGGATAAGCTTATGCATGCCATATTACACAGCTTTTCATCACAGCCTGGGCCATGTGGGTCTCATCAGAGTGAGGACGATTATACTGGCTTTGCAATATGAAGCTGGAAGTGGTTTCAACCACACATTAAACAAATTATGGTGGGTAAAAAAGTGACAACAAACGTTTTACCGTACAGTGTACGGCAAATAAAAAAACCACTTGTGAGCTCATTCACAGGTCTCAGAAAGGTCTACAACCCTGAAATGTTCTTCAAATTCCAGGGGGAGCATGGGATATAGTCAGCAAAAAGAAGACATAAAAAACATCTAAGTGCAGGTGTTTTGATCAAAATGTGATAAACTGTTGTCTTGCTGTGCCTATTTACAATGTGAATAAATGTAATGTGCGAATTCGAAACTGTGGCAAATGTTGTATAAATTCAGAAGTTCAGAAGAGGGATTTCAGGAGGGGAGACGCTGAAACAGATTTAGGAAAGAGTAGAGTGATTCTGGCAGCAGCGTTTAGGATAGATTGTAGTTAACTTAAATGTTTAAGTCGGCGTAGGGCCAACCAGGATGATATAGCAGAGAGACATTCAGAAACTTTGTTCTGTACAGCAGCTGTAAGGTCAGGGGTTGAAAAGTAAATTTGTGTGTCATCAGCATAGAGGTGATATTTGAACCCAAGAGATGTGATTAGGTCACCTAGAGAGAGTGTGTAAAGAGAAAAGAGAAGAGTCCCAGGACAGAGCCCTGGGGTACCCCCACAGAGAGATTGATAGAAGAGGTGTTAGCCAAAGAGACACTGAAAGTATGATGGGAGAGGTAAGATGAGATCCAGGATAGAGCTTTGTTGCGAATACTAAAAGTATGGAGAATGTGAAGGAGAAGGGGGTGGTCCACAGAATCAAATGCTGCAGATAGGTCGAGTAATATGAGCAAAGTGTATTCACCTCTGTCTTTGGCAGCATGGAGGTCATTAATTATTTTAGTGAGGGCTGTTTCAGTGGAGTGAGCAATGCGAACGCCAGATTGTAGAGGGTCTAGGAGAGAATAGGTGTTGAGAAAATGGAGCAAGGGAGAGAATACAAGATGTTGAAGGAGATTAGAGGCAAAAGTCTCCTGCCTGGGAGACAGGGCGATAGTTAGAAAGACAGGTAGGGTCAAGCTTGCGGTTTTTACCGACACACCCTCCTCTGTGAGAGCGGAAAAAGAGTCTAGGAAGGCAGGAGGAGAGTGAGGAAGAGGTGTAGGATGGGAGGAGGATAGAGAGAGGATGTCTTGACGTATGGATTCCACCTTTTCCTTGAAAAAGTCGGCAAAGTCCTGAGGTGAGATAGAGAAAGAAGAACAGGCAGCAGAGGGTGGTCTGAGTAGGGAGTCAAAGACAGAGAAGAGTTGGCGTGGGTTAGACTTGTGTGTGTTGATTAGTGAAGAAAAGTAGGTTTGTTTAGCTTGAGAGCAGAGTTGAAACAGGATAGTATACATTTGTAGTGAAGGAAGTCTGCGGGAGTGTGAGATTTCCTACAGAATCATTCAGAGGAACGATTACAGGAACGCAGCATGCGCATGTGGAAATTTAGCCAGGGTCCCGGGTTAGAAGGGCGAGAATGGCAGAGAGAAAGCGTAGTTCCTGACGAGGTTGTCAGGGTCTGGAGCAGAGCTGCGAGAAGAGAGGGGAGAGTATAAAGGGGAATAAAAAGCTGGTAGGTTAATAGAGTGCAGGTCTCTGCAGAAATTCCAAGCAATACATTCTTTAGATGATAAAGGCAGCAGAGCTTTTTCCGTTTGTCTGCTGGACCTCCTGGTTATTATTTTAATTCCAGTTTGAGGGATTCTATTTCCCCCCAGAATATTAGTCAAACCTATTGTAGGTGTAATAGTGCAAAACCACCCACCATGTACAGATTGAGCCATTTAAAATAAAAAATACAATAACTGTAATTTTTAGGCTCCATTAAAAAAAATCAATATTTCTCCAACACTCCAACACCAAACTACAGGAGGATTACGCAATGAAGTATGTTATAAGAAGAAGTAATATAAAAGCAGTGTATATAATTTTCTTGTGGGACAGCACCTTACAGGTGCAAGAGAAAGAGGACATTCTAACAACACAATTATTATCAATTTGTTTGAAAGACAAGGGGCAGCGACCTTGTTTTATTCTTACTGAAGGTCACTCCTGCGGTTGAGGGAGATTGCTAGGATCTGAATTTGTGGGTGAGGTGTTAGATAGACAGAAGCTTGTCAAGTAAAGCGGAGTATGATCCCTGGTTTTGGTTTTAAAAAAATGTTTTCGTGTTTTGGTTTTTGCATTACTGAGTAAAATGTGAATTACATTTTTTTTTTAAATCCTAAGGTCATGTAATCTGTAACAGTTTTTACATCCTATTTCAATAGTTATTTAATTTACACTGTAGAAAAAATAATGATAATTAATAATCATGTAAATGATAACAAAACAAATTAAATTGATATACTGGCAGAGGTATACTGTTCAGATGGTGCTATTTTATTCTCTATGCCTACCTACTTATTAATGTGAGTGTATATCTATATATGTGTATGTATATATATATGTATATATATATATATATATATATATGTATATATATATATACACACACACATATATACATATATATATATATATATATATATATATATATATACAGTGGTTGACAAATCACCAAAAAATCTACTCGCCACACAAAAAAATCTACTCGCCACCTAGTACCAAACGTGTGCTGCTTGGGCCAATATTTACTCGCCCGGGGGTTAAATCCACTCGCCCGGGGCGAGCAAATGTATAGGTTTGTCGAACACTGTATATATATATATATATATATATATATATAATATATATATATACACACACATATACACAGTATAAATAAATATATATATTTATACATATACACAGTATAAATAAATATATATATTTATACATATACACAGTATAAATAAATATATATATATATATATATATGGAAAAGAACTTCAAGCGCTACAATGAAAAATGATCTCTTTGTGTAAATAACCACAGTGCAATATAATAATATAAGCATACAATAACAACCAATTTATATTCAAAGGAAGTGTAACCTAAAATATCTGTCCCTAATAAATGCAGCCAACAAGGTCCACGACCCCACAAACGCCGAGAAAAGGAATTGTGGAAGAACGACCTAGGCGCAGAAAAAAGAGAGAGGGGAGGGGGAAAGAACATTGAGTAGTATGTCTCAATAAGCGTCATAGTATTGGTAGTAAGGTGAAAAGTAGGCGCAAAAACAAATAAAGGGTAATCACTATAAATGAAGTGAAAATATATAAACCTCTATAATAGGTGAAAAAACAAATTTAAGTATCCAATAACACACACAAAAGCAATGTGAAGTGATAAAAATGTGACACAAAAATGAAATGTGAGATTTCACCCCCTGCTCAGACCCACTGGAGGGGATAGTCTTCACTCATCCCAAATATTGCAATGGTTTACACGGGATCCAGGGGGAGCATGAGGGAAGAAACACAAGCAAAACAAATCTAAGTGCAGAATGAATGGGCAATGGAAAATGAGCTTCCGAAATCAGGCTATGCAAGTTTTTCCTCTCTCTCTCCTTACCTGGGATATACCCTCCTGAGCACCTGAGCCACCTTGATGATTCCTACATTGACATCCACCACTGACTGATTGTCCACACTGCTGTTTTTATTCTTACATCTTGTAAGTAGCCACTCTACAGGAGCCAAGATTTCGGAAGCTCATTTTCCATTGCCCATTCATACTGCACTTAGATTTGTTTTGCTTGTGTTTCTTCCCTCATGCTCCCCCTGGATCCCGTGTAAATCAATAAGCGTCATATACAGATGGTGAGGATACACTCACCCTTAAGTGGTAAATACAGGCTTTTAGCCACATAAATGGGATCTGGAACTCTGTTGTTTCTTCTGCTTAGATATAGATGAATTTTTTCACAGTTTGCGTGGTTTCTCTTCTTACCTGAATTAATTCTCAATTCAGGATGGATACCATGTAAGGGTGGAGATAGATAAGAGACATATATAGTGTAACACAGTTTTATTAAAATATAAAAAACCCTATAAACATATAGGTAATAAACTCACACTTTGTGAGTATTAAAACGGGCGGTTGGAGAGATTATAATCAAACGGAGTCTCTCACACAGTTTGTGCCCCGACCCGCCGTTGTCCAGTTATATAGACCTGATGCTGGGAGTTATATATATATTGACAAGTAAGGTATATATATATATTCTGACAGAGAGTAGGGCACAGGTCAGGTGGTGGTCCCAATTTAGGTTCAAAATGTAAACAAATTATAGAATAAATTAGACAGATTTTTAGACTCAGATTCCCAGATTCGGGGGGTCATGTCTACTATAAAGGTGCTCCATTCTTTTTGTACGAGCTAGTATATGTACATTATACATGCCAACTTACTCTAGGCTACCTATAAGATGATCCAGTCATATTTTGTTACATTTGCTGGTCCGTAAGCAACTTTGGTATAACAGAGATCTGAAGAGAGAGACTGTCTGGATCCTGATCACTCAGTGTTGACCTGGAATTAATTGTCAGGAGTGTACTACATTCTATTTCTGTGTTCTGTTCATGCCTCCAACTTGCAAAAATAGCATAACTAAAAAGAGGCTCAACTGAAAAGCGTTATTTGTCTGAATTATTCATTGATTTTTTTGCAGAAACAGTGCTGCTCAATTTTTTTTACATTGTTTTAGTTCCAAAAAATATATTTATTTATATATACGTTATGCTCCAATTTTTGCTAAACTAATTTACTGTGAATTGTTTTTTTACAAAAAGGAATAGGCATATTTACAGATTAAAATATAGTAAACAGTATATTACAAGAATAATCCGTCATCTGTGCATCAAAAACTGTTCCTATAATTCCGTCATCCCGTACTGGTGTAGAACTCTGTTGTTGCTTATACATGTATGTCAGTGAAACCAGTGTAATGTATATTCTGGCTCCAATGTCATGTGACCTAATGTAGTGATCACAAATGGCGTGACCTGCCCCCAACGCAAGGGAAATAAGAGGAAATCTTCCTTTTCCATTGTAATCATGTTTGTGGCTTTCACAGAACTACAGTGACAATCATCCATGGCAGGGCCGCAGACAGATTTCCAGAGGTCCAGGACTAGAGTTACAACCAGGGCCCCCCCACCCATGTCAGCGGTCTTGCGAGCCTCCCCCTCATTTCACACCGCATGAGCCCCCTCAATTTCCCACCTCTTTCTCTCCCCTCTGTCTCATTCCCTCTCTTCCTCACTCACTTACCCCTCACTCCTCTCACTATCCCCTCCTCCATCAATTACCCCACTCTCACTCAATCCCTTCCCCTACATGTATTTCTCTCCCCTCCATCTCACTGTTACTCACTCTTTTCCTCACGCTCTCCTCTCACCCTCCCCCCTCCATTAATTAACCCACTCTCACTCAATCCCCCTCCTCATACTCATTCCCTCCCTGGCATAGACAATCCCCCCATAAAATACATACCAAAAATACCCCACCCCCAAATACATATAAAAGAATCCCCAACCCCCAAATATAAATAGAAGGACCCACCACCCCACAAAGGCATATTAAAAAAAACTGCACCCAAGTGCATATAAAAAAACACCCCCCAAAATACATATAAAAGAAGCCTCCCACCCCCCAAATTCATATAAAAGAGAAAAAAGAATACAGATTTCTATTTAGTGCAGAATTATATACATATAGACGCTTAGACTCCCACACAAAGCCTCCCCCCCCCCCCCCCCCAACCCCCCGAGTCGGCCTCGGCTTCCTTAAGGCGCAGACGTTTCCATGTTCACTCTCCAAATACATATAAAAGAACCCACCCCCAAAATTCATATAAAAGAAGCCCCCCACACCCCAAATACATATAAATGAAGCCCCCCACACTCCAAATACATATAAATGAAGCCCCCCACACTCCAAATACATATGAAACCCCCCACCCCAAATACATATTAAAGAAGCCACCACCCCCAAATACATATAAAATCCCCCCACACCCTAAATACATGTAAAAGAAACCACCTACCCCTCAAATACATATACAAGGAGACCCCCAGACCCAAATACATATTTTAAAAAAACACCCCCCTCAGATACATTTATCTACCTTGGGGATGGTCAGGTTTGAACCGGTGGTTGCGGGGACATCTGGCCTGGCATGGCTGCCAGTCCTCTCGACGACAGGCCCCGGCTCTCCCCCAGCTGTGGGCCTCCCTCACACTGTCCCACGCCGAATTGCTGGTGCGTGCCAGGCCTCCCTCTCATGCCGTTGCGTGCAGGAAACTGAGCCCAGCTTCCTGCGTGTGTCAGAGAGGCCCGGAACTGGCCAGCACCACAAGCTCGCCGTTGGAAGTCAGTGAGGGAGGCCCGCAGCTGGGGAGAGCCGCGGGCCCGGCGGTGAGAGGACCGGCAGCCGGCCATGGACAGAGGTCGGCCGCAACTTGCAGCACCGGCCAGCCGGCCCCTCGCAGCCATCGGACCCAGGACACCTGTCCCGGCTCTCTTTCCTGTCAGGGGCCCTGATCCACAGCTACCAATGGATGTGCCATTCTGGAAACAGCAGAAGGAATATGTACATGTCAGTCCTTGAAGCATTATAAAGGTTGCAGCCAATGTTTTTTCAGGATGTTGCTCAGATACAGAATGCTAAAAAGGAGGTCTAATAATAATAACTTTATTTCCCAACAGGACACAACGTGCTTCACAATGACAGTATAGTGCACAGTTTGCAGCACATAGGATTTTTTACAGACATTGACTAGCCCTGATGAGTTTACAATCTATGTTTTGGTGCCTGAGACACAGGTAGATAAAGTGACTTGCCTAAGGTCACCAGGTTTCCGGGTCATTTCTGTTATAGTTATCTCACCACTGCAGACTGAACGCAGGACCCACGAGTTCCCCAAAGACCCCTGTACAACGTCCATAGAATTTGTCAAAAATATAAGTCTGATTGCTGTTATATCCACTGACAATATAAATTCTCCATTACTATCTGTACCATTGGATGTTTTCTCTTTTCTCCTACCACATGAGACCCTGAAGGAAGATCCCTGTGCCTTTATTCATTGAGCCACTCCTTCTGCCCTGGGAAGGGATACGTTGTGTATGCGCATTTGTTACATGGAATGAAGATAAATTCGGCGCCTTATATTGTGATCTCAATAAAGAAAACTCCAATATAAAATCAAGAAAAAGTAAACATACAACCATTCGATGATATGAAGAAAGACAAATGTCCCTGTTGTTTCCAACGATGTTCAGTTTGATTAAATGAACTTAAAGTGATTTGTTACCGGCGCTAACCACACCCAATCTGTGATAAAATAGTGCACAAAATTAAAATTCAAAATAAAATGTGTCAAGGTGATCACTGATCAAATTCTCAACCTTCCAGGAATGTGTACAGATTCCTTTCAATAGTAGCTTGTCCGGGATGGGAAGGGAGCGAAGATAGCAGGGATACACCATGAAAAATAAAAATTAAATGCATACAATAGTGTAATAAGTTCTTTTCAATCTGGATAAAACATGTATGTCTTGGCTCTATAGCAATGCCTACTTACAGCAGGTCAAAAGGTAAAAAGCATTGATCTACACATGCATGTGAACATAAACAGACAGACAAAAAGATCTCGCCATTTTTAAAACTCTCCGAATGCAGAGAGGTACGAACGGCATGTAGCGGCCGCGATTTTTTTTTTTTACATTTCTGAAGCGCGCATCTGTTCCATTCAAACTTGCCACACGCATCCATGTTAAACATAGCAGAATTCGCACTTTTCTGCATATGGAGAATAAAACTCTCCAAAAAAGCTACTTTTTATGAAATTCGCCAATTTGAAAATTCTATGCTCTCTGCATGAGGCCCAGTATTCGGTGCTTCCCACGGTGAGCTGTACTGCATTTGTTACATGCAATGACTGATACTGTATATCTTGTGTAAGATGTTTGGGGATTTAACATTACATGTAACAAATGGGCATACATACATATTTTATAATTACATACATATATTATATAATTTATATAATTATAATTATATACATATATTATAATACAACATTACTGACGAAGACCTACGCATAATTGGTTATGTCATTGATATGGCATGCAATATCACAAGATGAAAATATAATTTTTTTGTAACATTTTTTCATTTAGATTTTTTAGGAAAACATAGGGAAAGGGATACAGAAATAGAGAGTGGGGTAAGTATCACCAATTAAACACCGATATTAAAAAAAATAAAAACTACGACGACGCCAGACAATCAAAACTCCACATATTACACAGAATTATCAACTCTCTAAGAAAGAATACAGCCTGCAGTCTGCAGTGACTGAAAAAATCACCTATTCCCCCTGGAGTAACAGGGCTCCCATACATTTTGAAATTTTCTTGAGTTATGTCTCACATAAGCTATTAGTCTTTATATAGATTGCACCTCATTTACTCTCGAGATGATTTCTCTTCTGGAGGGGGGTTGGGGCTTTTTCCGGGCACCTGCGATTGCCCGTCTTGCCGCGGTCAGGATATGTAAAAATAATTTAGATTTATTTTTGTTTAAGTTATCTAGCGGCTTACCAGGACCATTATAATTGGGTCTAGGGGGGTTCTTATCCCAATAGTTTCTCGCACCAAATTCTGCACTATTCCCCAGAATCTCTGTATTTTGGGGCAAAACCACCAGATATGGGCCATATCTCTGACGCCGCCGCAACCCCTCCAGCAAAGATTCGCGGTCTCTGGATAAATCTGCCTCAACCTCTGAGGCTTCAGGTTCCACCTGAACATAACTTTATAAATATTCTCTTTAGATATTGTGCATAATGATGTATTCGTTGCATTGACCCAAATAACTTGCCAGTCTTCCCAAGAAATCTCTACCTGAAAATCATGGGCCCATTGATCCATATAACGGTGCGTGCAGGGAGCCTTAAACTCCCGAGAAGTAAGAACTTGGTACAATGTTGAGATAAGACCCCACTGATAATTTATTTGTATACATAGTTCGAATACAGAAACTTCGAGAAACTTGTAAAAATCTGAACACCTCAGCACCGTGAAGGAGTATCTCTGGCAAAAATTGCTAAAAATTAATAATTTACCATTCAGAGGCATGTCCCCCACATATCTAACATTTTTGACCTTTCATAAATCAAAATTACCAGTAAACCAACCCGGACCAAAGTCAGGGTTGTCAAAAATAGGGGTACATCTCGAAGGAGCTGAGGATAGTTGATAATAGATTTTGACCCTATGCCAAATTTTAAAAGAAAATTTTATTACTGCCGAATCAAAGAGGTCTGGTTTAGAGCATTTTGTTGGCTTATTATTCCACAGAAGTGCCGGGAGTGCCGCGGAACTATCAAATATATTTTCTAAATCTACCCACCTCTACCCACCTATATTGATTTTCCTGAGAGTGCCAAAATATTATCTGAATATTAAATTGGAGGCTACACTGGCGACACACTTTATTGAAGTGTGGCCAGTTCCGCAAGCCGGGAGATTTCCCGGCTTGCAAGTGGCAGCCCCTCGGCGTGCCGCGCGTCACCGATGCGCGGTCACGCGTCATCGGGTGCCTGCGCCCCCTGCACGCGCGTCCAGGGCTCCCCGAGGGAGCCCTGGTGTCCCGCGATGTGGGGGACGGCGGCAGGGGGTTCCGGGGGACCCGGCGGACCCGGAGAGGAGAGGGGGAAGCCGCGATCGGCGGGCCTCTCCTCCGCTGCTTCGGCGCGCGCCCGGCACCCTCCGGCGCGCGCCAGGTAACTGCTGCGGCCGAGAACGGGCAAATGCTCGAATAAACTCGGCCGCAGCAGTACATAATATATCCTAATATCAGGGACTGCCAGACCCCCTCTTTCTCTGGGTGCGAGCATAACTGATCTTGTCCCTCTTGGTCTTTTCTTACCCCATATAAACAGCATCATTTTATTCTGTAAATCCCTTAAATATTTTATCAGATTAGCGACCGGTAGTGTCTGGAAACAGTAAGGCTGAGTCCAGGAGCGCTGACCTGTGCTGAGGTGCGCTGACGCTTGTCAGTGAGCCCCTGCAGCCGCAATGAGAGCGGCTTCAGCAGGAGCTCGCGCACGTGTCCGCAGGCATGCGGAGGCGTAGGTCTTATACAATTTTTAGTTTTTCACGCTCAAGGGAGCGCAGGGCCGGTCACGTGAGCGGTTCGCCCAATGAGGGCGAACCAGCTCCATGACGTCACTGGCCCGCCCCACGATACGCCCCCGGACGGCACGCGAACTAAGGCCAGGGAAAGCACCCGCTTTCCCTCAGCCTCAGCACGACTCTGCACGGCTGCAGTCTCTATGGACTCAGTCTAAAGCAGTTTCGGGAGAACATTCATCTTGACTGATATAATATGACCTATCCGGAGATTTGGTGACTGCGAAAAAGGAAAAGATCTTGTTTTATACTAGTGAAAAGCTCTGGGTGATTATACTTGAAAGAGATTGATAGTTTTTTGTGACAAAGATCCCTAAATATTTCTGTCTTACATTATTCCAATGATAATTGAAACTTTGTTTGATTATTTTTACCTCAATATCTGATCAGGTTAAATTTAGAGCCTCTGACATGGCCGAATTAATTTTATAACCTGAGAACGAACTGAACCTAGAGAGTTCTTGTAAATTTGGAAGAGAAGTCAGAGGGTTAAAAATAGAAATTTATCGCCAGCAAACAGAGATAATTTGACTTTTTCCTGGCCGATCTTGATACCCTGAATATTAGGATTTTTCTTCATTTTAATTGCAAGCGGCTCAATTGTTAACGCAAAGAGCAGGGGGGATAATGGGCAACTCTGCCTGGTACCATTACTAATCTTAATTTGTTTTAGCTCCGCCCCTGGCATTTTCAGGGAGCTGTAGGGGCGTCATATAAGGCTTGGACCCTTTTTAAAAATGGTCCAGAGAACCAAAACCCTGCATAGTTCTATCTAGAAAATTCCAATTAATTCTATCGAACGCTTTTTCGGAGTTGAAGCTCAATAACATCGCTTTGGGTTTAAAAGACTGAACATAATCAATTATATTGATGATTTACGTGTATTGTCTGAGGATTGACGCTTGCTTATAAAACCTACATGATCATTGTGGATTAGTGGGGCGAGAAATGGGTTTAATCTATTTGCCAGGATTTTACTATATATTTTTAAATCTGTATTAAGAAGTGAAATTGTCCTCTAACTTGCTCAACTCATTGGATCTTTGCCTTCCTTAGGGATTTCTAGAAATTTGCTTTTGACATTTGCGAGGGGATCTGGGAACCCGATAGGAAACTATTAAACATGTCTAAAAGTTATGGTGCTAAAATTCACCAATATTTTTTATAGTATAGATTTGAGAATCCATCCAGGAATGGATCTTTTGAGGGTTTCAAGCCTTTAATGACCTCTTTTTATTCTGTAATATTTATTTTAGCATTGAGTCCCTCCGATTCTTGCGCAGACAGCTTTGGGAGTTTGCATGCCTGTAGCTAGCTATCTGTTTGTTCACGGGATGTTTTATTAAAGTTCGGGTCTGATGAGTCGAGATTATATAAATTATTATAATATTTTGAAAATTCCTCAGCAATTTGGAAAGGATTATGTGTGATTTCCCCGTTTTATCGCTGAGACTTGCGATTTAGTTTTAACACCTCTTATCTTATCTGCTTAACTTAATTTAGCTTATCTGCTTTATTATCTTTATCATAATAAGGGCCTCATGCAGAGAGCATAGAATTTTAAAATTGGCGAATTTCATAAAAAGTAGCTTTTTTGGAGAGTTTTATTCTCCATATGCAGAAAAGTGCGAATTCTGCTATGTTTAACATGGATGCGTGTGGCGAGTTTAAATTGGCGAGATGCGCGCTTCAGAAACGTGTAAAAACAAATTCGCGCCTTTTTTTCCCCTTTACTATAGGCGGCGAGCGCCATCTTGCCATCTTTTCCTGGCGCGGCAAAAATGCGAGAATCGCGCCATTTTTTGGCGCGAACAGCCGCTACTTGCCGTTCGCACCTCTCTGCATTCGGAGAGTTTTAAAAATGGCGAGATGGAGGTTCTCGCCAGCCGCGAGGCGAATTTTAGCAATTGAAAAAACAAAATGGCGCGTTTTTCGGAACTCGCCATTTTCTGCCGGTTTCTGCGCGAAATTGTACAAAAAATGGCGAATTTCGAAATAACGATGCTCTCTGCATAAGGCCCTAAGTCTGACGGATCCATTTGAATGCTTTCTCTGTGTCTCACAATCTTAAATTTATGTTATTCCTCTCTAGTCTGGCAAAGAAGTTTATATGTCTTCCTGCAAGGGCGGGATTTCTGTTCCTGTTCTAGTTCAATTATTTTGGCCAAAAGTTTACCTTGTTTAAAGTTTTTTTGCCTTTTTCCTATATGAAGCCATTGAGATAAATTGACCTCTTATGGAGGCTTTATAAGCCTTCCAAAGGATAGACGGGCTTTCGACTGAGCCTTTAGTTTGAAATAATCTACCAAAATATTCCCTATTTGTTCCTCGACCCCCGTCTGATTCAAAAGCGACACATTTAGGCACCATTGGAACACCTTAGGTCTAATAAAAGGGAGTTTCAGGACCATTTTCACTGGAGCGTGGTCAGACCCTGATATAGGACCTATATTTGTCTGGGCGACCCGATAGAAAAGATTCGCAGAGACAAATATATAATTAATTCTTATATATATCGTGCAGGGGAGAGTAAAATGTATAATCTCTTTGTTTTTTGTTCTTCATACACCAAGCGTCTTTTTTTTTTTTTCAACTTGAAATTTTTTATTTTTAAATTGTGTGAACATACATGTCATGCATTCATGGTAAACATTTGGAGGGTAACGTGCCTCCTGTAATTGGGGAACATGCAGCATGCGTAATATCTGTGTACTTTGGACAAACGGGGAGACAGACAGACTAACCGACAAACTACATATAGCTCCCAGCCGGGAGGGGGAAATGGGGGGGGGGAGGGGGGTGGGAAGGGATCTCCGACCGAGGTTCCGCTTCTAAACGTGCGACCGCTGGCTCTCTGCAATTAAGAAAACCGATAGTCCGGTGGGCAACCGGTGTACCCCACACTCTCTGTCCACCCATGAACTGTGTGTGCTCGTGGACCGTCGAGGTGTCTTAGGGCCTCTTTAAGGGAGAATGCATTTTACATCTATCAATGCCAAATCGTGGCCCTATCTACCCCCTGTATGTCTGTCTGTGCCAACCATGGTGACCAGACTTTTAAGAAATTTGTGCCAGTGTCATTGACCAGACTCGTCAATTTCTCCATCTGGCAAACTGACCAAATTCGGTTCCTGATCTTTGCGATTATTGGGATTTCATTTTGTTTCCAACGTGCTGCGATCTCCCCCCTCACCGCCGTTGCGAAATGTACCGCCAGTTTATTTGCTCCCCTGGAGAGACCTTTTTGCGGCCTGTTCAAAAGGAACCGCCATGGGTCGACGGGGGTGGATGTGACGAGGATCCTATTCAGCCAATCATTAACTGAATCCCAGACCGGCGTAAGTTTGGGGCAAGACCACAGCATGTGGAGCAAGTCTGCTTGTTGTCCACATTGTCTTGGGCACAATGGGGAGTAGCTGGGCAGAAATTTAGCTAATTTAGTGGGGGTGTGGTACCATCTCATCATAACTTTATATGCATTCTCCCTCAAAGTCATGCACATTGAGCTTTTTGAAGTCGCCGTCACAATTTTTGTCCATTCCTCTACATCAATTTCCTCCCCTAAGTCCTTTTCCCATTTAATCATATACCCCGTTTTGTCCGTCACTGTCTTACTAGAACCGATCACTTCCCCGTACATCTGCGATGTGAGTCCCTTGGTGGATGTCCCCGAACGACAGAGCTTTTCAAAATTCGTCATTGGTATGTGGGGCTGCACTGATTGATAAAACGCTCTGAGCTGGAGGTATCTAAAGAACTCGGCGTTGGGAATGTTTTGGTATTCTTTAAGTAAATCGAATGTTTGAACGCCTCGTTTTCCCCCCAGATCTATTAGCCTGTTAATTTTGCTTTTTTTCCAGATAGAAAAGTCTGCGCTGGTCCGGCCCGGAGCAAAAAGTGGGTTATCCCAAAGTGGGGTCATACCTGACGCTTTATGGGTCAGGCTACATCTCATACGTGTGGCCTCCCAAACCGAAATCGAGTTGTTCATGGAGGATAGCGGCAGTTTGGCACCAGTCCGTGCCTTTTTGGGGAGCCAGATTACATGTTCCAGAGCCACAGGGGAGCAGAGCTCCTTTTCTAGGGCGACCCATCTTTTTGAGTCTGGATTCGTGTGCCTGTTACGCCGGTGCTGCCCGCAGACCAGACCCGTTCCTTTCACTGAGGTGAGGAACGTATAGAAGCACGCACCCGCAGCAAAGGGAGCGTGTCCGGAGTGTGGTGATTTTGGCGTTGCCAGGCCAGGTGTATTTCGCTAGCAATACTTGCCGGTACCGGTGTAGAAATGCCGTTGTCGTTGCCGTTAGCCAAGGTCTGGGATTGGAGAATACTGGAAGGTCGTTTGTCCAAGCAGGGGTCTAGAGCCAGAGAGAGACGTCCGCCAAGCCAAGTCGTAACCTGAGTGAATGAGAGAGAAAACGCCAGAGTAGTAATCCAAGTGAAAACTATGTCGAGCAATGAATGATAGGAAGGACTGGCATTATAAAGTGTGGCTGACCAATCAGAAGTGAAGGCAGACCTGGAGGACTGCGTGGAGCCATCCTGGATAGGTTCCCTTGATTGGCAGGCAGGTGAGGACTCTTGTCTTGACAGGAGATCATATTTCTGTATTGGGGCGGGTCTTCACTGCCAGAGCAGTGAATAAATTAACTTCGCCCGGCGCGCGCTGTTCAGGCACGCGCCCGAGCAACATGGCGGCCGCGTGAGGTACTGCTGGAAACCAGGGACGCCGAGGACGACGGGGAACCCCCAGCACCGACGGAGGTGAGTGGCGCTGGCGAGAGGTGCGCGCCACGGCAGCAGGAGGAAATATATCAGCAGAGGAACCAGGGCGCGGGCGCCGCGATCCCTGATTCCTCACAGTACCCCCCCCTTCAGGATCGACCTCAGTACGATCCCTCCATGGTTTTGATGGAAACTTCTTACGAAAGCGTTTGAGGAGTCCTGGCGCATGAATATCTTTCAGGGGTACCCATGACCTCTCTTCGGGTCCAAAACCTCTCCAGTGGACCAAGAAGTGGACTTTACCTCTTGAAAGACGGGAATCCAGTAGAGCCTGTATTTCATACTCTTCGTTACCCTGTACCATCACAGGATCTGGTTTCGAAGTGTGATCCGGAAAGAGGCTACTGGAGATAAAAGGTTTGAGAAGTGAGGTGTGAAAGACATTCGGAATTCTCATGCTTTGAGGAAGTTGGAGTCGAAAAGAAACCGGATTAACCTGCTCCAAAATGGAAAAGGGACCCAGGAACCTAGGAGCCAATTTGAGGGAAGGCGTTTTGAGACGGATGTTCTTGGAAGATAGCCAAACCTTGTCCCCGGGTTTGTATTCGGGTGCCGGACGACGGTGACGATCAGCCTGATTTTTAGATGTCAAGGATGCTTTTTGTAATGCAGATTGTATTCTGGACCAAGAGTCTTGTAAGAGAGCAATATGTTCGTCCACGGCTGGTACCCCAGAGGATTCTTTAGTAATAGGTAGGCGAGCCGGATGGAATCCGTAGTTGATAAAGAAGGGAGTCTCGTGGGTGGACTCATTCCTGGAAGAATTGAATGCGTACTCAGCCCAGATAAGTAATTCTGCCCAGTCATCCTGAGAATTAGAGACGAAGCACCTTAAGTATTTCTCGAGGGATTGATTAACCCTCTCGGTCTGTCCGTTGGATTGAGGGTGATATCCCGAAGAAAAGGAAGACGAGATACCTAGTCTCTTGGTGAAATTTCTCCAGAACTTGGAGACGAACTGGGAACCTCGATCGGACACGATGGATGTAGGAATCCCATGGATCCGGAAAATCTCTTTGGCAAAAATATCCGCAAGGGCGGGTGAGGAGGGTAATCCTTTGAGAGGGATAAAGTGTGCCATCTTGGAAAACCGATCTACTACCACAAGAATGGTATTCATGCCATTCGACCTAGGCAACTCCACAATAAAATCCATCGAAATGTGGGACCAGGGACGCTCCGGAATAGGTAAAGGTAAGAGAAGACCCTGAGGTTTCTGACGAGGAATCTTGTTACGCGCACATACCGGACAGGACCGTGTAAATTCCAGAATGGTTTTAGCCATATTGGGCCACCAAAAGGTACGACGGATGAGGTCCAAGGTTTTCTTGAATCCAGGATGCCCTGCCGAACGGACGGCGTGTCCCCAGTCCAGTATTTCAGGGATAAATTTGGGTTCCACATACAAAGAGTCTTTAGGAACCACCAGACCGGACGGGAGGTTCTCTTGAGATTTGATGATCCTCTCCAGATTCTTGAATGCCACAGCTGCTAAGATTCTTTGTTTAGGAAGGATGAACTCAGTGGTTTTCTCTGATCTCTCTTCAGAAGAGTATTGCCGGGAGAGAGCATCCGCCTTGACGTTCTTAGTGCCGGGAATGTATGAGAGAACAAAATTGAATCTAGAGAAAAATAACGACCAGCGAGCTTGGCGAGGACCTAAGCGACGAGCATTCTCAATGTATAATAAGTTCTTATGGTCCGTAAGGATGGTGAATGGCTCTTTTGACCCCTCCAGAAGATGTCTCCATTCTTGAAGAGCCATTTTGACGGCCAAAAGTTCCCTATTGCCCACGTCATAATTCCTTTCTGCCGATGAAAATCTTTTGGAGAAAAACCCGCAAGGATGAAGTTTATCCTGGGAAGAAAATTTCTGCGACAGAACCGCCCCAGCCCCACAGTCCGAAGCGTCAACCTCTAAGGTGAAGGGGAAATTCGTGTTAGGGTGTCGAAGGATGGGAGCAGAGACAAAAGTTTGTTTCAGTGTCTCGAATGCCGTGACAGCCTCTGGAGACCAAGATGAAGGGTCTGCACCTTTTTTGGTCAGTGCCGTGATAGGAGCGACAATGGTGGAAAAGTTGCGGATAAACTTCCGGTAATAATTAGAAAAACCCAAAAACCGTTGAACAGATTTGAGGGAATTGGGTTGTGGCCAATCCACGACGGCCTTTAGCTTCTCTGGGTCCATGGCCAAACCTTTGTTGGAGATGATGTATCCGAGAAAAGAAGTGGTAGACTGATGAAAAATGCATTTCTCCATTTTAGCAAACAACCGGTTCTCGCGGAGGCGTGAAAGCACAAACTTCGTATGGATGATATGATCCTGTAAGTTTTGAGAAAAAATAAGGATGTCATCCAGGTATACAATGACAAATATATTAAGAACGTCTCGAAAGATGTCATTGATGAAGTCCTGAAAAACTGCCGGTGCGTTGCATAACCCGAAGGGCATCACTAGATATTCGTAGTGTCCGCTACGGGTGTTGAAGGCAGTCTTCCATTCATCGCCCTCCCGGATGCGGATGAGGTTGTATGCCCCACGGAGATCCAGTTTAGTAAAGAGATTGGCCCCCTGAAGTCTATCAAAGAGTTCGGAGATGAGTGGGAGTGGATAACGATTCTTCACCGTGATATGGTTCAGACCCCGGTAATCAATACATGGTCTGAGGGTACCATCTTTCTTTTTGACAAAGAAGAATCCAGCCCCCGCAGGAGAATTGGAATGACGTATGAAACCCCGCTTAAGATTCTCACGAATATATTCGTCCATAGCTTTGGTCTCGGGCAACGAGAGAGGATAAGATTTGGCTTTCGGCAAGGTATAACCAGGTATCAGATCAATCGGACAATCGTAGGAACGATGAGGAGGTAGAAGTTCAGACTGAGCCTTGCTGAAAACGTCCAAGAATTCGGCGTATGGAGAAGGCAACTCCCTCAGAGAACTTGATGTATTGGCTAATAGAAAGGATGGTTGCTTGATAGAGGGAAAATGTTTCTCTGACCTTGACCTCCAGTTAATAGGGTTAGGAGACACCCAATCGATGAGTGGATTATGCTTCTGTAACCAGGGCAAGCCAAGCGTGATAGGTGTTCCTGGGGCATGAATAACATCAAAACCCAGAGTCTCTTTGTGAGAATGAGTAGAAAGGGTGATAGGTCCGGTCTCTAAGGAGATATAAGCCGGGGTGAGAGGTCGATTATCAATCCCGACCAAGGCAACGGGAGATTCCTTCCTGGAAAGCGGAATTTGATTTTGCTCAGAAAAGGTTTGATCTATGAAATTCCCTCCTGCGCCGGAATCGATAAATGCAGCAGTGGAGGTGCGGAAAGTCGGTCCTGAAAGGGAGACGGGAATAGTCAATCTTTTGGGAAGTTCCCTTCTTGGAGGGGGACAAGGAGATTCAGTACCCAGAGAGCGCCCCTTCGTACTCACTGGGCTTAGTCGTTTCCCGGAGATGGAGGATGGTTACGGGTACGCTGCTCAGAAGCTCCGCAATGATGGCACGATTCCCCAGTAGAGCGAAGTTGTCGTGACGGTACCCGAGGTTGCTGAACTCCAAGTTGCATCGGCTCTGGAGCCTCCAGCGCCGGTAACGGGGATACGACGGGTCTCTGGTTAGTAGAGAACCTGGAAAAGGAAGTACGGAAAGGCGTAGCCCGGGGAAGCTGACGCTGAGCGCGGCGTACCTGAAGGCGCTGATCCATACGAGTAGCCAGGGTGATGAGATCCTCCAGTAACACTGGCCTGGTGTGGGAAGCAAGTTCATCCTTCAGAGACTCCGATAGACCTTTCCAGAAGGCGGCGACTAAAGCCTCCTGACCCCAATGAGTCTCAGCAGCTACGGTTCTGAATTCCAAGGCGTATTGACCCACAGGCCGACGTCCCTGTGTAAGCTCTAGCAGGGTATCAGAAGCAGTCTCTTGACGTGCGGGGATATCAAAAACCTGTCGAAAGTCCCGTCTGAAGGCCGCGTAATCGCGGGTAATATCAGGGCGTAGTTCCCAGATCGGAGAAGCCCATGCCAGTGCATTACCTGTGAGCAGACTATATACGTAGGCTACCTTTTTCCGGCCAGTAGCATACAGCTGGGGAGCCATCTCGAACTGGATCTCGCACTGGTTGAGAAAGCCACGACAGGTGTGTGGATCCCCTGCGTAGGGCCTTGGAGCCGGAATCTTCGGAACTGAAAATGAAGTGGAAGATAAGTCAGGCTGCGCCGGGGGTGCAGCCGCAGGCGGAGCCTGTAAAGGGCGGTCCGATACCTGTTGGGAGAGGAGAGCCACTTGATCCGTTAAGGCCTGTATTTGTTGGTACATGGCCGTCATCATAGAGTCCACAGTCTGGTCTGCGTCTTGTGGGCTCGACATAATGTTACGCCGGTGCTGCCCGCAGACCAGACCCGTTCCTTTCACTGAGGTGAGGAACGTATAGAAGCACGCACCCGCAGCAAAGGGAGCGTGTCCGGAGTGTGGTGATTTTGGCGTTGCCAGGCCAGGTGTATTTCGCTAGCAATACTTGCCGGTACCGGTGTAGAAATGCCGTTGTCGTTGCCGTTAGCCAAGGCCTGGGATTGGAGAATACTGGAAGGTCGTTTGTCCAAGCAGGGGTCTAGAGCCAGAGAGAGACGTCCGCCAAGCCAAGTCGTAACCTGAGTGAATGAGAGAGAAAACGCCAGAGTAGTAATCCAAGTGAAAACTATGTCGAGCAATGAATGATAGGAAGGACTGGCATTATAAAGTGTGGCTGACCAATCAGAAGTGAAGGCAGACCTGGAGGACTGCGTGGAGCCATCCTGGATAGGTTCCCTTGATTGGCAGGCAGGTGAGGACTCTTGTCTTGACAGGAGATCATATTTCTGTATTGGGGGCGGGTCTTCACTGCCAGAGCAGTGAATAAATTAACTTCGCCCGGCGCGCGCTGTTCAGGCGCGCGCCCGAGCAACATGGCGGCCGCGTGAGGTACTGCTGGAAACCAGGGACGCCGAGGACGACGGGGAACCCCCAGCACCGACGGAGGTGAGTGGCGCTGGCGAGAGGTGCGCGCCACGGCAGCAGGAGGAAATATATCAGCAGAGGAACCAGGGCGCGGGCGCCGCGATCCCTGATTCCTCACAGTGCCATTGCACGATTTGGCATAATTGCGCCGCTTTGTAGTAGGACAACAAACAAGGTACCGCCAGCCCTCCTGCTTCCGTTCGTTTACGCATAATTTGTTTTCCCACCCTCGCTTTCTTGCCTCCCCAGATAAATTTATCTATAGCTGATTGAAGTGAGAGGACATCCTTCAATCCTATCGGCACTGGGAGGGTTTGGAAGAGGTATAGGATGCGTGGAAGCAGGTTCATCTTAACGCAGTGGATCTTTCCGATCCACGAAATATTGTGGGTGGACCATCTTTTGAGGTCCCCTCTCAAAGTCTGTGTCAATTTGGGATAGTTTGCCTGATATAGCGTGTCATAGGACTTGGTGACGTTGATCCCCAGGTATCTAATGTTTTTCGGTTGCCAATTAAAATTAAAATTTAAGACGATCAGCTTCTCCATGTGCGTGGGGAGATTAATATTCATGGCATCAGATTTGGACTGGTTTATTTTGAATCCAGAGATCCTGTTGAATCTCCCCAGCAGGTAAAAAAGATTTGGCAGAGAGGTAAGGGGTCTAGATATAGTCAGGAACACGTCATCCGCATAGAGTGCCACCTTATGCGACTGGTTTCCAATGTCTATACCCGTGATGTCTTTGCTCTCGCGTATGTGGGCGGCCAGTGGCTCCATACACAAAGCAAAGAGGAGGGGGGAGAGCGGGCAGCCCTGTCTTGTTCCGCTCTTAATTTGGAAGGGGTCCGAGACGAACCCCTGGTGGGTAACCCTTGCCAACGGATTCTCGTAAAGGGCGAAAATTGCTTTTGTTAGTTTCTCTCCCATCCCAAACGCTCCAAGCGTGGCCTCAAGGTATGGCCAGTCTATCCTATCGAATGCTTTTTCTGCGTCCAGACTGAGCGCCATAACTGGTATTGATCTGGCATTGGCTATTTCTAACAGATCAATGATTCGTCGGGTATTGTCTGAAGACTGTCGACCCGGGACAAATCCGACTTGATCTGGGTGCACCAGTCTGGGTAGGATGAGACCCAATCTATTGGCCAGGAGTTTGGCATATATTTTAATGTCCGAATTGATCAGGGATATTGGTCTGTAGCTTTTGCAGTCCAACGGGTCTTTTCCCTGTTTGTGTATTACCGAGATGGACGCTTGGAGCATTTGTTGGGGGAAAGGGGTGCCTCCCAGTACTTGATTAAACATGTTGCGAAGGAACGGGGTTAAGAATTTGCCGAATTTCTTATAATAAAGATTCGAGAAGCCGTCGGGACCCGGGGCTTTAGAGGGTTTTAGGTGTTTGATAACCTCCAATATTTCCTCCGTTGTAAAGTCACTACCCATTGCCTCTCTGTCCAACCCACTCAGGCCCGGTAGATTCGAGCCCTTCAAGAAATCTTTCAGGGCTTTGTCCGTGCCAGCCGAATGGGCTACTTTGTCCCCATCATATAATTTCGCGTAGTATGTTTTGAACTCCGCTACAATGTTTTGCGGGTTGGCCGTGGTGTTGCCTGACTCCAGCCGTAGGGCCTGGATATTATAATTACTGGTTTTAGCGCTGATCATATTAGCCAGCAGGGTATCTGGTTTGTTTGCTTTTTCAAAGAATCTTCTCTTAGTCCAACTCAACGACTTCTCCGCCTGAGAGGCCAGAAGTAGATTTAGTTTAGTCTGAGCGTCGCCAATCTGTTGGCGGGTGGCAGGGTCTGGGGTGATTTTATATTTATCCCACAGTGTCTTTAGCTCCGCGTGTTCTCTCCTGATTTTAGCGTTGCTCTCTTTTTTCTTACGGGCCGCAATACTAATCAGGTTCCCCCTTATTGTTGCTTTGTGTGCCTCCCAGAGGGTTATGTGAGAGCTAACGCTTCCTTTGTTTTCTCTAAAGAATGTTTGGATTTCGTCTCCAATCCTGATCTGTAGATCCGGGATTTTTAGAAGGGATTCATTTAATTTCCAGTTTGCTCCTGGCCTGTCCAGTCCCATCTGTGTGCACCGTAGCTCTATTGGTGCGTGATCGGACCACGAAATATCGTGGATTCCCGCATGGGCGATCTTTGGGACCAGTCTACTAGAGACAAAGAAGTAATCGATTCTACTAAATGAGTCATGTGGGTGTGAGTAGAAAGTATAGTTTCTGGTGAGGGGATGGAGTTCCCTCCAGATGTCGACCAGCTGTAGATCGCGCAGTCCCTGTTCGAGGGCCCTGGATCCAGGATCCGTCCGGCCTCTGTAGGGCCCTGAGCGATCTAGGGCTGCGTTTGATACCGTGTTAAAGTCTCCCCCTATAATTAATGCGCCTTTAGCGTGTTTGCGGATAGTTTCAAAGGATGAGGCGAAGAAGGCCGGGTCTTGTCCATTAGGGGCATATATTACGGCGATCGTGAGCGGTTGCTGGTTAATGGACCCTGTGAGTAACAGGAACCTACCCTCCTTGTCCCTCTTCACCTCATCCACCACCAGTCCCACCCTATTATGTATCAGTATCGCTACTCCGCGTTTTTTTACCCTTGCGGACGCTAGGTAAACTTGTCTAAATTGCTTATCAAAATATTTGGGGAAACTGGTGGTACTGAAGTGTGTTTCCTGCAGCAACACAATGTCCGCACCCTTACGTTTATAGTCGGTGAGCGCTATTTTCCGCTTACGCGGGCAATTCAGCCCCTTGGCGTTGTGTGAGATAAATGTTAGTGACATGAGGTGCGTGTGTTCTCACCTCTTGTCCTGTGTGTCTTCAGATGGGGTGTCCGGTGCCCCGCGGGAGTACTCGGCCTCTCTGCAGTGCACAGCGGTGCGCTCAATGGCAGCGGGTTGCCTCTCCGGCCGGAGGGGGGGAAGGGTAGGGGAAAGACATATGGGACATAGGACACATAAAGGGAAAAAAACAACATTGATATGAACAACCATGTGGGTGAGGCAATAATGGTCCCAGACCACCACCCCCACCTTGCCTTCGGGTAGGTGGAACTCCTCCCGCGCCCCTGGCTCCCTCCTCCCCTCCACAGGGCTCCTCCGCTCCACCCTCTCCCAAGGACTTTCTCGGCTACCTGGGCATCCGCCCCGGCCCGAGTCTGTAGACGCACAGCGACGGCCAGACTGAAGCCCCCGCCGGCAAACAAATTTTACCATTATGTACGTGGTATCTCTTGCCATGAGCTATCCTCTAGCACTTTTAAAGAACTGACTCTATCGTCAAACCCCCCCCCCCCCAACTTATTCGCGTTCCTAACTACGTAACCTAGCTTACCTCCAGCTCCCCTCCCTCCCTATAACTAACTCGGAATCCCTCCCCTAGCTTTTGTTCGGTCCCCCTTGACCTCTTATTTTTTTTTTTTTTTTTTTTTTAAAACATCGCTTATTACTCTCCATTAACAGTAAACAGTAATAAGGTAATAGTAAAAATTAAACTATTATTCATCATTTTTTTTTTTTTATTTTTTTTATTTTTTTTATTTTACTATACCTATTGTGCCTATACCTATACCTTCTCCTCCTGTCACTTTATTTATTAATGTACTGTGGTGTGTTGTGTTAAACCTTGAGTAACTGGAAACATTTTAAGCCCCCCCTCCCCTCTTCTGCTTCTTCCTTGCCACGGGACTCAATCCAGCTCGACAGGTCTGCTGCTCAGCCTCCAAACCCTCCGTCTGTGGCTCCTGTGCAGTCGGGATCCTCTCGTGATGCTTTGCAGCTCCTCCCGTGGTGACGACGACCGTCGCCATCTTGGTAGTGGCAGGCCGTCCTCTCGCGAGATTTGCCTCCTCAGTCTCCTTCCTCCGGCCCCTCCCCTCTCATTGTGGATCGGGAGCTGCTCCAAGATGGCTGCCATTCGTGGAGAGGTGCTGCCGAAGCTGCGGGGAGCCATGGAACTGACCTGAACGGGTCTTGAACTGCTTCTTTAACTATGGAACAGTAACTGGAACGGGAACAGGTAGGGTGTTTGTCTTTATTTGCAGCTCAGGTCCCGATTTCATTTCGGGCTGTGGGGTTGACGTCGCTTGTCGGCTTTTCTCACCTCCTTCCATGAAGTGTCGGGTGCAGCTCCCCCTGTGGCTAGTTCTGCGGGTATTTTGTCCTGGAGCCCTAGTTTGGTGAGGAAGCTGCTGCCATCTTCTAGTCTCCGCAGCGTGGTGGCAGCGCCATTTTGTATCACCATTAACCCAAACGGGTACAGCCAACGGTAGCGGGTCCCAGCCTCTCTCAGCACTTTAGTTACGGGGGCAATTTGTTGTCTTTTCAGCAGGGTAGTGGGTGAGATGTCTTGATAGACCTGCAGTTTATAACCCTCAAAGTTTCCCTGAGATCTGGTCATTTGGCAGAATGCCTCCTTCACTCTAAAAAAGTGAAAACGGGCTATTATGTCTCTTGGGGGGGCATTTTGCTGTGGTCTCGACCTCAATGCCCTGTGGCAGCGGTCCAGGTGCAGGTCTGCTTCCGAACGGTCGGGCATTATGTTTTGGAGCCATCTGCACATAAAGTCCTCCGGATCCGTTTCAGTCTCTGGGACCCCCCGGATCCTCACATTGTTCCTCCGATCCCTATTGTCCGCATCCTCCTGCCGATCCAATATGTCCCTGACTGTTTCCCTCACTTGTGCCACCTGTCTGTCTGTTTTGTGGAGTGCTTTGACTGTGGCGTCCATTTTTTTTTCAAGAGAGTCTGTGCGCTCTCCTATACCGCAGATATCAGCTCTCAGGGCTGCCACTTCAGACTGAAAGCACTTTTTGATGTCTAAGCAGAACTCTCTCATGTCTCTGCGTCTCATAATTTGGTTGTCTCTGCTGGTGTCTTGGCCGACATCTTCCTCCTCTTCCGATTCGGAATCACTTGGCGCCATTCCCTCCTGGCTGGGGGCCCGAGCTGGATCTCCTTTAGTAAAGTAATCTGTCAGGACCGCTGATGTACTCTTTGAGCGGGTCGTTCTCGGCATCCTGGGACTTTGAGGCAGTGTGGAGATATGAATTGGGGCTTGATTGTGCTGTTTTGCTGCTTTTTTATTTAAAATTGCCGCCGGCTGAGAACGGAGCTAATGGCTCACACGTTCATGCACTCCAGCCGTCGCGCATGCGCCTCCACCAAGCGTCTTTGAGTGTAAAATCTTTTATGTTTTGCTTTGTTGAATACCTTGTTCGCTATCTTATGTCGTGGTGATGAGGATCTGTCCAGATCGGGGTTCAGGGCCATATTAAAATCTCCTCCAAATATTATATCTCCCGAGGGGGAACCCCCAATTTCTTCTAAGATGTATTTTAGAAAATTAATTTGTTCATTCATTCAGAGCATATATATTAACTAACGTTAGTCTAACCCCTGACAGAAGACTCGTCACCATTATAAATCTGCCCTCCTTATCCCTTTTAATTTCTACCATTTGAAATGGGATTTCATGTTTGAACAAAATAGCTACTCTTCTTTTCTTTTTGGAAAAAGAATAATCATATGCTAACGGGTACGTATCCCGAAAAGTGTTATGAGGGTCCTGGTTGTTAAAATGAGTTTCCTGGAGAAATAAAATATCTATATATATATATATATATATATATATATAACTTGTGATAAACCGCTCACCACTACGTGAAAATAAATAGGATAAATGATCAAAACACAACCGGTGCAAAGGAATGGTAATAATACACAGAAACAAACAAGGAGATCAAGATGTCTCCCAAAGATCCCTATTAATTGCACAACAAGGCTGCTGTAATGTATAGGGGTATAATACTCCCTGACAAATTGTCTAATTAGCTGTATGGGGTACACGAAGTAACTGCTCCCAGCACTGTGCGAGGACAGTTACCACTAAAAGCCTATTGCGGGCCAAAATAATAAAGTTTTATTAGTACAAAGACAACGACGCATACTCTAATAATACTATAGGGCCAAGCGCCACAGATATAACCTTTTCTTGTTTGCTCTTTATCTGACCCAAGGTGTCAGAGTTATATCATAGGCTGCTGGCCATTCTATAGTAGTTTTTATATTAGCGCTGCCTTTTTTGTTGTTTTGGTAAGTCAGACCTGCTTTAAATTCAGCAACAGCCTTGTTGAGAGTCACTTAAAAACACTCTGCATCTCTTTAAACAGATCTTTTAAAGCGTTTGGGGTGATTGGGTATTTTCTTCTGTATCTTTTTTTTGCTCTGTGTCGGTAAAGTTTCCTCCTTGTTGTTGTCGCTGTTCCTGCTCCTGTACATGCGCGTACACGCACGTGCCAGCACAGGCGCCATCTTGGTTTGCAGGAACCGGGGAAGCAGCTTTCTGAAGATACCTGGACACTGAGGGGGTCGCTGGCTTGTGATCCTTCTTAGGGGGAGGCATCCCTGTAGATTCAGCTGGCGGGGCAGTTATTTTTAGTCGGTTTGGAGGTCTGTAATGTCCGCAATCATAGCAGAGTCCACGGGGCTACCTTAGAATACTCCCATCATTGCCGACATTGTGCGCGCGCCCGAAAATACAATTTTAACATGGTCGAATAAAGATATCAAGGCTAACAATACATGTGTACAATTTGGGCCACAAGAACTCACAATCACTTTAATGACATAAACAGAATGCAACAGATTCAGAGAAAGCTTTTTGTGCGACGTGGTTTAGTCTCTTTATTTATTTTTTGGGGGGGTAAGATGTAAAAATAAGGTATGATACGAGTCACATATTTTCAATTTACCCCAAGAATAGAATTTACATTACCACTGCTCTCATATAAAACAGTAAATGCCGCAAGGTTATACAACAGAGTGCAATGCTTGTCTGGCACGGGGCTTAAATATTGCTTCAGGTGTGAAAATGATCCCTTTATTTATTTTTATTTTTTTACAGTATGTAAGGTTGTATTTGAAGTTTTGTGTAGACATGCACAATGCATAGGAAAAATGCACAAATGCATCCCCCAGGTGATGTTAAGTGTCTGTGCAGAACAGGAGCCTGGGACATAAATTCTTTCCCCCTACATACAAAATGTACCTGCAGGCTGTTACGTCTGCATACTACTGAATTGTATCTTACAGCTCACCCCCATACAGCAGAAATATAAACACAATCTTGTCAGGACTGGCTCTTTACAACTGTAATTAAGGAATGAGACATTATATTAAATTTGAGACGACAAAAATTCAAGCGTTTAGAGATTAGTTCAGTTACAGTTTATTTCTTACCCTTGCTTAGGGATCAAATATAATGGCTGGCTAAGCTTCTTCATCAGCTTAGAACAAATGTAATAATTGTTTAATTAACAATACTTTCATATGAATAAGTCTCCAAGTATAAAATGACATAATATTATTACACAATTGCACATTATTATCAAATAATTGCAAATGACTGTCTTTCCTGAAAGCATGAAAATCTAGTTAACCTTCCTGAGGTTTGAACCTGTAAACTTTTTAATCAGTTTTAGAGTTGCCTAGATCATTATTATAATGCACATTATTGGAGAGTACCATATGTACATGCAGTATCCCAACATTTTTGTCTTAAATGTTAGAATTAAGACAAGGGAGATTGTTTACACTAATGCCCAGGGCCGTCTTAACAGCATTATAGGCCCCCGGGCAAAGCAGTGCACTGGGCCCTGCCAACTCTCCGCTACAAGTCTTCATTTTTCTCCATCTACCAAGTTAGCGGGAGATTTGAATGTTGAGGCGGGTGATCGGAAAATGAGTGTTAAATTCTGGTCTGTGCATAGATTAGCATGGGGCCCCTATGATCATGGGGCCCCCGAGCAACTGCCCAGCGTGCCCACGCATTAAGAAGGCACTGCTGATGCCCCGTCTGCAAAGGATGGGACAAGCGGGAGATTATGGAAGAAAAATAGGAACCACAGATTCCTGAGCCCAGTTTGTAAGTGGTGCTAAGCCACAAGACACAGTACCATTGGAATAGGCCATAATGTCCGCATAATTTGTTAACAAACAAATATTCTCCCCCCAATAAACCAGAAAGGACAGAGCACACACGGTGAGTAGATTAACGTGTATTACATAATTTTTAAAACATAGCCCCTGCTACAAATGTGTGTATACTGTGAACAATGTAGAGTTGGTCTGCTGCAGCTATCACACCGTGCGATGGAGAATGGGAGACACTGTCCCTGGTCTGCCTGGCAACGCATGACAGGAGATATGGGATTGGATGGAATGGTGGAGCACGCTGTCCGTTTGAATGACAAAGAAAAGTCTAACTGCCATTCTGTGAAAGAGAGAGACTGCCCGGATAAAAGTGAGAGGGGCTTAAGAGACAGCCTGATGCTCAGGAGTCAGAGGAGGATTGTATGAGACTGTTAGCTAAAGACAAAGTGACAAACAGCTGCAGAAACACTTTCTTTACACACATAGACACAGAGAGAGAAGAGGCGAGAGGAAGAGAGATCAAGATACTTGCCTGGATGTCAAAGCACAATGGGATAACAGACATTCGCGAGGCCTTTTCCCCGCAACTTAAGTATTCTTGAACTACCCACACCTCACAAATATGTCACCATTAACAGGCCTGTAACGTGACTACATGCCATGTTGAGAACAGATCTCCAACACAGTGCTGGCAATAAAATAAGCCTAAGTGGCTTCGTAATTGAATACTGTTATTATTTATGTCCATGTATATATATATATTTTTTTTTACCAAATTACCATGACAAAACCTTTTAGATGTTAGCAACCACAGCATTAAAGCTTAGCACTGCTCTTGAAATTTGGCCTTTCTTAAATCAAAAATGATTTATAGATCCTTAGATTTTGAGATTTGTTAAGTAAGGTTAGTATTTATAATTTTCCACTCCATATACATTAATGTATTTATTTGAAAGTTGACTTTAGGTGTGATTGTATCCTTAGCCTCAAAAACTATTATGTTTCTTGCCTTGTTTCTATCATGTCTGTGACATTCCAAAAGTCTATAATATTCCAAAACAGTGTATTCCAATTGTAACCATGCATTAAATTACCTCTTGTATACAACTCACACGTTCCAAGTAATTACGACTTCTCTTCAGTGGGATCAGCGCAATTTCAAAGAAAAACGTTTATCAAATTGGTAAAACCCCCCCAAAAATTTGGTGATAGTTCTTTTTGAACAAGTTCATGCATAGACAAAATTAAATAGAGAATCAAACCCTGTTAAAATGTATTTTCTGTTACATCTGGAGCATTTTATTTTAACAACACAAGTGGGTTCACACTATATCCACAGATTTTTTTTCCTCTTTTGATGTCCTGAAGATCGTGATTGCTATTGGTTACCACACGTTTTGTTGGGCAGTCCAGCATAGCGGGTCAAAACTATAATTAGCAGTTTAATTGTCTTTCTTGCTTAGATTCAGTTAACGTTAAAGAAACTGTTTTTCTTCTTTGCAACTTTTGAAAAATTAATATGCTTAGGATTTAAGCATATCAATGACATTTTTTTATCTGTCTGACTATCCTCATATTTACTTTGAAGAAAAAAAAATAGTGATTTTAACCAATATAGATTAGATATAGATTGTAACCCCTTTAAAGCATCTATTCACTATAAAAATATTACAAGTTTGAAAATACGTATACTTGGCCAGTTAAAAAAAGAAGCACTAATCAGCTATGTTTAACTGATGAAACATGCCATTGTCTTTAATTCACCTTTGACCTATGTAGGCAGGACAGCCTCTTTCAGATACATTGTAATTTGTGTTCATTGCAGAGTTTGAAATTCAGAAGTTTCAGAAGTCAGTAGAACAAGATCTGTTACATATGTTCAGAGGTCTGACTATTCACTAGAAGGGCAAACATCATAATAATTTGACTCCAGATGAATAATCAGCCTTTTTGTCTCTCAAAGAAAATGACTCCATAATTGTGAAAAATGCAGATAAGGGTGGAGTAGTGCTGGTTCTTAATACAGATTATTACAAATGTGAAGCACATAGGCAATTAGACGATCACAATTCATATACAAAACTTTCATCTGATCCAAGGAATGGGTATCTCCTTGAATTGTTCAAGCCACTGTACTAGAAGAAGGGAGAGACCTGATAGTCCTATCCTTTATAGAGTTTGAATTCCTAAATCCTGTCTCAGATTTGTATTTGCCCTTTTTATAGTCTCTAAGCGAATCAGGATCTCTTCCTCAGCATTCTTCAATTCACAGACCTCTGTGCAGAGAGCGTGGACCTCATGGCGTAAGTTTTTCAGCTCTATGTTGAGGAGTTGTATCTCTTACTGGTACATCTCATAGTACAGTTTCCAGTCGGTACTTGTTTTCTCTGATTCGCTCGGCTCTTTGTATCTGGCGGTCGCGGGAAACCTTTGTCAACCCTAGGCTAGTCGTCATTCCTCGGACGATTGCACCAGGTGCTCTGGGCTGTAGCTCATCTTGGGTCTGGTGTAGGGACATCACCATTTGTTAACACGGTTTAATTTGGAGACTTTGGGGGGACACTTCTCCCAGGTGACCTGGTTCCTGACAGCTTACTGAATCCTTTAGAAAGTCACCTGATTTCCTTCTAGCCAGCATGGCTCCGAATTCCTGGTCACTGACTCCAAGGTTATGGGGTCCTGCGCTCTGGATGCTGGTCACTTCTGCAGCTTTCATCTGCGGGTGCAGCTCTCTTCCTGGGGCCCCACATGAGTCGCCATTGTCATCATCATCGTATGGCCTGAAGGGATACTGTTTTGTCAAATTATGTACATTGGAAAACAGACATTTGACGGTGGCCATTTTAAACTCTGTTGTTGTTTTTTTTTCTCTTGTACACCTGACGGGCAGACTTTATACAACACACGTGAGTTGTACTTGCTTTACAATGTTTGAACCTTCTTGGTTCTTCTTAGAGCAACATCTTTGCAAAAATCAATTTTCCCTTTCTTTCATACCCGACAGGGCAAACTTGACACTCAGTACTTTGCTTAGGGCATTAGCTTTACACAGAACAGCAATCCTTTCATACCCGATGGGGCAAACTTTACACACAGCACTTGCTAGCTGCAAATTCATTTGCTTCAGCAAAATAAAAATTTTGGTTTTCTGCTTGGGTTAATGACCTTAACACATCTTCATCTACTGACCCCCAGAGGCGTGGCATCCTACCGCTGCCACCACCTTTGGAAGGATGGCCTCGCGGCAGTGTCAGTAAGACGCTAAGACACGGTGTGAAACTTAACTATAGTGGTTTTATTTTCTACCAGGCAAATGAACATCAGGGTACTGTTGCTTTAAGAAAACCAAATAATAAAATAAACACCTCTTCCCGTTAGGGAAACTAACTAAACTTTTTCAGCTTCAGCCCTTTCTACCGTGCAGCCAGCTAATCTGGTTATCTGCATCAAAACAAGTTCTCCACATACAAAGTACAATCAGAAAGTTTCTGATCTGAATTGCAGCAGCAAACAGTCTTTTAACATTGCAGTCTTAACAGTCTTATTTATGGCTTATCTGTTTTGGAGGGGATTCCTATCCCAGAGTCTCTGTGTTGCTCCTTCAGTCCTTCAGGAACGCCAGTTCTGGGGAGCAGGCTGTGTCCAGCTTGTAGCAGTCTGTTATCCCGGGATTGCGATCCTAGCTGGTCCCACCAGCAGAGCTCCTCGCAGGCTTGGGGGACCAGAGCAACAGCCAGGGTTCTTCCTAGCTGGGAGAAGTCTCTCTACCCTCCTGGAGAAAAATGAACTCACTTGTGCAGGTTACTTCCTGCCTTTTTAACCCTCAGTCTCTCAGGAGTCCTTCCGGCTTAATTAGCTGCAGGTGCATGTAGTTCTCTAGCAGGAGGTTACTAGCTTGTATGCTGGAGGCACACATATGCTCCTCCCTCCAGCATACTGTGTTAGTGACTCTGTCACAGTGTAAATATTGGGGAGTGTGGAGAAATAATGGGGGTGGGGGTATAAAAGAGGGATGGAGATAGGAAAGGGAAACAGGGAGTGTAAGAGGGGGTGAGAGAGCAAGGTGGCATGTGAGAAGAGGGAGAGTGTAAGAGAAATGGGGGGGGGGGGGGGGTTCTTGCAAAGTCACTGACATGTGGGTGGGGGGCCCTGGTGGAAACTTTAGTCCTAGTTTCAATATGCATTAAATAATGTGTCAAGCTAATTATAGTCATTTTATTATCAGTGTACTGTATGTGTATTGAGAGCACTGTGTAATTCTATCATAATGGTTATATGCCCGAATGTATATTCATAGGTGTTTAGATGTTTCATGATGTCCTTAGAATATTGAGGACAACATTGGGTTTAGTTAGGGAAGAATGTAACCCTCCTTATGAGATTACCATGGCCTTAAGGGGCTACTGGTGTGGACCCACATACATTGAGTAATGCGATTTCCTATTACATGAGACTGGAGGCGAGTCAGACGATACTAAGCCCTGTCCAGTGTTGGCTGGAGACCGAGATGAGAGAGAAGATATAAATACAAAGGAGAAGGTTCTAGAGTTTTATTTGCTGGAGGTTTGAGAGTGGAGGAGCATCAGTGACTTATAACTGAGTATATAGGACAGACTAGTCCCCATTTATTATGTTCTAGTTAGGGACAGAGCCCCTTCAGATAGGGTTCCGAGAGATGGCCAAGGTGAACCCAGTGACTCATAGAAAAAGAGTCATGCACGCCACAAAGTCCCCATAGGGGGGGTCCAATGGTGCTATAGGATCAGATCTACAAGCAGATCCACACACGACTCAGTTAAACTCTGTCTAGAAGTGGCAGTTCAGAAACACGAGTGGGATGTTGATCCCCTATCTATATTGAGTCGGCCAGGGCCTGAGAAGGGGTCCAGATTGACAAAGCATAATGGACGTTATGCATAATGGGTACAGGTCAATTAAGTAGAATCAAGTCTAGTGTCCGCACCTCCCCAAGTTGTTAAGTGACGCTGCGTGGGGATGCAACTGTCAAGAGTACAGATAAGCCATATGAAACTGATGGCACCTATACTTATGTGTAGTGTATATGGATGAGACGAGCCATAGTAAAAGGGAGCATAAATAAAGAGTGTTGTTTATACTATAAAAGTTTCTGGCGCCGATCATTTCTATCTTTGCTACCAGTCATCGCCCAGCCACACGAAGCCTGCACTCGGAATAAGGTAAAGCCTTCTTAGTAGCCACTAATATAAACATTGATGTAAATTCCCAAGAGCCAGGCATGGAGGGTTGCACCAGTTTTCAAAGAATGTACTGTATCTGGCAGTTCAAGTGTATTTGGGTTATGTTAGATATCACATCACTGTACACTAAAATAGCACATAAACAAGGTCTCACTGCCACTAGGCATTTTCTAGAGACCTCTTCTAAACTCTCACCAGCTCAAATTATATTTATTTTAGATAGAATTCACTTTTTACTTACACACAATTATTTTCTCTTTGATTTGATCACATAATTTATCATCATTTTATCTTCAAACACGTGGGACAGCTATGGGCACGTGCTTTACCCCTTCCTGTGCCAAACTATTCATGGTTTGGTGTGAAATTTCCCATGGGTTTGGACATAAAAATCCCTTCCATCGATATAGTTTTATACAAGCATTGGATTTGGAGTGGTCCTTTTGAGATACTACAGGAATGTTTGCATTTTTGAATGATAATTCTTATCACTTGAACCTTTCCTACTAATATCACATGCATCATTGTAACAAGGTCAATCCCCTATCATGTTATGAAGCAGGGAAACCTGTGTGGAGAACCTGATACAGGACTGAGGGGGTTAATTCTAGTGGAGGCTACCTTAATTAATCTCCTCAGCTGCTTCATTAGGCCTTTAAAAAGTCTATAGTACAGACTGCAAGGTCTCTCTGGCCAGGAAGGCACTGGAGCCTGAACCACTGAGGAGAGAAACCCTGCACAAGGACTTACAGACCCCTACCCTAGCCAACGATAATTGATCTCCACTCTGTTGGCTAACTTTGCAGTTGGTAAGGGACCTAGCCTTCCAACCCGTAGATGGAGTGTATAGGGAGGTGTACTGAGTGCTTCAATAGGTGTAAGACTGTTTGTTTTGTTTTCCTGTTTTTGCTGTTAATAAGATGTTTATGTGTTGAAAGTTGTGGCGAATAAAAAGGCTGTTTTATTTTCTCTTAAAACGTCTCCTGGTCTGAAATCCTCTGCACACATCTACTACAATCATATTCAGTTTTTAGATGTATACTTGTATGTAGATCTGAACTAAGTAGTTAGTTTCGATGTATATAGAAAAGAGAACTCCAGAAATTCCCTGCTACATGCAAAAGATGTCACTCACAGTCTATGGAGGGATTCCTCGTGGGCAATTCTTGTGCCTCGGACACAATTGTTCCACATTGGAGACTTCCACAATCGGTCTGCTGATCTTTTTTTGCGATTTATAGACAGAGGATATGATAGACATACACTATATGAAGCCTTCAGAAATGCAATATCTAGAAACAGATCTCATTAAATCAGAACCATCTCTATGCTCTGAATACTGACCCACCATACAGTAACCAACTTCAATTGTTTGAAAACATCGAAATATATTATCGTTAGATCCGCTGATGAAAAGAGTGCGTGTGCCGACCAGTGCATTTTAAATGAAACTACTTTGTCTTTTTGTCACAGAAATTGTATTTGTGATGTTTTTAATTAAAAATCAAAACACAATTTCATTGACAAAACGCAAAGAAGTTTGACTTAGAACGCGTGTGCTCAGCACACACTCCCTGTTTTAGCTATTTGTACTTCTATATTTATACTATCTGTGAACTCTTTGTTTGTGTGTGTGTGAGTTCCTGTGACCGCTGCACATGTTCGCTGGCCCGAGGACCCTTCTGTGCATGCGCCGGAGCCCGTGACCATTTCTGCATCATGATGTCACTTCCGTCACGCGTTTTTGTTACAGCGAATTAAGGTTTTCCCCATTAAAACTCTATATGTGCCAGCAAAGAAGTTTCACTTCAAAACTATGTACTGTATAGATCCTACATTTGTGTTTACAAAACCACAGACACTGGGGAACACTCAGTATGTTCAGAAACTCCGAGAGAGATAGGAGCAAATAATGTGTTCCTATGCTGGCAAGATCACACAAGTGTGGTCAATTTCAATATGTCCTTATCTATCCAAGACAGGAATCTTTGAGAAAAGAAAACCCAAACCTATAAGATTAACTCATTTATAGCGTGTAAGACTAACTTTGTGATCTACCTCATGAAATATGGTTGTGAGAATCAATATGTAGGGCTAATGATGAGACCATTAAAGGTTCATATCCTTGAGCATATGAGATTGATCAAAAAGAGAGATCAGATACAGCCGGTATCAAAACACAAACTGTCCACTCTGCACTTGAAATCACTTTAGCTGCATTGCGATTGAACATGTTCACTTTTTTTCTCGAGGAGAAGACCAGACCAGCTCCCTCTATCACAGAGAGGCATTCTGGATCTTCACTCTTGAAACCATGATAGCTAAGGGGCTCAATACGGAATTTGACCTGAATGAAACCTGTAGATTGCTTCACTTGTGGAGACTGTTTGATCTCCTTAGCAGGGAATTTGATTTGAATGATTAATTTCCTACATTTTATCTACGCATCTAGGATGCATTTTGGACTTGATATGAAGTTCTATTTAGCAATCCAGTTATATACATAGTGTGTGTATATGTGTAGCCCTTTTTCTGACACTCTAAAGAGACTACGGGTACTGCACACAACCTGGGGTAACACTTATTAGCGCAGCGCCTCCACTTACCCAGGATCCCCATGATGTGAGATTCCTCTGGGCAAGAAACATATACACCATATATGATTGGAACCAGTTTTACTGTCATGCAATAATAATAACCTTATCACTCTATCAATGATAATAACATCTAACACATAACATGTGACATTATACTATAATTCTCATGACATATACTTAGCACAGCTAACTACTAATGTATTTTATAAATGTAGTGGCTCCGCCACACTCCTATGGAGTATTGTCCTTATACCAGTAGTGGCTCAGCCACGCTCTTATGAGTATGTCTCTGTCCCGTCACCGCGTGCCCCACACACCGTGTCCATGTAATACTAATAGAATGATGACTTCGTATACTTAGGCCTTTGGCCACTCACTAGTGTCCCCAAAGAGTTACGCTCAAGGTGGGATCAGCGCCTGTTGACCGGTGTTGGTGCACTTGCTGTAAATGCCTTCCGGTCCCAGCAGTGACCGGTACAACTTCAAAAAGGGTCAGACGCATCTGACACGTAGCCTCCAGATATCACGGTGTCTAGCCGTCTGGTCCCAGATGACTGCAACTGCCGCACTCTGTGCTTTGTTCCTAACTGGTACTCTGTAAGGTGACAGTTCACTTCCACTATAGGGCGTCCCTGCAGCAAAGCAGCCTACTGTGACTCAGGGGACACTCGTAAGGGCCTGCGGGGATAGCTGTCCTATGCAGGCAGGTCACTGACCCCCTGCACTAACACTACCTCCTCTTTTACCCTCCCGGATACCCTCTCACTAGCTCAACCTAATACCTGCAGCAGCTGCATTGCACTCAACCCTGGGTCTCCTTGTCAGCGCACACAGCACTGACAGCTGTGTCACTGACAATACTACACCCACACACCTAAGGGAAGGGTCCCTACCTTAGGGGCCTTCCCTCAGCACCTACCCACTACCCTAGTGGGGATTGGGGCCCACCTGGGACCAGGGGATTTACCTGACCTGGTGTAGGAGCCACTTGCTCCCTACACCCTTCCTCCCCCCTTCCTGCTCCCAGCTCCAACTCCCATTCCTAAGCCCGCGAATTGTATCTATATCCATGGCTGAGAATCCTTGGCCCTCATTGGCCACTCTGGGACACCTGGGGTGCTTGGCCCTAAGCCTCATGGGAACTGTAGTCCCGCGGAGGCTGCTATAGCATTGGGGCCGCGTGCGCACTTGCACTGCGCATGCGCGACTGCCTAATGGCCGCCGCAACTCCTTAGCCCTATCTGCGCATGCGCGATCACTGCGCATGCGCGTGCATCTGTAATGGCGGCCCCCGCTAGCCGGGTGTGTCGCCGGGACTCCCAGGACTCGGAGCGCTCCCTGCTCTGGCCCCCACCTTTCCTGTGTGCCGCCGAGTCCGTTGCTGCCTCCGGCGGCGCCCGCGACCATTCGGGGAGACTGCAAGGGGGTCTCTGAGGAGGAAAATAGACCAGGGCTACATATGTATATGTGTGTGTATATATATTACACAATCCCAGACTTAGATGGAGATGTGTACAGGGACCTTAAAGGTAAAGTCGGTATTATATACCCTGCACTCAACACAATGCAATTTTTGGTTATAAGATCCATTTAATACTATCAGATTTATTTTCTCGGTTGCCCAGTGAAACATTTCAATTATTTTTATATATATTTATGTAAACGTTTGAAATCAGAATAAGGGGAGAGATATACAGTACATAGACAAGCAATTTACAGGTTTCAGTCAGGTCCTATTCTGTATCGTTAAAGACATGTATACAGCTGACTCTTCATTCTGATGTCATAAGAAAGGGGTACAGATGCAGCGGGCGTTATTTTAAGGCATCACGGCGCCATTTTCATGTGCGCTGTTGTACTCCGTGCGGCATGAATGCGGCCAATCGCCCCAGGCATGCACGTTTATCGCCGTTGCTTTGTTTGAATTTTAGGGATTGTGTGCAATTATATGTGTACCGGGATCCCTTTCCTCACCCTTGTTGTGGGGGAGGGTGCGCTGCAGAATGAGTACTCCGATACGGAGGTTCGGCGTCATGCAAGACGCCATGTTCTGGTTGGCAACTGTATAGACCTAACCTAGATAGAGGTTGCGCATGTGCAGACGTGTGTTTGCCAAAGCCTGCAAAGGAGGAGAGTGCTAATTGGAGGGAGGTGGCGAGACACGAGTCCCAGTAGCCCCGCGGTGACCCCGTGTTAGAGTTGAGCCAACGGGCTGGGAGCTTGGGAGAGGAAGAGGAGGGAGTTGCGCGCACGTTGACTCAGAGCTGGCTGGAGAGGAGAGGGAGCTTCGGAGTAGGGGAGGCCAACCGCCCCTGCGTAGGCCGCCTGCCCCCAGGACCAGTCAGGCCCTGAGTCCCAGTAGAGACAAGCGGATCTAGGGATTGCCATAGCGAGGTTCCTGATTCCCGTTAGTGTCACAAGATCGATAGCAGGACTGATCTAATCGGTGGGAGGTCTGGGTCCAGACCCCACTAACCAGCCGCCGCCGCGTGTCCGGGTGGGATCGCCCTGGACCGCCACGTGGGTGGAAGGACGACTTCTATATCCAGCTGAGCCTTTGTGAAGATTGTAGCAATACCGGATACCGGAGTACCTGACAGGTATTTCTACAAGTGCACCAACGGTACCATCATTTCATTCGGGACACAGTGGCTGCGCAGTCACACTCACATATACATATCTATCTGACTCACTCGAGGGTGGGAGGACTTATCCCAAAGGGATTGGACACGGGGTGGGATCACCCGGTGTAGGGATCTGGGAGAGTAAGCATCCGCCGTGGCGCTAAGTAGAGTGTCTCCGCTAGGGAGGGCCGCTGAGCCATATATATATACATGTGTAAGGTGTTGCATGCAAGTAAAGTCGTTTTGGTTAAGGTATCCTGCTGTGTGGTGGTATTTATCGTGTATACATCCTGCGAAGATCCACTCCCCCTCTGGCGGGAGCTGTCGCAGGTGGAGGCGCTGCACCCATTATAATTATTGCGCGAGTACCCCAGGCTCTCCGTGGCAGAGACTTAGGCCCTGCGAGCCTACAGGTGATACAGCACATGGTAGCGGACTGCATTCGATAGGAAGCAGGGCTACATATGCAATGAAATGAATGAATTGTAATGTGTACAGTACTGTGCTACTGTGTCAATTTCAGGTGTTTAAAAGCCAGAACACTAAAATGCCATTTTATGCTCTCATCTGCACTCGCGTCTTAAGGCGGTACGGTTGGAAGTAATCCCGCGCGATCAAATGGGTATTCCGAGGTATACACCGCGTGATTTCGTAAAATGATGGCCGCTGCCTCTGTATATTACTAGTTACCCTTTGACTACTATGCATCACTCCATGGGAAAGCGCCCTACTGGTGTGAAACGTGTAGAAGACTTTTTGTCTGATGCTTTTTTCCTTTTTCTCTGATTGAATATAATATTTTATATTTTTTTGAAAATTTGGTTTTTCCCCGTGCCACTTTTTAAAAGTGGTTGCTCTGCATTTTTTTTGCTTCAGTATAAATGTCAGTGCCGCACCTATACTTTTGTGCACAAACTAGAATTTTTACTAACAAATGTGAAGGTTAATGTAAACATTCTATGATTCAAGTTCAGATCGCTGCCATGTATTTTGTACAGTATATATTATCTATTTGGTTTACAGTTTTTTTTTTATTTTTAATAATACTTTAAAATACATATTTTTTGTAATAATACTTTAAAGTGCATATCTTGTTTTACATATATATCATGATTAAAAGTATAATTGTTAACAGAACTATTCAATTTCTTGACATTTAGATGTTAATAAAAATCACATGTACTTTCCGCAAAAAAGAAAAAAAAAAGAAACATTATTTGTTAAACAACAATGTAACTATCTAACTTTAGCAAATTAACAAACGAGGAATTAGGAGGAAAACCATGCAGTGGCGTAAATACAATTTTTGGGCCCCTTGCAAAAACAATTAAAGCCCCCCCTCTCTCACCCACTGCCCCCTTGCGTAATCTTCCCCTTTTCTATTTTACTCAATCCACCCTCTCTCTCTGCCCCCCTCTCTCACACTCAATCCCCCCCTCTCTCACTTAACCCACCCCCACTCTCTCACACTCTATCCACCCCCACTCTCTCTTTCACTCAGTTCCCCTTCCTCTCGTTCACACACAATCCCCCCCCCCCTTCACACAACCCCCTCTCTTTTACACACACTTCCCCTCTTTCAATCCCCCCTCTCTCTTGTACTCAATCACCCCCCCCCTCTCTCACACTCAGTCACCCCCCAATAATTGTATTTGTATGGTGGTGGGAGGCCTCCGGTCCAGCATCTGTGATGCAGGACCAACTTCTGGCGCCGATCAAGACACAGGCTGTGGGGAGAGGGAGACTGGGCCCTGCAGCAAGCAGGGGCCCCACCCTGCAGCAAGCAGAGGCCCCGTCCTGCAGCAAGCAGGGGCCCCGCCACCACAAGCAGAGGCCCGGCAGCCGGACTCTGAAGTTGGGCCCGACTTCTTGCTTGGGCATAACTTCCAACACCAGCCGGCCGGGCTCCTTGAAGTTCTTCCTCCCCTCCCCCCTTGTAGTTCTGCCACTGTAACCATGACAGTTTTACTATCATTGAACTGTTTGACCCCAGCTTTTCTGTAATGAATCTTCATGCGAGCTATAACTTTATGATAAAGCTGTAAAAGAGTATAAAAGGTTTCAACAATAATGACCTCTCTTTAAAAAGAGAGAACAATGTGTATATGAATTAGAATTGTTACGTGGCTCAAAATGATAATACATAGAACATGCTAAATAATTTGGATATAATAATATTTAAATTTTAAACTTTTGTAACAGTGTTTTCACAGAGATAAAAAAAAAATGGTTTGTTAATGAAGAGATATGTTCTCAGGAAGCTTAAAAGCTGGAGTGCACTGTATATTTCAACTCTGAAAAACATGTATGATTGAAAAAAAATAATGCTAAAACAGATAAATAGATAACTGATCATTATCTGCCTGCAGTTTAGTCCATCTTAGCCATGCTACTTGCGCTGTGGCCTAGAAAAGCAGTGGTTGTGGATTTTAGAAAAAAGAGAGATTATTTATTTGTTTATTTATTTATAAAATATTTTACCAGGAAGTAATACATTGAGAGTTACCTCTCGTTTTCAAGTATGTCCTGGGCACAGAGTAAAACAAAATAATACATGGTTACAAATACAGTTACATAAATGAACAAGGTATACATTATATACAAGACATTGCATGCACAGTTAAAGAAAATATATATTATGAGCGTATGAAACAGTTACAGACCAGATTAAAGTGTGAGACAGCCTTAGATTTGAAAGAACTTGAGCTGGTGGTGGATATGAGAGTCTCTGGTAGGTTGTTCCAGTTTTGGGGTGCACGGAAGGAGAAGGAGGAACGTCCGGATACTTTGTTGAGTCTTGGGACCATGAATAGTCTTTTGGAGTCTGATCTCAGGTGATATGTACTACATGTGGTAGGGGTGAGGAGCTTGTTCAGGTAGCTGGGTAGCTTGCCCAGAAAGTATTTGAGGGTGAGACAGGAAAGGTGAACTTTGCGCCTAGACTCTAGTGATGACCAATCTAGTTCTTTGAGCATTTCGCAGTGATGTGTGTTGTAGTTGCATTGGAGAAAAAACGACAAATTGAATTGTAGAGGGTGTCAAGTTTGCTAAGGTGGGTTTGAGGAGCCGAGCCATATACTATGTCTCCATAGTCAATGATTGGCATTAGCATCTGCTGTGCAATACGCTTTCTGACCAGGAGACTTAGGGAGGATTTGTTCCTGTAAAGTACCCCTAGTTTGGCATAGGTCTTGGTTGTCAGGGTATCAATGTGCATCCCGAATGTTAAATGGGAGTCAAACCATAAGCCAAGGTATTTCAAACTAGTGACAGGTGTTAGGGTGGTTTTAGCGTTGGTTCTAATCAGGAGCTCAGTCACTGGAAGCTTTACAAATTTAGTCTTGGTCCCAAATACCATTGTTACCGTCTTGTCAGTGTTTAAAAACAGTTTGTTTTGGGAAATCCAGTTTTCGAGTCTCAAAAAGTCAGACTGAAGTATGTGTTGAAGGTCAGAGAGGCTATGGCTGTGTGCATACAGGATTGTGTCATCTGCATACAGTACATGTGTATTGAGGCTTCCTTACAAGCTGTGGGAAGATCATTAATGAACACTGAGAAGAGTAGGGGCCCCAGAACAGAGCCTTGCGGGACACCACAGGTGATATCCAGGGGGTTGGAGTTAGAGCCTGAGATGGACACATGTTGGGATCTTCCTGATAGGTAAGACTGAAACCAGTTTAAAGCATGTTTCCCTATTCCAGAGCTCTGGAGTTTGTTAAGCAGGATAACATGATCAACTGTGTCAAAAGCCTTTGCAAAATCTAGGAATACTGCACCAGTGAGTTGTCCCCGTTCCATTCCGCACTGGATTTCATTGCAAACTTTTAGCAGGGTAGTTACGGTGGGGTGTTTGGGACGAAACACAGACTGGAATTGGCTAGGGAAATTTGTCTTGGTGTAGAAATCGCTTAATTGGGAGTGGACACATTTTTCCATAACTTTGGATAGAATTGGGAGAAGTGAGATTGGCCTGTAGTTTGAGACAGTGTTTTTGTCCCCACTTTTGAAGATTGGGACAACTCTGGCAGTTTTCCAGGTCTTAGGGATATGGCCTGCAGACAGGATAGAGTTGACTATGGACGCAATTGGTTTGGCAATGGCTGGGGCACCAAGTCGTAGGAACCTAGATTGTAGTAAGTCGGGTCCACATTGGCTGCTTAGTTTTAGTTTGAGGAGCGCTTGTGTAATCTCCTCTTCAGATACTGGGCTAAATTGAAAATTGTGGGCAGTGTTGGGAGGGGGTGGGACTATAGGGGTACTCCCAGGATGAGATTCAGGTTTGGGGTTTGTGCTGCGTTTCGCTAATAAGTTAGTGGCACACCCCACAAAGTAATCATTGAATGCATTTGCAATGTCAGTGGGGTTTGTCAGAGTAATATCCCCCTTAGTGATATTACTTGGTTGTTGATGGTTAGGAGCCTGGAATATATTGTTGATAACCTTCCAGAAGTTAGCTGGGTTTGATGTATTTTGGTGGAGATTGTCAGAGTAATATTGTGCTTTTGCATACCTTGTTTGCCTTGTGCACACGTTCCGCAGGCATCTGTAGTGATTGAGATCCTTGGTAGTGCCAGTTACTTTGTAGCTTTTCCACAAGGCATCCCTGAACTGGTAGAGTGCTATAAGGTCAAGTGTAACCCATGGAAGGTGGGCCCCCCGTACCCTTATTTTGCGTAGTGGAGCATGGGTATCGCAGAGTTTTAAGAACTCGGATTGGAAATAGTCGAGCGCAGAGTCAGGGTCGGGAATTAAATCGATTCTGTGCCATGGGCAGTTGGTAAGGTCATCCAGAAACTGTTGTGGGTTAAAGTTTTTAAATGTTCTAGTGAGATGAACTTTAGGGCTTGAATGGGGCGGTTTAATTTTCATTACACAGTACACTATTGTATGGTCACTGAAAATATCAGGAAGGATGCCAGAGGATTGGATTCTGCTGGGGTTTGAGGAGAGAATCCAGTCTAGCAAGGAATGGTTATGCGACTTCAGGTTTATTCGTGTGGGTTGGGAAATGAGTTGCGATAGGTTAAGTGACTTGAGTTGTATCTGGATTTTGTGGTTTTTAGGGTCAAGCCAATTGAAGTTGAAATCCCCTAGAACTAGCAGCTCACTCTTCTCATTCAGAGAGGAAATGGAGGCAAGAAATTGGGTGATATCAGTCAAGGATTGTAGAGGGGCTTTAGGGGGGCGGTAGATGCCAGCAAGCAAGATGGGCTTAGAAAAGGGGAGGCAGATTTTGCCAACTACAGTTTCAAAAGAGGGTGGACTTGGTGGGCAATGTAACAGTGTAAATTGTAAGGTGTCTGCAATATAAAATAACACCCCTCCTCCTCTCTTTGACCTATCTCTCCTAAAAATGGAGTATCCCTGAATGGCGATATTTGCATCAGGGGTTTTAGAGGATAGCCATGTTTCTGTAAGAACGATGGCTTTGGGTTTATGCATAAGGCACCATGCCCTTAGTTCGTCCAGTTTGGGCAGCAGGCTCCGGATGTTTATATGGGCGACAGATAGCCCTTTTTGGAATTTATAGGTGGAATTCTCAGGGGCATGGGACAGAGCTGAAATGGGAGGACCTGGGTTAGTTTTAATATCACCTGCTAGAGAGAGTAATAGTATGAGTAGAAATTTGGGTAGTTGTTTGCAAGTTGTAAATTTGTGGTGTTTTCCATTAGAGTGAGCAGTGGTTGGTGTGCTGGTTTTTAGAGTTCTCCACCAACATTCAGTAGATAGTGCAAGGCTTTTGAGTAGTCCAGAGTGTATGATGATGTTGGGTGTGGGCAAGGATGGAGGAGTTTGTAGTGGATAGAGGGAGTAACATCTCCATCAGGCCAGGAGATTAGGGAGATTAGGGAGTGATCAACTAAACCATACTAATTGAAATGATAAGTGAATGAATGACAAATACAAGTCGATAATTATGAAGTGGGTGCAAACTGTGAATTGAAAAGTGAATCAGTAGAAGTGAAGAGTACAAAATGATTGTACCCTGAAGAAAATTCAATTTATTGTCCCTGACGAAGCTCGTAATGTTGTTATCAGTCTCCACTATGGAGCTGTTTTAATACAGTGTTTTTCAGTCAATGGATTCATGTTATAGACTATATATGCCATCTGGCTTCTGCAAAAGTGTATTTTAGACAGTGAGGGAAGTGTATCTGCTCTCCACTTAGCAATATTGTGGGAACAGGAGAGATGAGTTGCCCGCGATAGTGTGGGGGCACAGGACAGTCTTTTTGGGGATCCGCTGGTTCTTCTCTCCTTGGTGTCAGTGCCTCCATAGTGGGCATAGTGGGCTCAGCAGAGCTGAAGGCAGTCCCACCATGACAACCTTTACCCCCAATACCTCTGTCCAACAGACTGCTGCCAAGCCAGAAGTGTAAATGAGGATGATCTTTATTGTAGTAGCCACTGCCGGTGTCATTACAGCGTATGCTTCCGTTGATAGGATGGATACCTGGCTTCTGGATGGTACTGGTCTGCGGGTAATATTGAGGTCTGGCTAGAGTAGCCTGTTGCCCTCAGCCCAAGAGGCTGAGCACATGTCTCCCTCCCAGCTGGGAGGAGACGTCTCCACACTTTCCCACCCCATTCAGGAGAAGGCTGGAAACCAACTGAAGGTCTCACCCCTAAGGGGCTGAGCCTCATCTATAATTTTGGCACTTCCTTCCTAAAGCTCAAAGAGGGAGGGGCCAGTATCTGTACCACCATTGGCTATCACAGATCCTTGTGTTATCTCCACTCCAGTCACTCAGGAAGTCAGCACGTGGAGTGGGAAAAACCCATAGGATAGCCTGTCACTGTCTACATCTTATTAGAACTTACGTGACAGGGAAGGTAGAGAGACAGCTGGACCAGCCATGGCTATATGTAAACAACATCTGATTTAAAAAAATACTTTCCCTATTACTGCCATTGCATTTTTTGAAAGGGCTAACTGTTGGTGCCTGTAGACTATAACAAGTTAAGTATGATTTATAAGATTCTTTGTCACTACACAGTAATGTTTCCCTGTCTTCAGAGGCCCCTACGCAACACCAGACATTTTGAAAGTAGTGGTATGTGGCCACAGCTTTATTTTAACAATATAATAAATAAAGTAAAGTATATGCCATGAGCCCACAACACCATGTGGCTCGAGGCCCACAATAAAATGGTTATATCGAATAAAGGAGGCGTATTTCACCATGATTAGCTTCCAAAACTTACTAAAACCAATAAAATAAAAAAGATTTGGGCCCCAGTTTGGTTCAAAACCCACCGTTGTGACAATAACATTCCCCCCCCTTTTTTTAAAAAAATTTCAGCATATATAAAATATAATTAAAATACAATATTATGTACATACCCTATAAATTTAACATATCAACAACCAAAACATCCAATAAATTTAAATCGATAGCAAGAGGAGGGTGAGAGGGCAAATGCTCTTGCCAAAGGTGTGAGCAACCGTAGGCTGGGCAAACCTAATTATAACATTTTTGTAAATCAACCTTCTTTTCACGTGGTGCCTCTAACAGCTCTAACTGCCGAACCACAACCCCAACTGCCTCCCAAAGGCTAATGAACCCATTAATATCAAACCAAATTATAGCTTAAATATAAATAACATAGTCCAACTAATTTGAATAACAATAAAACTTGTATGCCATGGATCCCCAAAGCCATGTATACCCCCTATCATTAAAATTCAGGGGGTTCCCCTTCTGTCTTTTTAAAGCATACTGGGGTCTAAATTCTCTCGATTACCTCATTAGTCAGACTGTACTGTACCTGTATGTGAAATCATTTATTTATTTTACCACAGTGCACTTACTCATTCTTCCTTTGTATAAATCTCACAATTGTTATTTAATGCCCCACAATCCCCATAAATTAGTTATTCATTGAGTTTTTGTTTTTTTAACTATTCCTGTGATATAATTTCTGTGGAAATCTGTTCCCAAGGTATTAACGGTACTACTGAGAGCAATGTTGATAAGCATTAAAGATTAACATTGTGCCAGTCAACAACCGATTTCAAATGGGCTGTTCTAAATATTAATTTGATTAGGCTGACTACTGGGGAATAGCCGAATGATGGATGTGGGTATGCAAACTGTGTGACATGTGAGGCGAATTAACATCAAATCTATCATCACCAACTTACTGTGGTGGAGAGATACACAATCCTTATTGGTTGACATTATGATCCATTTGGTTTTCTTGCTTCTGTCTACTGCTTGTGCTGCTAAAATAATAGGAGATGGTAAAGAAAGACTAATAATATCTTAATTAATTTGAAGATTAACATAAAAACGATTGGGTTAATAATTTGTGGGTTTTGAGCAAAATGTAAATAAATGAATATAATGCATATCAGACAAGGAGAGGATTTTAAAACGTAGTAGATTATATTTCAAATGATTTGGAAATCAAATGTTGCAGTTTTTACTTCATTTACTTAATATAAACAAGAGACGCTCTAGTAAAACGCAGATATTTTGATTGCTTTTTAAAACGAACCACCATGACCGTTTATCAACCCTTGCTAAGAATGCCCCGCCAAATTATTTCAATGTTTGGAATTTATCCTTCAGAACTTGTTACAGAAGTGAAGTTTGACAGATGGTGTTTTTAAGTGAACTAAAGCAGTTACTATTTAATTTCAATTAAGTTGGGGTGGAGGGAGAAACGAATCATGCTCTGTCCTGCCTCCATTCACTAAAAGAAAGGTTTATACAAAATGAACGCCTATTAAGAAAATTAATGATGTGACAGAATGAAGCTTGGCGCCCTGACTAGCTCACACTTCCCAAGATAAATTGTTCAATGATTAATAAGCATTGCTAAGTGAGCTGGCATAGTGGCAGAAAAGAGACTCAATGTAAGATGGACTGGGAGAGCAAGAGAGGCTGGAGGTAAAAAGCTGGGCCTTTGTTGAAAAGAAAAAAAATGACTTCTGAATTACTTTGGAAGTCATTGAAGGACACAAAAGGAGCCTAACTTCAGCAAACTCCTTTACATACTGTACTTTATATCTCAGTATATATATTTTTTTATTTACATTTTGTTAAGTTTGCTTTATGTCACCTCTCTGTCACCTCTGAGACCAAATCATGCGTGGGTTTGGCACAAGGAATAATAGCAAATGTCATACAGTAAATGGTTCTGAAAGCTTGTAAGCAGGGCATAAATATGATATTTATTGTGTGTGTGTGTGTGTGTGTATGTCAGTACATAAAATATTTTAAAAGTTATTTAAAAAGACAATGTTATAAAATTTATTGTAAAATAAATTAACAGGTATTTTTTTTTTTTCATTTTGATATGCACAGTACGCAGCCATGTATCCTTTTGGCTACTGATCTACCATGCCTAACACATAAGCCCTGGTACCAGTGCAGGCAGTGTTAGGATTAATCCGGGTTTTCCCCTGCAATAAACAGCTCCCTTGAGTGACAAGGGAGGGGTGGGCCAAGGGTCTGTGTTCTGCCCAATGAGGGGCTCAGACCTGTGACCCTCCCCCTTTGGTACATAAGGGGCTGCACAGCCTAAATGTAGTAGTTATATGCTGAATTCTAGGAAGTGTGGAGTCAGGGCTCTGCCCACCTTCCTTCCCCTCCCTTATGGGAGTGGGACAACTACCCCTTGTTCCACCAGGGAATAAGGGAAGAGCTGAGGATAGACCCTTGGGGCCTCAAGCTCCCTGGGTTGATTCCAGGGACCCATCCAAGTGTACCTGTTGTATGCTGAATGATCAGTTAAAGAATAAAGACCGTTCCTGTTTTATATACTCCTGCCTAAGAGTGCAGTTATTCAGGGGGAGTACCAGAGAGCTTTCCTGCAGGGACTGCACCCAGTATCTGCTGGGGCCTGTGGGGAATGGAGGCACTGCACCGAGTGAAGAACTAAGCGAGAAGCCTAAAGCCTGTCCTGTCTTCCCCACTAATACCGGCGGAGACTCAGTATTCTGTGAGCCTAGCAGGTGAGCAGCACAAAAACACAGTGTAATGGTGACATCTCCCAGAGAGTGGGGGAAAACCTGATTATATACTGTATACCTGAAGAATTCACCGAAGGGTGGCGAACGTGTCAGGAAAGAAGCAGCGTTACTACGTCATCACTACAGAACGGGTTGGATCATGGCCGGATCGCGTCCTGAGCTGCCGGAGGCTAAGAGCGCTAGTTGCTACCGCAGCAGCTCTTCACACTAGAACTGAATGACCAGTGTTTGTGCCGCAAATCCCCAGCTGATCCCGGGATTCATAACGTTGCAGATATACAGCCTGAACTTCAACCGAGGACTTCCACAGTTGGCGGTGACATTATGTTCACTAATGCTTGATTTTATTCTCCCTTTGTGAGTGAGCCTATTTCCCCCTCCCTATTCCTTTATTAAATGTTACTCTATGGGCTGTGCACTTTCTCCCATTTTTTCTTCTTAGATTCCTATCTGGATGTGGTTCATCTCTCTGAAAGCTGTCTATACCCTACTACAGAAATCTTCTGCTAAAATTAGACATTGAAGGGACTGGTTTATGTCTATGTTTTATGTTTGTATTGTCTGTTTTATTTTTCATTTAGATTTATTTATTGAATTACATCTAGACATTCATCTTGCATCTAGGATTTAATGAGCAAAACAATGAAATTAACCCCTCCAAAAGCGCTAACCTACACTAAACTAAGTGATAACAATTTGTGCTAAAACAACGATAAGTGCTCGTGCAACATCAAAATGATAACAAAATGACTTGCACAATGCTGTGAGAAAAAAAGAAAAAAAAGCAGCTAGGTGACAATAATAACAGGTAATTCCAAAACCTGATACAAAACAGTGAACAAACAAATATAAAGTCCCCAGCGCTAAAGTCCAAGATACCGTGATCTTTAAGGCAGTCTCTAGTCTTTAAGATGGTAGTTGGGCTCTGGTTTAGATGCTCCAGATGGAATAGATGTCCTTGATGTAGATGGATACACCGTCTGAAATAACAGATAAGCAGACACACCTGATTGCGCAGTGTGTTATAGCAATCAGAGCCCTATCTGAGATGTGAAAGAATCCTACTCACATAATCAACGCCAATATGTTCAGTGGAGAGGATCTGTGCTTGCTCCCCTTCTAATCCGCTCCTCACACGAACCCCACGTGGAGACAGCTTACAGGAGACAGCTTACAGGATACACCCTCTATATTCAATGGCGTCGGGGAAGCGTCCGTTAACGACACCTCCACCAATGTGAGACAGGAATACGTACAAGATAGTGTAGTATGAACAGACCTTTAATGCTTAAAACACTATAAAACGTAATAAAATACACTCACATGGTGCAATAACAGATGGTATTGCTCAATATGCCGTCCGCAGCTTGCATTTCCTAACACCACACCGGAGAGTATCACTGCACACAGACACGCTGTCGACTTGGCGTGTGACGTCAGTGCTTTAGGAAGCTCTCCCTGCAGCAGGACTACAGTGGCTGGGATGGTTCAATGACTAAGCTCCTCCTCCCTACGCGTTTCGTGACACGTGGTCACTTCGTCAGGGGATGGTGGAGCTTAGTGTGTGATGCCTTATATGCAAACCCAAATGGAGAGATCCTCCTACTAGGGGTGGGGCTTAGCTGCAATGTTGATCAAGGAGGATCAGCTCTGACACTAACAGCGTGATCGGGGTTAATGCCTTGCCATACTGCATATAAACACCCTCATATTATGCAATGAATGAGAACAATACAACGGATAAATTAAGAACAAATAAAATAAAATAATAAAACAATCATACTTATATATAAACAGCCATGAATTATCATGGTATAGATCACATTTTATAAAATTAATATATTCAATAAATGCAATCCCTGAATGTTTTACATAAAATATCCCACTCTGCTTGGCAAGGATAGATTAAGAGTCCTTCAAAAAGGCTGCAAGGTCAAACTCAATGTTAAGGCCTAGGGGGGTCAAGGTCTTAAGTGTGTAGATCCAATAACTTTCTCTTTTGGAGACTTTATTGAGCCTGTCCCCCCCACGCCAACTGCTTTTGGGATTATCAATCCCTATACATACTAAACCCTCTGGACTCTGTTGGTGGTGTATTCTGAAATGGTTTGAGACACTATGTGTCTCGAGACCCCTCTTAATATTGTAAACATGTTCTGCGAACCTTCGTTTGAGGGGTCTCCCCGTGCGGCCCACATATTGGAGTCCGCACGGGCATTCCAGCAAATAGACACAGAAATTTGTTTTACAATTGATGAAGGTTTTTATGTCAAAGTTTTTTCCTGTCACATTAGATTTAAAAGTCTTTGTTTTTTTACTGTGTTTACAACCAATACAGCTTTGGCATGTATAGTAGCCTTTAAGATCATTTAGCCATGTTACATGGTGATCTCTCAGGCCATCTAATGGACAGCTAGGTGATAAGGAGGATTTCAAATTCTTTGCTCTTTTAAACACTATTTTAGGTTTACTGGGTAGGATGCTCTTAAGAATTGGATCTCTTTGGAGAATACCCCAATGTTTGATCAGCGTCTTAGATATAATGGGAGCTATACCACTATACTGTGTGATGAAAAATGGAAACTTGGCCTGACCATTCTCAGCAGTTTTCTCTTTTCCACACAGCAAGGACGCTCTATCAGTTTTATTAACCTCTTTGATCGCAAGATCCAATTCTTGGTTTTTATACTCCCGTTCGATGAATTTGGTTTTCAACTCCTTAATTTGCTGTTGGTACACAGAGTTTTCCGAACAATTCCTCCTAATTCTAAGTGCTTGCCCCTTGGGGATGTTACGCAACCAATTGGGGTGATGGTGACTGGATGCCAAAAGGTAAGTGTTGGCATCAACCTCTTTATGGAAGGTTTTAGTGTGAATGATGCCATTTACTACATAAAGGGAGAGGTCAAGAAAGTTTATTGAAGTTTTATCCTGATTGAACGTGAATCTAAGATTCCGCGTATTGTCGTTCAAATATAATTTGAATTCCTCCAGTCGGTCCAGTGGCCCCCTCCAGACACACAGCACATCGTCGATGTATCTTTTCCAGAGCACCAGGTTTGCACCAAATGGGTTGGAGGACCTGATATGGTCCTCCTCCCAAATGGACATAAACAAGTTTGCATAACTAGGTACAAACCTGGTGCCCATTGCAGTGCCGCACGTCTGGAGGAAGAACCTGTGGTCATGGCTGAAGAAATTATGCGTCAGAATAAACCTGATTCCATCTAGAATGAAATTTTTTAACTTCTCATCCACTCCAATATCCTGTTCTAGGACTCTTTTGATAGCATCTAGTCCCATCTGATGGTCAATGATCGTATACAACGAGACCACATCGCAGGTAACCCAGCACATATCTTCCCCCCACGTTAGGTCCTGTACAAGATTTAATACCTGCGATGTATCCCTTAAATACGACGGGACCTGTATTACATATTTTTGAAGTAGATGATCTAGGAATTGGGAAAGGTTGGAGGTGAGGGACCGGATCCCAGAAATTATTGGGCGACCAGGGGGTCTGGTGAGACTCTTGTGGATCTTCGGGATGAAATAAAACACTGGGATTCTGGGCTGTTCAATCATAATGAATTCCATTTCCCTGGTGCTAATAATGTCATCCCGAAGACCCTGATCCAAAAGAGTTGCCATCTCTTCTCTGAAAGAGTCTGTTGGATTGGACTCTAATACCTGATAGGTGGCGTTATCTTCCAGAATTCTAAGGGATTCCTCTCTGTAATAAGAGGAGTTCATCACCACGACTCCTCCCCCTTTGTCGGCTGATTTAATTACTATCTGGGAATTGGACTCAAGAGATTTAACTGCTGCCTTTTCTTCCTTACTTAGGTTTTGTTTGCGGCATTTGAAATCATTACTGGCTTCCTCTAAGTCAGAAATTACCATTTCGGCAAAGGTATCTACAAAGTTTCCCTTCATACCTCTTGGGTAGAAGGTGGAAGGTTTTTTAAAGGGAGTGAGGGGAGGTTTTGTCACTATTGGATTGGTGTTGGGTAGTATCACAGATCTACTTACTGCGTCCTTAAGATAGTATTTCTTGAGGGAAATTTTCCTCAGAAATCTATGGACATCAACATAGATGTTGAACATGTTGGGTCCGCTTACTGGGGCAAAGTTCAACCCTCGAGATAGCACATCTAGCTCTACAGGTTTAAGATCAATGCTACTTATATTAAACACATTGCTCTTTACCAATCCCTTTTCTGGTTTGGCCTTCTTTTTTCCCTTTCTCTTCCTTGTGCCTCCTCTTTTTCCTCGAACTCTTCCAATCTCTGCCTTTTCTTTTCTACCCTTACTTGTTCGTGCCTGTCTGGTTTGACTCTTGTGTCTCTCCACGGTTCCCGCATTGGTGCTCTGCCCTGGCGTTGTTCTAAAAAAGAATTTTTATTTTGAGTATATGTCTCATAGTTATCTCTATGGGTCCTATCTAAAGGTGATCTTTCACGATAGTGATGGCCCTCATGTTTTCTGTCAACCGGAGATCTGTCCCTATATTCATACCCTACGTGGTGTTGTTCTTCTGGAAAACTTTTATGCAAACTTTGATCTCTTTGATCTTGCTTATTTGGCTTCTTTTTTCCTTTACCAGGGTTAGAGCTAAGTTTATTGACTTTAATTAAAGATTCTCCTTTCCTTTCCACTAATATATCCTCTGTTTTTTCACTCCTGGTGGAATCTATCCTACCTCTAGGTGTACCGGATAATTGATCTATCTCATGACCTCCCGTTTCTGCTTCTACAATTGTAATTATCTTTTCTATTTTCCAATTCCTCTGTCTATTTTCATCATAATCCTTTTTGTCCCTGATGAATTTTTTGTGCTTTGTCAATTTCACCTCTTTTTCAACCTTATCAATCCGTGACGATGTCTTTTCTTCTAGGCTTTTATACTCTGGAAGCTCTATGAAGGGTTCCAACTGTTCTTTAATGGAATTTATTTGAATATATAATTGATTTATATTATTACATCTATTTTGGCGCTACGTTTTCTTTATATATATATTATTATATATATATATTCTTAATTTTATTAATATAAATGTACAAAATACCACTATATTTTGTGTAGGAGGTGCCCTCCTTTGCCTTCCCAAGGCTGTTCTCCTGCTTGTCCTCTTACTGTCCAGAGTTGTGCCCAACTCTAAAGGCGAATGGGTTTCAGGGAGAGAAGAAACATGGACGTGAGTACTAGAAAAAATTAGGAGTCTTCATGGAAGGGACAAATTCTTTTAGACCAAAGGAAATACAAAAAAGTAGCATTTTCACTTTAAACTTGTTTCAGTAAGCAGATTTAATTGGGGAAGGGGCTCGGATGATCCGAATGTTGCATCCTACTACTGTTTGGGCCCAACATCCGGGTTCGGCTGGCCAGGCCCTGCTTCAGGTCCAGGACAGTGGGCATAGCACGACTAGGGTTGCCAGGTGGCTTCTCCAAAAATACTGGACACAATGGTGAAAGGTGTGACTTGCTCGAGACAGACACACACATACATATGCACACACACACCTCTCACCACTCAATGCTGTTTCCTCCTTTCCTTAGCCCCAACCCCTGGCTCCTAACACCACCTCCTGTTTGGCTGCATTACCCAGCTACAGCCAATCAGGATGTAGGAAACTGCCCTGCCCCCCTAGCAACAGCCCTGCTCAGGGAAATCCTGCGGCACCACCCCCCAGCCAGCCAGGTCACTGTGTTGAGAGAGGTAATACTGGACACATACATGTTCAGTATTAACTCTAATTTTTTTACTGGACAGAGTCTCCAAATACAGGACAGTCCGGTTCAATACTGGACACCTGGCAACCCTATGCACGACTCTGGTGACCCTGAGGGCTATAGATACTAAGCATATTTATTGGTGCCATATTACACCTGGCGCAATGACGCTGAAAGACACTTTACAGCCCATTGACTTTAATAGGCTGTAAGATGTCTTCCAGAGCCACATGGTGCCTTCTGGTAGAAGACTGAGACTGCTTAGCAAATATGGCCCCATATGCTGAAGCAGAGTACTGCAATAATCATATAAACAAAAAAATGTAGGTGTTTCCAGAAACACCTATTTCCTGTCCTTAGCTTATTCCACAATGTTTAGAAAGTTGTAAACCATTATTTATATTTGTTTTTCCACATTCTCAACAGATTAAGGGATCATATTCCTTATTACTGCATTACTCACACAGCACCTTTTACTTTGCATTCAGACAGTGACCAGCAGTTAGAACTTGTCTATAAAACCCCAACAATTCCCACTGAACTCTGTAAACCCAGGACATAACTAGAAAACAATGAAAGGTCATCAAAGGAGAAACTCCTGTTTGGTGTAACACTTTCACTGAAGAATGATGTATCTGCTCCCTCCCCCTTTATGACCTGAGGTCAAGAGGGAGGTTAGAGACACTTCTGCCTTTTTTAGTTCTACAAGTGTGGTCTTGCTAGTATATAACCAGAAATGCTAAGCTGCATGCCAGGAAAAGCTGATGAAGCACTCATTTGATAAAAGATATGTTAGGTTTAAAGAAGATTAACATTGATATTAAAGTACACTGTTTTACTGTTGTACTCAGCCAACAACTGTAAATTCTGAGACTATATTGTTTGCAGTCACAGAGTCCTGCCACTTACTGTGAAATGCATACGCATTTTCATACCATTGACTGTGTTGGTCAAGAAAAAAATAAAATATAAATATATCCGTGAGTCCTCTGTCAAATCAATGATATGGGTAGCAAAGCGCCCAGATTAAGTTTGAGGTCAAAATATGAAATGATCGTAACATACCTGACCTCTACTAGAATCTTTTTCTACTGTGCAAGTTTCCTCTCATCTATAGCCTTGCTTTATAGTTGAGGTGGGCAACCGTGTCGCAAATCGGCACAAGTGGCGAATTGGCCATGAAAGTGTGGCGCATTTGAGTTTGCCAGCTCCCAAAGTAAAATAAACTTTTTCCTGACGGCGTGTGCTGGTTTCCGCTTTCTGAATGAGTCAACGAAGTGAACCAGCAGCAGCAATTGATTTTCGAGATCTCCCCGAAATGCTTCCAAAATTTGCCACAGCAGACTAATGGCGCATCGGATTAACACAGCAGGGGTCCCTGCGGTGTGAATTCTACCAGGGTCTACCTGTCTTTAAGAGATGCACAGTAAGAGATAGGCGGAATCAGTCACTCTAACTAAGCGCCTCTAACAGGCGATCGCATGGGGTTTTATTTCATTTTAAACACTACAGTATTGTGGCGGGGGGGTCTCCGGAGCTGAACCACATTGATTTCAGGTCCGGGGACCCCCTACTTCCTGGAGATACAGGTCCCGTTATGGGGTGCTGGTATCCCCATGTTAAAATCCTGTGGGTCACGTGACCGTGGGATTTAAACAAAGCATAGGGATACCGGCACCCCATAACAGGGCCGGTATCTCGGGAAGTAGGGGGTCCCCGAGGCTGAAATCAACTTTGTTCAGCTCAGAAGACCCCTACTCACGCACACTAGTATCAAACTCCCCCCCCACCCCAAAGAAAAAATCAGCTGCTTACATTTTATTTTTATTCATAGTGTGCGTGAGTAGGGGTCTCCTGAGCTGAACAAAGTTGATTTTCAGCCTCGGGACCCCCTACTTCCTGAGATACAGACCCCGGTATGGGCTGCCAGTATCCCTCTGCTTGGTTTAGATCCCACGTGGATTTTAACATGTTTTTAATCAGATGGCGTGGGAACCATTTCTCTCTCAAATGTGACATCACAGGGCGTATAAAAGCCGGTGCAGTCTCATTTGACGGCACAGAGCTGAAGGAGCAGCATCTATCTATTGGATTGACAGATGAAGAACAGATAAAGATGAAGATAAAGAAGAACCAGGAGTGGATTACAAGTACAGATGAAGATAAAGAAGACCCCAAAATGGATTACAAATTACAGATGAAGACAAGAATGAAAGATTTTACCCGTGCACCGTGGCTGTTGAGGATCATTGCATCGTGGACCATGAGTTGCTGCTGCTGGTGTTGGTGTTGGAGTCAGATTCGGTGGGTGAAGACATCAAAAAGTAAGACAGATGGCTTGCATTTTATTTAATGTTGTATTTTTTTTGTTTAGGTTGGCATTTGCATTGGCATACTGTAACTTTTGTATTCCAATGTAAATTACTTTTTTGATACATGTATTTTTTTTACAGGTTGCCCATTGACTGGCATAATGACAGACCACAGGGCATTGGTGTGGTCCTGTGCCAATCGATTGGTTTATTGGCTATTTTTGTGCTATTGCTGGCAATGCAGTGTGGTTTTTATTTGATGCATGTACTGTAATGTGGTGTTTTTTTTTTCAGGTTTCATATTACCTGGCATAGTGGCAGCTCATGCCCATGTGCCACCGTGCCAATCAATTGTTTTAGCATTTTTTAAGATTAAAATTGAATATTTTTTTTTTAATTTCAGGCTTCTTTTGGTAATTGTAAAAAAAGAATGATCCAGGGCACTACAGATTTGCAATAAAAAATAATTGGATTTATTATCAACACTATTGTGTTGATAGATCTACATTTTTTGATTGCAAATTTATAGTGCCCTGGATTTTTTTTTGTTTTTTTACTGATTCTGGATTACTTTGACAGGTATTCATTGAGCCAGGAGCACCGGTAACTGTATGTATTTAACTGGACTTATTTTGTGTGCTGCATATTACCTTTATTTGCATATGATTCTTTTGGTGATTGGCAGGTTGTATATTGCCTGGCATGGTGGCAGCTCATGCCCACAGGCATGGGTGTGCCATCGTGCCAATCAATAGTTTTTTTTGGCATTTGTAATGGGTTTTTATTTTCTATGTAATACTGTGTTTTATTTTGGTCCGTTTTTGTTTTTTTAGCTTTCCCATTTATTGCTATGGTGTTAAAGCATGTCGATGCATGCTTTAACACTGTGCCAATCAATGGGTAGCGGGGGTGGTGTTCCCAGGTAGGGTGGGTGGTCAGCGGGGGAGGGTGGGTTAACCCCTTAATTACTAGAGTGGTAACTAACCGCTATTGTGATTAAGGGGTTAGGGGCCATTAGGTTGCATGTTTTTTATTGTGCTGTTGCGGTATCTATCCGCTGTAATAATTTGGGGTATTTTATGTGATTGTGTACTCATGCAATAGCGAGACTCAGCACAAGATGTGGCTTTGTATATCAGGACTGGTTGATATATGCTTATTTGATTGGTCCATTAGGTCATACTTTGCTGTGTGGTATGATTATACAGTATATGGATTAAGTCATTCTATCCTATGGCTGTATCCATTCATATTGTGGACAATTACATGCTGATTTGAATTATTGACCACAACTATTTGGTTGAAGGTTGTCGCTCTATATACAGTACAAACAATAATATATGACTCCACCCATGTATGTGTGTCTAGGATCTTATACCTACCAAGCCATTACAAGACCCAACCGATCATGGGTTAATTGTGTCCAAATTACCATTGTGGTTGTTAGATCGCTAAACACTTATAAGAGTGATTACCCACCTACTTTTTATGGGATATATTTCTTTTATAGCACTGTATATAATTGTCACTATTTCGTCGCTATCAATTTAATAAAAATGTATTATTTTTGGCCAATAGCTTTTGGATTTTATTAGTATATTGTTGTCCTACTATGTGGGGAGCATTTACTACTGGTCGCCTATATTCATCTGTAATACGTACTTAAGTTGGACAATTGAGTTGTACATGTATCTGTGTTAATGGACAGCAAACAGGGATCTTGGGGTAATTTCTATATCATCCCCTCTTTGGTTTTTCTCTACTCTCCAACGTAAGAGTCAGAAATATTCCTGAAACGATAAAACCTGACCAATTAAAACAATATATAATATCCCTCCTCTACAACCTGCTCCCAAACTTAAGCTCTGACCATCTTATGTTAGACAGAAAACACAGGGCTCTTGCTACAAGAGGTATTGCATGGAGACCCAGAGATGTCATTCTGTGCCAATCCTACGTAAAGGTTCCAGTCCGGGGTTTTGCCGGAACTTGCCCTTACATGACTGTTTGGTCATCTTGGTTCCTGGCAAAGCTCTTCTTGACTCTGCTAGAATACATGTATTTAAGAGGTCTGATAAATGCTCTAATACCAGACCATTCAATTGGAGAATGAATGAGACACAGTTAGGTAATCCAATCACTAGATTGAAAGTTCAAGAAGAATTTACGGCCCACTTTGAAATTAATACTACCCTAGATGTCTCCAACTCTACAATTTGTAAGGCACGTAAAGCTGTCATCCGGAGGTATTCATTATTATAGCCTTACGTAATAAAAAAAAACTAAAGAACGCCATGTAAATGAGCTTTCTAAAGAATCCATGACCTGTAAATTCAACAAAAAAAAACCCTGCAAAATGGATATGGACAAGACTTGTTGATCTGAGAGGTCAATTAAATATTTTGATACAAGATAAAATTGAAAAGGCTTTAAGATGGACAAGACACACATCCTCGCTGCTTGAGCTGATTACATTGAACTCAGCCTGAACTGAACAGACAGTGGACTCGGCAGAGAGCTATATGAGGAGACTAATACAGGCAGTCCTTGTTTTACAACGCTTCGCTTTACAACAAATGGCTTATCCAACGCTATGCAATGCATACCTATGTTCATTTTTACAACGCCAAAACAGCTTATCCAACGCTCTTACGATGCTTTGTAAAGTTGTTTATGTGTATATAATATATATATTAAACTATATAATATATTATATTATATATTATGTTATATTATATATATAAAATACAGTATATACACTATATAATTTATGTGTATGCTGCATATATTATTGTCTGCGTAAAATATTTTGTGTATTTTAGCATTAAAAATGCCTTCAGGAACGGAACCTTTCATTTAAACAGTGTTCCTATGGGAAAACGTGTTTCGCTTTACAACGTTTCACTATCCAACGCCATTTTGAGTAACGCATTGTGTCGGAGAACCGAGGACTGCCTGTATCTATAATCGTTTGTAAAAAATTACCCTTGTTTTTGTTCTGTACTAGAGCAAGAACAGTAGTTGGTAATGAGACAGAGAGACAAGTACCACATTTACGGTGTGTGGAACAGCCCAGAAGAAGGGTCAAGTTCCCTAAATGTTGCCCCCATTGTTATTAGTTATTAATAACACTTTTTTTGGATGAGGGGGGTAAATATACATGTAGCCATGTGTAAAATTGGTGTTACATATCTCTCTCTTTCTGGCAGTAATCCCTGGTAAGAAGGCAGGGTTGCCAGTAGTCATCATGGAGGTTTGCCCTCAAACTCTGTGATGTGTCATATGTAGCAAAGAAAGTTAGTGACACAGGTGGGTCTTTCTGGAGCCTATATATTGCACAGCACTTCCTAAAGTTAGTGTGTTATGTCTGGGTGAAGTGTCTGATGCAAGAGCTGTCTGTCTGTGCAGCTCCAGTGGCAGAGTGACAAGCTGACACCACACTGTGTCCAGGGGTCTGGCATAGCTGGTAGTCTCCCTTAGGGGAGAGGTGGAAGAAACCTAATTGGCAAACTACAGAATAAAGAAGGACCTTCCTTGAGAGGTACAACATGAGGATGTGCGGCTAAGTGTCGGCCGCTATGATGGGCAGTCTGCCATGTAACATGCAATTAAAGATGCCCTTGTTCAAGAGACCCTTCTTGTCTGAGACCGGAGTTATTCAGCAAGAAGAAGCACCCAGGAGTTCCCTTCCAAAAACTCCTCCCTGCTATCGTGAGGATCTGGAAGGGATGGAGGCGCTGTACCAACTGTGAGTAGAACTCAGCACTACCTCATACGCCTGTCATGGTGAAATCCCCACTACCAACGAGCGGGAGACTCAGGAGTCCTGTGAGCCAGCAAGTGCACCACACTACACTGACATGTAACTGGGGCAGTTTCTCACATAGGAGTCAGGATCAGAAGGGCCCTGAAGGAAACACCGTTACATACAATTTCCTCCATGCATCATTTACCACTAGACAAGTATTATTTACTTTGTTCACCTTTCTGGATAGAATTGGGTTATTTCGCTATGTTTGTAAGTCCTGTATATAGATATTAACTGTGTGTGCAGATATAGGGCCATTTACTTTCGCTTGGATCTCGCAGATTACGTCTAATCTCCCGATATTTTGTAGGCAGCTCGCAGCTGATTCGCTATTGCGTTGCAGCCATGAAAATTCAGTTCTAGCGTTGGTTGCAATATTCCGCAGAAATGATAGATAGCGCTAGTATGCTACTGAGTATTCAAATGTTAATGTAAACCAGGCGTTATTCCCGGTCTTTTCATGCGATATGATAATCCATATATTTAAATGTAACCCACCATTTATTCGCCAAAAACTTCAGATGACTACAAAGTATTTTAAAATGTTTTTTTCTTTTTATTAAATTACAGTCAATTACAGTTTATAGTTAATGCACAAAGACTTTGAAATACAATACAATTTCCTTCAACACACAATAATTCCGTCTGACTGCAGAGGAGGCCCATGCGGCTCAGCACAGCAAGACCACGGACGAGGTGCAGACAACAAAGTGCTCATGCCACACCTTAGCGCGGCGGCTGAACGTAAATGACGCTATATCTGTAGTTGGTATTCAACAGAAAGATTGTAACTTTTTTTATACACATCTGTTTCTAATAAGATATAACACAAGTAACGGACAATAATTTCGTGTTTTGTGTGTTCTCTGAGTGCTGGGGACCCTACTATTTTTCCTAAAAACCCAAATTCTATTTCAAGGCAAATAAAGAAGATTCACGCGAAAAAAACGAAAACAAGTCGAAACATATTCTAATCTCACTAGAATCCGGACTCATGACAGCAAACTTGTCTCGGATCCTAAGGCTATATGTGATAGATTCCAAGATTACTACTACAATTTATATAATCTCTCAGACAATTCTAAGCCTAATACTCAAAACAAACATGAAATAATCAACTACCTAAACAAAGCTGGCTTATCAACAGAGCTGTAGATAAAACAAATCTAGAAATGCCAATTGAAAATGAGGAAATTGCAGAAGCCATTAAGTCCGCTAAAAATAATAACGCTACTGGCCTAGATGGTCTTCCTAATCTCTATTATAAAAAGTGTTCCCCGTATCTAATTACCACACCCGCACATAATCTTTAATCAGTTAATGGATGGGATATAAGGTTCGCAATCAATGTCATGAGCGAACATTGTGGTTTATTTATTTATTTTATTTATTTATAAAATATTTTACCAGGAAGTAATACATTGAGAGTTACCTCTCGTTTTCAAGTATGTCCTGGGCACAGAGTTAAGACAAATAATACATGGTTACAAATACAGTTACATAAATGAACAGGGTATACATTATATACAATACATTGCATGCACAGTTAAAGAAAATATATATTATGGGCGTATGAAACAGTTACAGACCAGATTTAAATGTGAGACAGCCTTAGATTTGAAAGAACTTAAACTGGTGGTGGATGTGAGAGTCTCTGGTAGATTGTTCCAGTTTTGGGGTGCACGGTAAGAGGAGGAATGGCTGGATACTTTGTTGAGCCTTGGGACCATGAACAGTCTTTTGGAGTCTGATCTCAGGTGATAAGTGCTGCAAGTGAGAGGTGTGAGTAGCTTGTTCAGATAGCTGGGTAGCTTGCCCATAAAGAATTTAAAGGCAAGACAGGAAAGGTGAACTTTGCGCCTAGACTCGAGTGATGACCAATCTAGTTCTTTGAGCATTTCGCAGTGATGTGTGTTGTAGTTGTATTGGAGAACAAAACAACAAATTGAATTGTAGAGGGTGTCAAGTTTGCTAAGGTGGGTTTGAGGTGCCGAGCCATATACTATGTCTCCATAGTCAATAATTGGCATTAGCATCTGCTGTGCGATACGCGTTCTGAACAGTAGACTTAGGGAGGATTTGTTCCTGTAAAGTACCCCTATTTTGGCATAGGTCTTGGTTGTCAGCGTATAGGCCAGGAGGGAAGAGATAAGACTAACTGTGGAAACTATCGTCCAATTTCCCAGTTAAATATGGACATTAAGTTATATGCAAAAATCATAGCAAATAGGTTAGCAACACATTTACCTAGCATCTTTCATTCTGATCAGATGGGATTCATTCCGAGAAGGCAGCAATGGGACAATACCAGGAGGATAGTCAATGTTATACATTATGCTCAAGTGTTAAAGATTCCCCTTGTGCTTCTAAGCCTACTGTAGATGCCAAAAAGGCATTTGGTAGAATTATCTGGCAATTCATGTTTGAGATATTGAAAATGTTTAATTTCAGGGTGAAATTCTTGGGGGTTATCCAAACACTATATACAGGTCTTTCTGCAATTGTTAATATTGGGTGATATTGTTCGGGAGTAGTGGCAATCTCCAGTGGGACCCACCAAGGGTTTCTCATTGTCCCCTCTGATCTTTGCCCTACCAATTGAAGCTTTAGCAAATCATATTTGCTCCTACTCAGATATCTCGGGAATTTATTTTGGAAATAAGGAATATAAATCTGTCCTTTATGCAAATGTTATAATATTTTCACTATCCAGCCCACTGACTTTACTGCATAATTTATTTAGTGAATTGACACGGTTTGGCAAACTTTCTAACTTTAAGATAAATTATACAAAATCAGAAGTCCTGGCCCTTAACATACCTCAATATATGGACGCTTTTCTTTTTCTTTTCGTTGTTATATACCTCAATATATGTTGAAACTGTGAACATCGAACTTTGATTTCAAATGGTGTACATCATTGATTAAATAAATCGAAATACATATTACCCCATCACTAGGGAAGCTTTACCAAGCTAACTTTCTGGCCGTATTTGAAAGAATTTATAAATATCTTTCTGATTAGAAGGATTTTACTATTTGCTGGATAGGCAGAATAACAGCGATTAAGATGAACCTCCTTGAAAGCTCAAACGAATTCAGAAAGCAAAAGAAATCATTCATTCAAAACCCCATATCACAGCGACCGAAGGAGCTGGGGGGCTTAGTGATTCATAACGTTCATAAATACTACAAGGCAGCTTAATTGGGTCAATTGATCTCTTTGCACCTAGAGGTTTGGGTCAAGAGTTGGGTAGATATTGAAAATGACAATTGTAGCCCACTTAGGATTCAAGACATTCTCTGGTTACCTAGAAAGGTGGGACCAATGGAGCGCCTACAACATCCAGTCGTAGGTCACACATGCCAAATATGGGACACAAGGCTACCTAAATCTCCATTTCTCATGACCCCTTTACTCCAAAATCCAGAATTGTCCCTCTGGACTGCTAGATGGAGGTCATAGGAGGTGGAACTCTGCGGGAATATATAGAATTGAAAAGTTAATACAAGATAAAAAAAAATAAAACGCTTCCAAATAAAGAGTTTTGGAGATTCCTTCAATTGATACATTCTATTTCCACAATTTCCATAAAATATACCTCCACTTGCTTTGAGTCCATGTGCCATTCCGCTGTCTCAGCTAAAATGTTTACTTTGTGTGTTTATATAAAATGCTCTCTCCTTCTGATCGGGATTTTAATGATAATTATATGTTACAATGGGAAAGGGAACTTGAAAGATATCTAATGATAAAGGAATGGTCATATATATGGGAGGCTGCATCCCATTCATCCCAATACATTACCACTAGAGAAAATGCCCACAAAATGATGTATTATACACCAGCTAAACTATACAAGAGGTTTGCACTCTGCTCCCCCTATGCGGGAGGAATTCTGACCATATACTGTAGCATCAATGACTCACATTTGGTGGTCTTTTCCCAGATTAAGCTGCATAAAGAATACAATTCTACTCATGTTTAATGGATTAACAGGGATTTCAATCCTGATCTATGGGTTAAGTATTCCTGAAATGTACAGGCCCTCCCAGAAACTTATAACACATACACTAACTGCTGTGAGATGTACCAGAGGGAGTCTTTGAAGGTTATCTGACCCACCTACTTTATCACAGATTAAGAATAGATTATGGGAGGTGATACATATGAAGAGACAGCCTATTTTAATGATACCATAGAAAGATTTGAATTGGTCTGGTCTCCCAGGATTATGAAGTATGGCCAATCCTGTAATCGCTCTTTTTCTTACATAAATTGCTTAGCTATAGATTTATATATGACCTAATGTGATGCTATATGAATGATGTGTCTGCTCTGTAATCACAGGAAGTATTTATTTTTATAGTATTGTTACCATGGTAACACTACCTTGTCCCCTCCCTATCCTCCTTATAATTTGTGTATCCCTCCCCTTTCATTTTGTGGGTGGGGACATAAAACTGAGCTTTAATAAAAGATAAAATGTGTAACAAACACAGAAGGAATATTCATAAACTGTGATTGTGCTCTAACAAGAGTTAGTGTAATAGTAAAGTTTCAGTGAACGTACTCAAGCACACAATGCATTGTCTTGTTTTGACAGAACTAAGTGGGGATTTCACATCACAATATTTAATAAAGATAATAAACACAGAGTAAGGCAAGCAATACATTACACACCCATATCTAGACAGCAGCTGCTTTTATGTTACTAGGTTTGGATACACGCAATAATAACACATTGCTTGTTCTTTTAACTGACATTTAATTCTAACTTTGCTCTAGATGTACAGTATTAATAGGATTTTTTTCTTTGACACATATGGTGCCGTTTGTTGCTCCAGAATTTGCACCACTATTTGCCTTGATGAACACTGTATAGACATTTAAGTCAGCATCAATAACAAATTAAGCTTTTCTGCCAATACTAAACGTATTTTAATTAATTATGGATATGGACTATAGGTCCATTCTATCTTGCAACAATGGGAGAACCTATGTAGTTCTCATTCATGAAATTCTCTGGTATGTAGAGCTCTACTGATATTGTTTCTTTAACTATGAAAGCATTTACCAAAGCTACAGTACCATTGTATGTATGTATATCTTTTATTTATATAGCGCCATTTATGTAGATAGCGCTACACAGAAGTAATACATGTGACATAATAATATAACACATACTGGGAATAAGCGCCTGAGACATAAAAGTAACATTACGAAAAAGGAGTCCCTGCCCCGAAGAGCTTACAATCTAAGTGGTAACTAGGAAGAACATACAGGCAGTAGGAGGGTTCTCTGGTAAGTGCGTCTGCAATGGGTCAAGCTCTATGTATGAGGTGTATAGTATCAGCCACGGAGCTACCCATATGCTTCGTTAAAGAGGTGTGTTTTAAGATGGGTCTTGAAGGTGGCTATAGAGAGGGTATTAGTCGGATATTGAGGGGTAGGGAAAACACAGGTGTGGGACAGTGAGTGGGAAAGATTTAAAGCTGCAGTTCAAGCTCCTGTTTTGTTTTTGTTTTTTAAGGTTTTTTTTTTTACTTCAATAGTTTCATTTGTGCAATCTCTACTTACCTAAAGAACTGCATAGCTGCAGGTCAATTCGTTCTCCGTCTATTGATCGGCAAAGTTTGGCGACATCTTTAAATATTGGGAATGTAAATGGTTGCTATAGCAACAAGCATGCTTTTAAAAATAGAATACAAGAAAATTGGTCTTTCAAAGTTGTTGTTTTTTAAACAGAAAATGCTAAAAGTTTTTTTTCTTACTACAGAACTGATTTATTAAAAAAAACACACATGCAGGATATTGCTTGAACTGCAGCTTTAAGACGGGATATGGATTTAGATACAAAAGAAAATATCCTTGAGCAGAATGCAAGAGTCGAGCAGGTGTGCAGTGAGAAATTAGGCCTGAGATGTAAGGAGAGACAGAGTGTGTAGCCTTAAAAGTGAGGAGGACAATGTTGTGTGTGTGTTTGTATGATATGGAATTTGATAGGAAGCCAGGGGAGGGATTTCAGCAGGATACACGCTGAGACAGATTTAGGAGAGAGTAAATTGATTCTAGCAGCAGCGTTAGAATACATTGAAGGGGAGACAGGTGAGAGGCAGGAAGGCCGAACAGTAGAAGGTTACAATAGTTGAGATGTGAGAGAATGAGGGCTTACGTTAGAGTTTTTAGCGACAGAGGAAAGGACGTATCTTTGAAATCTTATGGAGGAAAAAAACAACAGGTTTTAGTTACATTGCGAATGTGAGAGGAGAATGTGAGGGAGGAGTCAAATGTGACACCTAGGCAGTGTGCTTGTGAAACTGGGTGTTTGATGGTGCTGCCAACAGTAATGTAGAAGGGGGCAGTAGGGCCAGGCATGGGAGGAAGTACGGTATAAGGAGCTCTCTCTTTGACATGTTAAGTTTGGGTCAGCAGAGGGCCATCGAGGATGATATAGCTGAGAGACATTCAGAGATATTGGTCTGTACAGCAGGTGTAAGGTCAGGGGTTGAAAAGTACATTTGTGTGTCATCAGCATAGAGGGGATATTTGAACCCAAGAGATGTGAGAAGGTCACCTAGAGTGTGTGTAAAGAGAAAAGTGAAGAGGTCCCAGGACAGATGAATGGGGTGCACACACAGTGAGATTGGAGGAGGAGGAGGTGTTGGCAAATAAGACACTGAAAGTATGATGGGAGTAGTAAGAGTAAATCCAGGATAGAGCTCTGTTTCGGATACCAAGGTATGGAGAATATTAAAGAGAAGAGGGTCGTCCACAGAATCAAAGGCTGCAGAGAGGTCGAGCAATATGAGCAGAGTGTAATGACCTGTGTCTTTGGCAGCATGGAGGTCATTAGTTATTTTAGTGAGGGCTGTTTCGATGGAGTGGGCAGTGTAGAAGTCAAGTTATAGAGGATCTAGGAGAGAATAGAAGGTGAGAAAATGGAGCAAGAGAGAGAATACAAGACGTTCAAGGAGTTTAGAAGCAAAAGGCAGGAAGGAGACAGGATATAATTAGAGACAGGTAGAGTCAAGCTTACTGTTTCTTGAGTAAGGGTATAACTGTTGCGTGTTTGAAGGAGGATAGAAAGGTACCAGAGTAGAGGGAGTAGTTGAAAATATGTGTGAGTGTAGAATAAGAGTAGAAGCAAAAGGTTTAAGGGAATGGAGTCGAGAGGGAAAGTGGTAGAAGGAGAAGAGATCAGCAGGGACACATCCTCCTCCGTGACAGCGGAATAAGAGTTGAGGACGGCTGGAGGAGAGTTAGGAATACAGAGGGGATGCCTTGCTGAATATAATCCACCTTTTGTCTTGAAATAGTCAGCAAAGTCCTGAGGTGAAATGGAGGATGAAATACAGATGGTGGTCTGAGTAGAAAGTCAAAGACAGAGATGAGTCGGTGTGTGCTAGACTTGTGCATGTTGATTAGGGAAGAAAAGTAGGTTTGTTTATCCTGGGAGAGGGCATAGTTGAAACATATAGGATGCATTTGTAATGAAGGAAGTATTGAGAGTATGAGAATTCCTCCAAAGGCGTTCAGAGGAATGAGTGCAGGAACACAGCAAGCATGTGTGGCAGTTTAGCCAGGGTTTTGGGTTATAAGGGCGGGAACGGCAGAGAAAAAGAGTGGCATGTAGATCAAGAAAGTAGAGTTGTGCACCGCTGGACTATATCATTGTTTTGTTTCCTCTTTCCTCTATGCGGTGGAGGAAATACAAAGGACACAATATAACATTGGTAGTGTAGGAACCTGCGGAAAGGGTCTACCTTGATGTGGATTTTGCTTGGCATGTTTTAGCTAAAAGATTGAACTCAATGACCCATACTTATAAGAAGAAAAAATATACAGACATTAACAAAATAATTTGTCATATTGGATGTGCATTGGGGCTTTGTTTACTGTCAAACATAATCATGAAAAGAAACATTTCATATAAACATTTCTTTTTTTAAATTACGTGTCTTATTATTTTGCAAGTTTTATTTAAAATACTTTATTGTTTGCCATTTGTAATCCTATTTTAAAGATTGCCAGAATTATAGATGGTAAAATATATCAATAAACAATCAAATCTGCAACTTTATTGCAGTGTTTGTATGTGTAAATAAAGGGTTCACATACATTTATTTATAATTGTGGGAGGAAGGGAGGGTACACCAAAGCTAATCTGTAGTCCTCTGAGCTACGGGGACCCCTTGGTTCTTCAGTTATTTACTGTACCTTTTTAAGTTTGCCGGTATTCTGAACCAATATGGCCACCATTGTTACCAATAAAAAGATGTCTCCTGACATTCTCTCAGCCACTGCAGTGATGCTGGGCAACAGGTCACGTTGTGTCCACTGAACTAGTATTTAATTGAAAAGGGAAGAAAAAAAATACTGCGGATTGTGGCTTGAAGTGAACGTTTTTCTGTTTCTGAATGGGAAGCAACCACGCCTTGTTGAACACCACAAGGAACCCTCACATTTTATGCTATATGATATATTTTGTATGTGACAACATGGATAACATAGAACTAGATTGTAGAAACACCGTTTCGCCTATGTAACATCTTGATTTTCCACAAATAGTGGAGAGGTTGTTTGGAAGGTTTATGTAGTATACTCTATCTATTTGATTTGTACAGGATGAAAAAAGTTGACTCAAAAAACACTTTGGCTTGGGTGTATGATTACAAGTCCATACTGGTAGCGTTACATAAATTGCCTTCAGCCATTCATTTGGAGCACTGACTAAAAGAAGTGAAGATGCTTCATTACATTACTTTTGGATGTTAATGTTAGTATTATCGTATGTTAAGTGAAGAGTAATCACAAATGAATATTGCCAGTTCTCTTTGAGTGATACGAATGCATGCGTTTTTGGCTAAAGCCAGGCAGCAATGTTGACCATTCATTCTAGTAAAATAGCTTCAAGAAGATATCAGATGAAACTTTCATATTACACATTGTTGATAGGGTGCCACTAAATTCTAGTGACATTTCACATACTGTAGAACGACCCCATTGAAATAGTAAGAGAATTTTAAGGAAAACAGGATCAAATCCCAATGTCCAGCTTCCTCCTCTGTTCTATTTGTAACTTAAAATGTATTTCCTTGTTTGTTGTGTTTAAAATATAAAACCACATCCATAATGTTAGGATGAAAGGCTCCATGTTAGGAATTTGATACTGTCTTGGTTTTCAATCCTGTTTTTCTCCATAAGAAAGACAAAGCTGCAAATCCCACAGTGCCGAATATAATTCTGGATTAGCCATCTGGTTACCCAACATATGGCATCAAGCTACTATATATCATCTTAAAAGCAAAAGTGATACACTTGAAACTATCTATGGAATGGTATCCTGTTATTTGCGGCGGCTTCTGTGCAGTAAATCTAAAATAAGGGGCCATGGTTAAACATCCTACAATGGGGTTGAATCTTTTTCTACACCTACAGTATATTACAATTTACAGAAGCATTTTAGATTTCTCAAAATATACTCTACAGTAGATTGTTTTAATTAACAGCCACACACCAAAATTGTAGGATGGAGGATATAATGAATGGCTCGCTGGCAGCATAAAATAAATCATAGGTTACGCTAACATTTTTGTGGACAAAATCACACACTATATAATCTAAGACTAACACTGAAAAATAACTTCTGCATAACATAGCCAGTGTTGGGTTTTCTCTACTGTCCCAGTTATGCAGTTAGAAAGTTATCTATACGCAACTCTAGCACATGAAAAAAATCAGCCTCAAAAATACTACTGTATTATTACCACTTCAGTGCAACGGGGGACTGCAACGCTCCCTGAAATGATGAGGCTACATAGGAAATAACCAGGTAAAGCTTGAAATAGGTGAAAGTTACATTGTTTACAGATAATCATTTACGCATTAGTAATTGAGGCTGGTAAGCCCTAATATACTGTAATTTAGCTTTCGGATCTGGAGATCCATCTTGACAATGGAATACAGTGACTTAAGTCGGGCATTAGAATTCCATAATGTCAGTTGAATTATACAATATTTGTTAAATTGGTATTGGGAGAACAATGGCTTCTATAATCTAGTGGCACTAAACCATCAAAAAATAAACCATCAAACCACTGCACATGCATGGAAGAAAGAAAACTGGTTAAATACATCACTGCATTGTCTTTGGATTGATAATGTGTGTATTATTAATGGTACGTGGGCTAATAACATATGTTTTTTCTCTTTCAGTGCTTTAAAAAATTGGCGTTGGTCTTTACTCATGATGAAGGAAACGGTAATTGCCGTTCTTTTTGGTAAGTATTTATATTAACTGTCCAATGCAGGGGGAACTGGATGACTTACTTTAGGTTACCATGTCATGCAGGAGCTGAACAAAACTGTATGCAAGTGAGGTCAGGTACTGTATATATTTTTTGGTGCTACAGTTGTATACAAAGAAACAATATCACAGGCTTTATGAATGAAAACAAGCTTATTTTTTAATAACAGAAGTTTTTATTTAAAAATAAAATTACACAAGTATAAATAAAGAGTGATGAAAATACATGTGTCTTTCACAATCTGCTTGGTTCCCTATGTCCATTTATCAAATGAATAAAGATTTTCCTAAGTTCATTTTACACTAGCCATTCCTTTAGTGTAAATAGGACCAAAAATAAATATGACCATTAAAAAAAACAAACTGGAAAAGCTGTTAAAGAGAAACTATAAAATAAAAATGTTGCAAAGCCAAGTAATTGTCTGAGACTCTTGCTGCAACGGCCAAATGTGCTTGTTCCTTGAACATGTCACATGACATAGAAATGTGCGAACCTGTCCCAGTAGCTATTCAAGATGGTTCCAACGATTATTTAAAGAAATTTGCGAAACCGCAAACCATCAAGTGAAGGTTATTTGTTGATTAGCTGTACCCGGTGCAACATACGCCGATCTAGTAGATCTTAAATGTTATTAATGAAACATTACTCTTTGTTTTCACCCCTCCCTGTAATGCCCTGCTGTCTCTTGTCCCCTCTTCCCCCCATTACTCTCTCCTCCATCATTCCCTGGTTCTCTTTGCACTCTCTCCTTCCCTCTCTTTGCACTCCCTGTCTGACTGTGTCTGCTACTCTCTGTGCTCACTAAACTATCTCTCTCTTACTCTTCTCGACTGTCTCTCTCTCTCTCCTTGCTGTTGCTCTGTTTCCTCCTTCTACTCGCCTTGCTGTCTCTCCTCCCCTCTCTTTGTACTCCCTCCTGCCCCATGTGCAGATTGCTCTCCATTCCCTTCTCCTCGTCATCCATCTGTCTCCTCCTCTCCTTGCTGTCTCTCTCTCTCATCCACTCATTGCCGTCTCTCCTCCCCACCTTACTCTCTCCTCTATCATGTCCTGCTCGCCTTCGCACTGGTCTTCCCTCTCTTTGCACTCCCTGCCTTGCTGTGTCTACTCTCTTTGTACACTACACCCCTTCCTCTCCTCTCCTACTCATCTCATCTGTCTATTTCTTTCCTTGCTGTCCCTCCCTCTGTCTCTCCTAACCCTCCCCTCCTTGGGGTTTCTCCATCTGTCTGCTCCCTTCCTTGACGAGGCATTCCGGTTGTTGCTTAGCAACTCTGTAACAGCTGAACCTCTGTACCAACCTTTTTTATGAAATATTCATGGAAGTTGGTGTGAACGGGCTATCGGTGTAAGATATTCACAGTTGGTGGATATATTGGTGAACATTCATATTTTTGCTACTTTTTTACTAACCATGAATATCCAAAATTCACCATTTTTGTGAACTGGCAGGAAGGTTTTGTCCATCTCTACTGGGTACAGTATTTATTCAACTTTTATATTTATACGTGTGTGTGTATATACAGTATATATATATATATGTATATATGTATATATGTGTATATATGTACATATGTATATATAATCAAAAATGAATAGACAATACCGTTCTGTGGCGAACGAAATGCTTTAATTTGTGCAAGCTTTCGAGATCTCTGATCTCTTCTTCTGGCGGTGTTACAATGAATAAAGCAAGCAAAGAGTTTACAGAAAAACAGTGTCTCTTGGAATGTTATCTGTGTTTATCCCTCCCCCGTATGTAGATGCGATTTATGGCTAGCGTTGTAAAATGGTCCCTGAATGTTAGTGATGTAAGAGTGAGTGTGTGTGTGTATGTAAATATAAATGAATGAAGAGCCCACAGTGTATACAGAGCTTTACAAAAGTTCATATGTGAGAAATCTACACCCATGTGAATAGGGCACAGTCAACATTCAAGGCTTGGAAGGCAACAGTTCGTGAGAGCAATGGCCGGGAATTGCATGACCAGCAAGCAATACGCGATTGGTGGAAAGAATACACAGAAAGGTTGTATGAAAATGAACATCTGAACCATCTGTGGGAGGAGAATGAGACACTGGAACTGGAGCCAGATATTCTGGAGAAGAAGTCGTATGGGCAATGAAGCAATTAGCCAACCAAAAAGCCCCAGGAATCGATGGTATACCAGCAGAATTGCTAAAGCCTATACCAGCGGCAGCATTAATACTATTATGTCAACACATATGGAGCACGTCTGAGTGGCCAAAAGAATGGAAAAGAGCAGTATTCATCACAATTCTGAAGAAGGGTGACACGAAGGATTGCGCGAATTACCACACTATAGCCTTGATACCACATGCAAGCGAAATCCTTCTGAAGATTATCCAACAACGCTTGAGTACAACCGTCGATGGGAAAATGCCAGATGAGCAAGCTGGCTTCAGGAAAGGCAGAGGCACTCGTGATCACATTGCCAACCTTTGATGGATTATGGAAAAAAACAGGGAGTATCAGAAAGATCTCTACATGTGTTTCATCGATTATTCAAAGGCATTTGATGTAATTGAGCACAACAAGCTCTGGACATGCCTGAAGGAAATGGGCACACCAGCACACCTGACCGAACATAAGATCACTCGACCTAGAAGCTACACTCCCAACGCCATACGGAGACATGGATTGGTTCAAGATCAGAAAGGGCAAACGCCAAGGATGCATCCTATCACCAGCAGCTTCCAACATGTATGCAGAAGCTGTCATGCAGCGAGCAGGCCTGGATGAGCTCAAGATTGGCATGAAAATAGGCAGCAGAAACATCAACAACCTCCGATATGCCGACGATCCCACCCTGATGGCTGAAAACAAGAAGGATCTCGAACATCTGATCATGAAAGTCAAAGAAGAAAGTGAGAAGGTTGGATTGTGCCTGAACTTTAAGACAAAGATCATAACAACAGCAAACAATGCGAACATTAATATCAAGATATATAATGATGAAGTTGATGTGGTTAAAGATTTCATCTTTCTTGGCTCCAAAATTGATTGCGATGGTGACTTCCCCCCTGAGATCAAGAGTCGGCTTACACTTGGAAGAAATGTGATGGTCAGTATGAACAACATCTGGAAGATTAAAGACATCAGCCTGGCAACCAAATGCAGATTGGTCAGTGCTATGGTTTTCCCAATAGCAACATATGAGCAATCTGGACTCTGAGAAAGGCAGACAGGTGAAAGATCGATGCATTTGAACTGTGGTGCTGGGGACATCTGCTACGCATTCCGTGGACAGCCAGAATAACCAACCAAGCAGTCCTGGAACGGACCAAACCTAAAATCTCACTGGAGGCCAAAATAACAAAGCAAAAACTCTCATACTTTGATCACATCATGCGAAGCAAGTCGCTTGAGAAGGACATCATGCTTGGAAAGATCAGTGGCAAAAGAGGAAGAGGCCGCCCAAGAACTCACTGGCTGGATACCATCAAGAAAGATATTGGACTGAACATAGCAGAATTGAAAGAAGCCATTAGAGATCGGAAAACACGAAGAACACTGATCCATAGAGTGGACGTGAGTCGTACTCGACTGAACGGATAAGATGATTGTATGTAAGTATGTATGTATGTATGCCTTATTTACTTGAATAAGTCATACGATGCCTAACAGTTTATCCCAATTTAGTAAATATGGCCTTATATCTTTAAATGAGCCAACATATGACCTCTGATGTAATATTGAGACCTCTTAGGTCTTGTTTTCTGGTGTGTGTGTGTACAGCAACTATGTACAAGGAACAAGGTCCTGAAGATTAGACTTTTCAGGTCTCAACAGCTCTACATTTACAATGAACTATCATGTTGGTCTATTAAAAGGTTTCACACTCTGTACCATATGAACAATTATAATGGAGCAATATGGCTCATAGAACTTTGCACTTACTGCTTTGTAAAAGTAATTTGTGTTTCTTTCCCCATAGTTTTGTTCCTGACTTGTGCACATGCTAGTAAAGAAACCTCAAAGAAGAGTAAGAAGAACAAACAATGTAAGAAGCATGGTGATAAAGCTAGTATTTTTTTTTTTGCATTAACTTCTCGTGAAACCTGTTTTAAATCACTACAATGCCATCTTGTGGCATTAAAGGTGCAAAACATTTAGATGTATTGAAAATATTGTATGTAACTGTATTTATTACGTTGAGAGCAAAAAATGCAGTAGGCAATTGTGTACTAGTGAAGCAAATGGAAACATTGTATGCTCCAAGCTCCATACAAAGGAGCTTATTCTATATTAGCTGAAGTGGCTGATCGGGCCGTTTTCCGATGAAATTCACCATTGAAGTCAATGGGGAATTTCATCTGGAAACAGCCCAATTGACAACGTTGGCTGATATACTGTAGAATAGGCTCCTAAATTAGTTATGAGAGAGGAGGCCTCAGTCCAGCATCTCTTGACTTCCCACATTACCATAAAGATATGCTAAGAATCCCCCCTCATGGTAGCCTGATCCTGATGAATGATAGACGATATCATTTATATGGATATTGAGTGCAGGCAGGGCCGGTTTTACAAATTTTCCCCCCATACAGTATGCACTTACTTTTTTGCCGCCCCTATTCACGGCATCTCCTCCTCAGACGACCCGAAGTCGTGACGCCACGCAGCGTCATGGCAATGTGACTCCATCGTGACATCACAAACAAAATCCTCGAAATGCAGGTCTCTTCTAGGACAGAGGTACAAAGTAGAGCTCTGCTCACAAGTTCACAATGCAGTTCCCCATTTATTGTAAAAGCCAAGAACACAGGAGGAACAATGTTTCCGGTCCCGTATGGACCTTTCATCAGGTGGAACTGTACCCTGTAATGTCACAGTGCCGTGGCAAGCCAATGCCATTTGATGTTGTGGCGCCATGATAACAGGATGCTGTAGGAAGAGATGCCGCTGACAAGCACAATTTGTACGGTATTTCCAGTGTAGAGGGAATTAGTAAAGAAAAAATAAACGAGAAAAATGCTGCTTCCAAAGTTTGCCGGTCTGGGCAAAGGTTATATTATATTCCAGTCAGGAGAGAACCCCAGGTAGTATAATTTTAAGTGAGCTCACTTTTGCTTTCTAAGGCCTCGGCTATAGTGCACGCGACAGCGCGCGCGGCATGAACAAATTCATTACGTGCACCAGTCCGGCCATACTGCGCGCAATGCGACGGCGCGTCAGAATTCTGAGGAGACAAATCTATTTGAATTTTCACACGAGGGCCGCGTCATCATGGCTAAGCCTCTCCGTTGCGCGTTTCAATGGAGGACACAGATCGCTCAAGTGATGCACCTACTTGAGCTCTGGCAACAGCCTAACAGCTTATTCATATACCCCTTTTTTTCTCTCTTCATCTGCTGTTTTTATTAGGCTCAAGACCAAAGCTAAAAGAATTATCTGTCAGTTTTAAAGCTTTTTATATTGTTCTGTTGTATGATCTGACTGAATCATTATAAACTACGGTTATACTCATGCTTTTATGTTTGCACAGATGTGCCTCATATTGACTGCGATATCAAAGCAGGGAAGATAGTCAACCCAGAATTCCTTGCAAAATGCCCTGCCGGATGTCAAGATGGGAAAAACCGTGTTTACGGCACTGACATTTATGCTTCATTCTCCAGTGTTTGCAGTGCTGCCATCCACAGGTCTGCAGGTTTGAATATGTTGCCATTATTTCCAACTGTGTACTGTAGCTCAACTAACCAGCATTTAGTTATCAAACCATCACTATTCACTGAAAAAGTAACTATTGTACTGCTGAAACCTTCAAAATTGTTCAACAAGTCCCTTTAATTCAAAAGGGTACTGTAGCTACGGTTAGGAGGAATGTCATAGTAAGGGTGATCTTATAGCGTGATGTTAGCATGTAACGGAAACTTTAATTATTGTATCTGCTTATAGGGAAATGGTACATGATTTAACATTTTTGTTATCAGAAATAGTATTAACATTTTATTTTTATTTTATTACCAATACATGTCAAACTTGGATATAAAAGATTTTCAGATATTGTCTCTAAATTCTCCAACTGGCTATTACTCCCCAAGTGTATACACAATTTCTCTGGATTTGCTCTGCCTCGATCACTTTGCTAGGAAGTTATCCACTAGAAGCATTGAATAGAGAACTGTGAGAATGGAAAAGAATGATAATACTTGATATATTGGCCTTTATATTTATCAAAGAGGAGCAGTGGCAGTATTATAGTAAGATATTGCTCTTTATCACATATGGCCAATGATCAATTTCCAACGGTGTGATCTTGGACCATTCCCATCTCTGCATGGCTCAATGTACTCACTAATAATTGCCAAATAATAAATGACATTGTTCATTTTTTTCCTTTTTACCCTTAGTCCCCTGCCATGCATGTCCTCCCAAAGTTGGCTGTCCAAATGCCTCTGAAGTACAATCTTAAAAAAGTTTGGAATTGAAAGGCTTTACATAAACTAAGTTGTTTCCCCGCCCCCATATATATTTACTGAATATATTTTCTCTTGGCAGCGGTGTCATTGACAATTCTGGAGGAAAGATCCTTGTACGGAAAGTTGCAGCGCAGTCTGGTTACAGGGGGAGTTACTCTAATGGGATTCGATCTTTGTCCCTGCCACGTTGGAAAGAATCTTTCGTTGTTGCAGGTAAAGCGATGTTTTGGGGGTTAAAGCCCCATAAATTAAGCTTTGAGCCTCTAACTAGTTTCATCTGCATTTGTTCCATATTATTGTAATAATTCTTAAACATATTTCTATATTTAATTTAATTTGGAGTTGTAACGCTCGGCCTGCCCACAAGCCAGACGAGACCCCGGGACTGAGGTGGAAAGGGTAAAACCACACACCTAGCAGCAAACGGGGGGCACAGCCGGAGTGTGGTAGTAGCGTAGGTGGTCCGGATAAACAGAATGAAAATGATACCGTACTTGACAGCTCCGGCGTAGAAGGGTTAAATTCATATGCCAAGGGTTGTGGGTTGGAGAGGGCAGCGTAATCGATTGTCCGTAAGCCTGGGTCGTGGAGTGGAGAGAGCAGCGTAGTGGTTGGTCCATGTGCCGTGTCCCAGGGTTGTAGAGGTCTGCAGCGTAGAAGTCCAAAGCAAGGTCCAAAGGGTTCCAGAGAGCAGCGTAGTAGAGTCCAAAGCAAAGGTCAAATCCAGGGAGGTCAGCAAAGTTTCCAGGGACAGGAGCAGCACTGAAAAGACAAGAGAGGCCAGGCAAGAGCAGACAGCACCAAGGTACAGAAGCTATGCAGAGCAAAGAAAAAATGGAGAAGAGGGATTATATAGGGGGCTGGGACCAATCAGAGAAAGGGGAGTGACGGAGGAGCGGCCTGAAGAGGAACCTAATAGGAGAGCAGAGTGAGGAAGTTTGAAACCAATGGGAGTGAGGGCAGGAACAGAGGAGTGAGCTAGATAAGGCCCAGATAGAGGGGAATTGCTGGAGGCAAAGGGAGTGGCCAGAGTAAGGGGAGGAATGGAGGGACGGACAAGGGAAGGGACAGAAAGGGAAGGAGGATCTGGGAGGCAAGGCAGATGGGGAAGGGGCATGCAGGGCATGCGTGTGACGTCCGAGGAGGCGGAGCATGGGGAAGGCGCACCGGAGGATCCAGGAGCAGAGAGAAGAAGGGGAGGAGCAGAGGGACGGACAGGGGAAGCGGGGAGGTGGAGCTGACGGGACCCGAACGGCGACATGCAAGGAGCGTGCACCTTGTCAGCAGAGGCGGAGCCAGGCGCCCGGCGCCAACCAATGGCAGCTTGGGTGCGCACGCACCCGTAGGACTGACGAGCGTGGGCAGGAGATGCAGGGAAAGCAGCCAAGAGCGGGGACTGTTGCCGGGGAGCCTGAATGGCCCGAGAAAAAAGTAAGGATGCGCTGAACGCGGGTATACCCACAGCGCGGATCCTTACAGGAGTGCTGTGTACTATTCACATTACTCCGTGTTCTTTTTTAAAGGTTACCTATGGGTACCTTCGGTCTTATTCTATGTAGTCCAATGCATCCGTTTGGCCAATTTGCGGCAGGAAATCCCCATTTATGTCAATCGTGGCCAAAAACGGCTCAAATGGCTGCTTTGGGAATATAGAATGACTCGCTTAAAAGCGTCACATACATAAGTCATTTTTTTTTGTGCTAATTTTGAGACCATCTTCATCTTAAAACAATTGTTATATTGCTCTTTACAGTGCAGTTGGGGTGAGCAGATGTGATTAATGGTGGTAGGGAAGAGGTCCCAATATGTGTTGGGTCTCTACGGAAAATAATAGTATAGGAAAACCAGTTGCTACAGGTTCCGGTATCCCCTACTTAGAAAATCGACAATGTCTTATAAATAAAGATATTATTCTTTTCTGTTATCAGAGGGAGGATGACAGTACATTTGGCATCTACCCTGGACGTGTTTGTGTAGCCCCCTGCGTGATCTAATAAATGCACTCACACGCCCCCTGGTAGGTTCCACTCCAGTGTGTTATAGACATGTGACTGGTGATGGACATAATAGCCAATGACAGAGGCTGTGGAAGAGTTGGGATTATGAGGGAGTGGAGCCTTTAAGAGGGGCGATCATAACAGATGAGATCAGATCTGCACAAGCCTGAATGCTTTCAAGCTCGATCGAGAGTTGCCAGAGTGATAGCAGTACACTGTGGCGAGAGGACATGCGGAGCCACGTCGGGAAGCTGCAGAGGGGACGTCAGAGGGGAATGCCGTCAGAGGGGACCCTCAACGAGTGCCGTCAGAGGGGACCGTCAACGGCTGAAATTAAAGAGGTACTGAAGCACCTTTGTGACGTACTGTATAGGCCTGCAAAACGTTAGTGCACTAAGAGCTTCCACAGTGTTCCAGCACCATCAAAAAAGACATTATATTGGGTGGCTCACTCAACTAACACTGATACACACCTGCGCAGTGTTACTTTTATTGTGTTATTATATATGTATGCTTAGTGTAGTGATCCTATGCTGAGGATCACGGGGTTCTGGAGAGTGAATAGTGATTGTATAAAAGCAGTTGTACCATACACAGACACACACACAGTGTACTTATTTCTCGCTGTCTACCCGTAGGCCAGATATGGTATATTAAGTATTCAAAAAGGACTCAGGACCCCACCTCAGCACCAGGTATCAATCTGGGGCCTATAAATAAGAGGGTTTACATAAGTACTTGAGCTCTAAGACACGGGAGGTGGGCGCCTGAGTCCTTATTGATATTTAATGGGCCATACGTGGCGGGAAAAATACATACACGGTATACGGGTGATAGAACACGATTACCATATCCCTAATAACTCGGGCAATCTGTGATCCTCAGCAGAGAATCACTACATACAGTATACAATTATAACACAATACCCAATAACACTGCACGGGTGTAACTGTTGCAGGACTGTACTTAGAAAAGGGTGCTTCGGTACTGCTGCGCTGTGTTGCTGTTGAGGGTCCCTCCAACGGTGCTCGAACTCTCGATCACGCCCTGCCTATAACCCACAGCTCATGCTGCCACATGCACTTGTGCACAGTCTACAATCCTCAACCGAACCTGATAGCACTCAAGTCCGCGCAGCTCTTATCTAATTGTGGCCGCCCTCTTTTTAAAGGCTCCTCTCCCTCTTAGTCCCACCTCTTCCACAGCCATTACCATTGGCTACTATCATGGGCATTAATAGTCACATGTCCATGGCACATTGGAGATGAACCTGTCAGGGGCAGTGCGAGTGTTTGGATCTCATCACACAGGGGGTTACATCTGTAACAGGGAACATCTCCCAATTACTTTATTGAGTCCCGGACTGTAGGTGTGCCTTTTACGGGTCGTTTACTCCCAGCTATTGACCCTGTGTAGCATTCAAAAGGAAATCCAATAACCTGTAAACAAGTAATAAAAATCAGCCTTGCATAGCTGTGTATAAATTACTTCAGGAGTACTGTAATTACTCCTGAAGTAATTTCAACACAGCTGTGCAGGGTTGATTTTAAAAAAAACATTAGTTTGATTGCTTATTAAATATTGATTTGTAATTATTAAATCAAATTTTACATATATTATTATACTTTTTTTTTCTTATACAGAAGGCAAAGGGAAAAGAGGCGTGACATACCCTTCATTTCTTGAATATGTTATTGTCAAAAATGTGACTGTTAAAACAGGTATGTTTTTCTTCAAGATCAAAAATGAATGTAATCTTCATATTGCTGGTTTATTGCTTGCAGGTTGATTTCCCCTCAGCGTTAAAGTGAACCAATTGCAGTGACATGTTCAAGCAGTTAGATCTTGGTGACTGATGTCTTATTGAGAGATGACATCTACTGTATAAGGAGTATTTCAATTGGCTACACACTTGAGGGGTTGTTTCCTAAAGTCTCCTGGCTGCAAAGGAGGAGTTAAATGAGTGTAAAAGCAGTACACGAGATAACAAAAGAAATAGCACTTTTTTTTTAAAATACTGTAAGAAATAGCATACTGGTGCTCTATGCCAGGGGAATTCAAACTTTTGAAGCTGCACCACCCCTGCCTGGCCTCCCCCGGTCTCGCGCCCCCTCTCCTACCTGCCAGCTGAGTCAAATGACACTCCGGGTCATGTGACGCCACGTGACCAGCGGCGTCAAATGACACCACGTTGCCATGGAGACACGTCTGAATTCCGGTAAGTGTTACCGTTGCAGAGGCCTCATGCGATCCCCGGCATTTAATTTAAATGCCTTGGGGAGGAGCGCGGGACCTCTGCAACCACCCGCGCCCACCCCCCAGACAAATCTCCCGCCCCCAGTTTCTGCACCACTGCTCTATGCCCATGTCTATCACGTTGTTCCAAACCAGAAATACAGTAATCTTCAAAAGATATATAAGGAAGAGGCTCATACATTTGCTGATTGTTATTTATACAACGTTGCTGGAGCACAGCCCCTTTGTCAGAATCCATGCCCATAGTGAATTACACCAAATGTAAGGTAAGGAAAACTCATAGGGGACTATGTGCCACATGCACTAAGCTCTGCCTATTTAATATGCATAGAGTTAATCTCTGAAATAGCGTATAGATAGATTTGAACAGACATTAGGGTAACACATGTGCAAATTAAGATGCTAGTGACCTGTTAGCCTAACATTGCAGATCCACTCACCTCCGGTAATGCTAATGCATGAAATAACGATAGGAGAAATAGGTCACAGTCAGACCATGATCATCCTAACATTATTTCAAAGAACATTAGATAACTCTTATAAAAATACTGTTAGTCTAATATAGCCTTGGGTATGTGATGTACCTGCTCACAGGTGAATGTTTGCAGCACTTAGCATAGCCCAAGGCATAGTTTAATGATTTAATATAAAATATGTCATCATGTTGGTTGTTACGCTACTTCACCAGGTGTACAGTATATGCAGGGCCGGCCCGTCCATTAGGCGAACTTAGGCGGTCGCCTATGGTGCAAAGGTCCTAGGGGCGCATTAATAACAATAATACATTTTTCCTCTTATTATTTTTTATTTATTTATCTTTTTTTCTTCTTTTTTTCCTGGTATTTTGGCGCCCTATTATTTTTAGTGTGCATTGCGCTGGGATGTGGTCGCACCCCCTGTTGCCCGATAGCTACGCCACTGTTTTTTTTATTTTTGGGTCGCAAATTTTACATTTTGCCTAGGGCGCATGTAACCTTTGCGACGGCTCTGAGTATATGCCATGACCTAATAAGCTCTAGGTGTTCAATAGTTAACCTATTCTTAGCAGCATTGGCTAGCAAGCCATGCCCATACCATGTTAAATGGATCGAGACTAGCTAAGAAGGAATAAATATTTACATCGTATATTAATCATTAGTCCCCCTGCCTTAACATAATTAAAACTAATACATTGTATTGCAATGGCTTAAGGCAGTGGTGGGCAAAGTTTTACTTGCGCCCCCTCCCCTCCCCCCCTGCTTTCTTACCTCCTGCCTCGCGCCCCTCTCCTCCTTGGCTCCGGCGTCAAATGACGTCACGGGATCATGTGACATCGCTGAAGATCAGGTAAGAGAAGCTGCAGAGACCTCATGTGGTCCCCCCGGCACTTAATTTAAGTGCCTTGGGGGAGAGTGCGGGACCGCTGTAGCTGCCGCACCCCCTCTGGAAATTCTCTCCCCCCCCCTTGGGGGCGCGCCCCCCATTTTGTGCACCGCAGGCTTAAGGAACTGCTGTTATACACAAGCCATTAACCCCCACATAGATTAATCAACAAGCCAATAAATGATCTCCTCACTGCACTTATACACACATCCTATTGCCCACACTCCAAACAATCATGCATTAATCTCCAACTATAATGAATACGGACACCCCTCTAATAGATATGAAAACAACATGACAGCACATATATTATTAAGTATATCTAACATACAAATTAGAATATTAGCGTGTGCATAGGTATTACGTTGAGATGATGCACATACATTACACAGCTGGAATACATGTGTGCTAATTGGAGTGTACGTTAAACTTTTCCCAATGCGCATTGTATTGGTTATCACATCTCAGCACTATTAACATGCCCACTAATGCATTTATCACTACAATACTGGTTTAGGTGGTGGTCGCTATTTTTGCATATACTGTAATTAGAATTGTGGTTACACGTTAAACTCATGGAAAATAATGGCTGTTACCTATTTAGGTAAAGTCACAATATTTGCCCTGATTTAACGGAGCTTAGTGCATCTGGGCCTATGTATTATTTATTTATTTTATTCATAAAATGTTTTACCAGGAAGTAAGACATTGAAGTAAGACACGTTTTCAAGTATCTCCTGGGTATTAAGCATGGCAACCTGCTTTTTTGCCCAAAAATAGAAAGGTGAAGCAAAATAGTCCACTGACTGTGTTCACAGAATTAAGTTGATATGTATTAACCCAAATGTACAGTATATTGATGCAGCATGAATGTTTCATTTTATAGGTTTTAGAAAATGTATTTTCACAAGTCTCTTGGTCAGAAAGCGTATCACACAGCAGATGCTAATGCCAATTATGGACTATGGAGACATAGTGTATGGTTAAGCACCCCAAACCCAATTTAGCAAACTTGACATTCTCTACAATTCAATTTGTCGTTTTGTTCTCCAATGCAACTACAACACATCACTGCAAAATGCTCAAAGAACTAGATTGGTCATCACTTGAGTCTAGGCGCAAAGTTCACATTTCCTGTCTTGCCTTCAAATACTTTCTGGGCAAGCTACCCATCTATCTGAACAAGCTCCTCACCCCTTCCACATGCAGCACTTATCATCTGAGATCAGACTCCAAGAGACTGTTCATGGTCCCATGGCTCAACAAAGTATCCAGCCGCTCCTCCTTCTCTTACCGTGCACCCCAAAACTAGAACAACCTATCGGAGACTCTCACTGCCACCACCAGTTTAAATTCTTTCAAAACTAAGGCTGTCTCACATTTTAATCTGGTCTGTAACTGTTACATACGCCTATAATATATATTGGGGCCTATGCAGAGAGCAGCGAATTTTAAAAATGGCGAGTTTAATAAAAAGTAGCTTTTTTGGAGAGTTTTATTCTCCATATGCAGAAATGTGCGAATTCTGCTATGTTTAACATGAATGCGTGTGGCGAGTTTAAATTGGCGAGATGCGCGCTGCAGAAATGTGTTAAAAAAAATTTGCGTCTTTTTTTTTCCTTTGCTATGGCCGCGAGCGGCAGCTTCTTGCCAACTTTTCCTGGCGAGGCAAAAAGGAGACAATCGCGCCATTTTATTGGCGCGAACAGCTGCTAGATGCCGTTCGCGCCTCTCTGCATTAGGATATTTTTAAAACTGGCGAGATGGAGGTTCTCGCCAGCCGCGAGGCGAGTTTTAGAAATAGAAAAAAAAAATTGGCGCGTTTTTCGTAACTCGCCATTTTCTGCTGCTTTCTGCGCGATTTTCTCCAAAAAATGGCGAGTTTTGAAATAGCGCTGCTCTCTGCATAGGCCCCATTATCTTTAACTGTGCATGCAATGTCTTGTATATAATGTATACCCTGTTCATTTATGTAACTGTATTTGTAACCATGTATTATTTGTCTTAACTCTATGCCCAGGACATACTTGAAAACGAGAGGTAACTCTCAATGTATTACTTCCTAGTAAAACATTTTATAAATAAAAGTATGGCTACTACAAATATACATTTTTAGTGTAATATGTACTAACACGAATTAAAAAAAAACACATCATTCTCTTTTAATGTAACCCTTTGCATGCCAGAGGTGCCAAAGGGCCTCAGGGCCCCATACACCTCACGATCACGTGACCACTCCTCAGGAGTTCTCCTCTTTCCATTCCTCAGACAGCTACTGTGGAGCACTTAACAAAATCTCATAACGCAGCTACTGGATCATTGCTGGGCCAGTGGAGTGCCAGGCAGACGTGGTAGCTACGTCAAGAGGCACTCAAAGAGTTAAATTAATTAAAGAGTTAACAAATGATGCATCATGTGTATCAAGTCTTCATACGACACACATTCTATGAAGGTTTGCACTACTTTTTAACACTAAACTGTTGATGCACAATACAAATTATATATCATCTTGCTACATACCATAGGCCCCCCTATTGTTTTCAATGTGATTTGTTTTCTTTGATAAATCTAGTACTGTTATTTGCACGGGTTTTTGCTCCAAATTTGCAGCAGAGAGACTTTAGCAAATACACACCTTTGTGTGTTTGACAGGATTTGACTTCTCTTCGATAAGCAAAGTATACTCTTTTTTTCTCCTTCACCTTCTTCTGTTTGGTACTGTACCTTAAGAAGAATATCATGATGCTGTGTCAACACCGCACCAGGGATACAGATAAAAAACACTGTTTATTATAACATCATTTAACTCATGAAATCTTTGGTAAATCTCTGAGGAGAACTCTCGAAAGCTTGTCTTATATTATCAATTGTTAGTCCAAATAAAAAAAGTTATCACCTAATACTAAACTACTCATTTACTCTGCAAAATCATTGGGGGAAAAATTTGAATTTTCGACAAACTGCATTTGCATGTTTCTAATCCTGACAAAAAAATAACATTGAGGGAGTAAGGATGACGTAATGGTAACATGACTGTTTTTTGCATAGCCTTATTAAAAAATTGAGACCCTCCCAGAAAAATGCACTCATATTTTCAGCACCACTTGCATTATTTGAGATGCTCTCTGTAACCATGTTGATTTTTTTCTCTAGTGGATACAGTACAGAAAGTATTGCCACCTTCTACGGTGTCAACAACAACTCAATCCACCAGTACAACAACCACCGCCACAACTCCAGAACCTACAACCACCACCACAACTCCGGAGCCCACCACCACCACCACACCAAAGCCAACCACCACACCAAAGCCAACCACCGCCACAGCTACCACCACTACTGCGAAGCCAAAGCCCCCAGTGGTTCGGGCTAGAGATACAGGTCAGTATATTAGGCTGAGTCCCCGCTGGCGCTGAGCTCGCTATGCGCTTGGCGCTTAGCGCGCTTACCTCTGTGAATGGGAATCCTCCCGTTCACGCTCGCGCTGTCCGTGGGCGCTCATGCTCGTGCCCGCACACTCTCCCAAGTTTTGCGCTTGAGGAGACACTGCAGAGATACTTTCAGGCTCAGAGCGACCCTGCTCTGAGCAATGGGAAGAGGGCGCGTTCTAATGCCCTCTCACTACTGCAAACACAGATATGGGATTTCTAGCCGAGAGAAGTGGAGGGGGGGGAAACGGACTGCTGTGGTGTGTGGGGGGTGGGGGTGGGTGCAAAACGGACTGCTGTGGTGTGTGTGGGGGGGGGGGGGTGGATGCAAAACGGACTGCTGTGGTGTGTGTGTGAGGTGGTGTGTGTTTGCAAAACGGACTGCTGTGGTGTGTGTGGTTGCAGAATGGACTGCTATGGTGTGTGGGGGGGTGCAAAACGGACTGCTGAGGTGTGTGTGTGGGGGGGTACAAAACGGACTGCTGTGGTGTGGGGGAGGTGGGCAGGGGCAAAATGGACTGCTGTGGTGTGGGGGGGGGCAAAACAGACTGCTGTGGTGTGTGTGTGAGGTGGTGTGTGTTTGCAAAACGGACTGCTGTGGTGTGTGTGGTTGCAAAACGGACTGATGTGATGTGTGGGGGGGTGCAAAACGGACTGCTGAGGTGTGTGTGTGGGGGGGTACAAAACGGACTGCTGTGGTGTGGGGGAGGTGGGCAGGGGCAAAATGGACTGCTGTGGTGTGGGGGGGGGCAAAACAGACTGCTGTGGTGTGTGGGGGGTGGGGGCAAAACGGACTGCTGTGGTGTGTGGGGGGTGGGGGTGGGGCAAAACGGACTGCTGGGGTGGGGGAAAAATGGACTGCTGGGGTGGGTGGGGGCAAAACGGACAGCTGTGGTGTGTGGGCGGGTGGCAAAATGGACTGCTGTGGTATGTGGGGGGGTGGCAAAATAGATTACTGTGGTGTGGGGGGGGGGGTGGGGGGGGTCAAAACGGACTGCTGTGGTGTGTGGGGGGTGGTGGGGGCAAACGGACTACAACTTCTGCTGCTGGGGGGTGGTGGGGGCAAACAGACTACTACTACTGCTGCTAAGGGTGGTGGGGGCTAACAGACTACTACTACTGGGGGCAAACGGACTGCTGGGGTGGGGTGTGGGGCAAACGGACTGGTGTGGGGGGGGGAGAAGGGAGAGAGAGAGTGGGGAGATGGGGGAGAGAGAAAGAGAGAGAAGGGAGAGAGAGTGAGAAGGGAGAGAGAGAGAGGGGGGGAGAAGGGAGAGAGAGGGGGAGAAGGGAGAGAGAGGGGGGAGAAGGGTGAGAGAGGGGGGAGAAGAGAGAGGGGGAGAGAAGGGAGAGAGAGAGGGGGAGAAGGGAGAGAGAAAGAGGGGGGGAGAGAAGAAGGGAGGGAGGGAGAGAGAGAGAGGGCAGAAGGGAGAGAAAGGGGGAGAAGGGAGAGAGAGGGGGGAGAAGAGAGAGAGGGGGGAGAAGAGAGAGAGAGGGGGGAGAAGAGAGAGGAGGGAGAAGGGAGAGAGAGGGGTGAAGGGAGAGAGAGGGGGGAGAAGGGAGAGAGAGAAGAAGAAGTTAGGGAGAGAGAGAGAGGGCAGAAGGGAGAGAGGGGGGAGAAGGGAGAGAGGGGGGAGAAGAGAGAGAGGGGGGGAGAGAGAGAGGGGGAAGAGAGAGGGGGAGAAGGGAGAGAGAAAGAGAGAGAATGGAGAGAGTAAGAGAGGGGAAGAAGGGAGCGAGAGGGGGGGAAAAGAGAGAAGGGGGAGAAGGGAGAGAGAGAGGGGGGAGATGGGAGAGAGAAAGAGAGAGGGGGAGAAGTGAGAGAGAGAGGGGGGGGAGAAGGGAGAGAGGGGGGAGAAGGGGGAGAGAGAGAGAGAGAGAGGGGAAGGGTGAGAGGGGAGAGAAAGCAAGGGGCGGGGAGAGAAAGCAAGGGGGGAGAGAGGGGGCTGGGAGAGAGAGAGCAATGGAGGGGGGGGAGAGCAATGGGGGAAGATAGAGAGTGCAATGGCGGGGAGAGAGAGAGCATTGGGGAGAGAGAGAGAGCAATGGGGGGGAGAGAGAGCACGCGATGGGGGGAGAGAGAGCAATGGGGGAGAGAGATGAGGGAAGGGGGAGATATATATATATATATATATGTAACGGGTTTTCCCCCACCCACTCGCAGATAATACTGTGGAGGTGTAGGAACATACAAGGTTACTCAAGTGTGGGACATTACCTGTTGGCTCACAGGAGGGCTGAGCTTCCGCCACGGGGAACATGGGGTAATTATACTAGGGTGATCACTTACAGCCTCTTCTCGGTACATGCATGTTATACATCTCTGGGTGCAACGCCTCCACCTGGGAGGGATCCCAACGGAGTGGGAGGAGACCCTCACAGGAAACAACCACACAAAGCGAGCAAATATAAAACAGAACTGCCTTTACTGCATAGCATAACACATCAACATACCCATGACTCCTCTCTAGAGGAGCCACACATGGCGTCTCACAGGACGCTAACCACTATGCGCCACAGCGGACGCTAACCACTCTGCGCCACGGCGGGCGCTAACACCTCTAGGCGTCTCGGCGGACGCTAACCACCTCTAGGCGTCACGGCGGACGCTAACCTCCCACAGAGTGATCCCACCCCGTGTCCAGTAACCCCACCCAAATGTCTCGCACACCCAAAGTCAAATACCACTGTGCATGTGTATGTGTGACTATGCAGCCACTATGTCTGGTGATAGGCCTGGTTGGTGCACGTGAGTTGCAGGTTACCTGCCCGGGCTCCAGCCACGGGTACCGCGATATCACTGGAGATCCGCCCGATCCGACGTTGTCCTCCACACCGCGTTGGGTGAATTCCAGCGCGGATAATATCACCTTAGTCCCAGGGTCGTTGGTGGGGTTCTGAGCCCAGAACTCACCTCGCAGGGCCGCACGGATTCAGCACTGTGTCCCTGGCTAAGTAACCAATTAATGGGGCAGTGTCCCTATCTAGGGCCTGTCCCTAAGCTCCACAAGCTACTAGGTGGCTCAGGACCTAACTGGGACCTTGGGGGCTGCTGGCCTAATGCAGAGGGTCACTGACCCCTGCATCCACCTCTTACCCCTAGCTGGTCCGGATCTTGACTGCCTGCGTTGCTGCAAAACCCCGCGAAATGTATCTATCTCCCTTCTGGGGAGATCTGCAGCCCTATTGGCTCCCTGGAGTCATGTGGCTCTGCCCCTGTGTACCCTGGGGGCTGTCCTTCCCGCCTTGCGCATGCGCGAGCTGTTTGGGGGCCTCTCGCGCTAGCTGGCCTCCTGCGCATGCGCAACAGCGCCGAACATGACGGCGCCCTGCTTCCCGAGCCGCCGGTACCCTCGCAACGCGACCGCGGCCTTAGTAACGGCCCGATCGCGTCCCCGGCAACCGGCCCGCTGCGTGCCTTGCAACCGCTCCGCTCGCGTTCCCGGCAACCGGCCGCAACTCCCAGGTACATGCTGCTCGCGCTGGCAGAAGGGGGGGGGCAACTATACCACGGGGGACCTGGCTACATATATAACACAGAATAGATGCCGCAATCAAATCAGTTCTGAATGACCTGGTAATACATAAAACCAGACATCAGGGTAAAAATTACCCTCTGGCGGTGCTACTGACCCAAAGATAATGTAAGGACTAAAAAAGGAGAAAAAAGGAGAAAAAAGTGGAGCACTCAAAAATGTTATGAGAATAGAAAAATGGGCTTTATTAGCAATGCAAGATAAAAACACAAAAGACAAACTCATACACATACCACATGTAAGATAAGCTGCTGTAAAATAAAACTTAGAATAACTAAACACAAAAAAAAAAAACCCAAACATGGAAAAACCAAATAATAAGAGTCCTAATAGAACATAACAAAACTATGGGAATATTCTGGAGGCCAGGGTCATGTGTAAAATGATTAGCCCAGATAGTTTCAACTCGGCCCTCTTTTCAAAGCACAACATGTTCTGTATCTTTTCTTTACTTTATTTGGGGAAAGCAGCATAAAAGACAGGCACTTGTGAAGAGATGTGTGTGTTTAGATAATGTCTCTCTGTGGGTGCTATGTAGTTAAGGACAGGTGAAAAGGGTAATCCTGCCACTAGAGCAGTTACAGCAGGGTACTCACTCCGCCGGAGGTGATACTGGAAAAGGAAGTGAGGGGCAAGGGTCACCCTAAAAGTGAAGTGGGAATGCACTAACTGTCAGCAAGGACAGGGGAGGGGGGGGAATGGGAAAGCCCATTAACTGGAGGACTGGAGATGTTGCCAGAGCAACCAGGGGTGTGACAGACTGGAAGGAAAAAGGGCTACATAATGTATCCATTCCATCTGCACTGGGAGTAAAACTGTAAGGAAAGTAACCTCCAAATACAGCTAGCATTCAGAACTGCCAAGGGAAGGGGGCTTGAAACAGAGAAGGCAGACATGGGTATTTCTGTTCCATGACAGGGAAAGAAAATTCCCCTAGTAGTATAGTGAAGATCGGCAGATCCTAAGGTGAATAGGAACTCAAAATGATAAATGGAAATACCAAAACACAAAATAATCCCTCAAAAGCCTGTAAATAAAGCAGCTGTGAAAAAACACTGTATATGCTGCATGATGTGACACATGAAATAACAGGCAAAAAGGAATTAATACTAACTGGGGAAAATAAGTGTAACAAACAGCAGAATACCTGAATGGCTAAAGAAGGAGTAATGCATATAATACATATAGCCACAAAGGTAAAATAAAGGGGACCCTGTGAGGTGCTAAGATAAGTAAATGAGTCCTGATACTTAAAGATGCACTACACACATACAATCAGCAAGGTAGGGAGGAAGTCCACATATAGCACAATGTGCAGTCAGAGTAGACCCCCAGCATTCCAGGCAATAATCAGGTAGGCAAAGGTCAAAAACGGACTCCCCAGCAGCAATAAGCACTACAGATATGCAGTGAGCATAATGAAAGGGCAGTCCAGCAATACAGACCAGCGTCAGGACGTCCCTGCATCAAAAGGACGGTGAATAAAGATGCAAAGGAACAAACACTTCACACAGTCCACACGGGTCAGGGGGTAGTGGAGGTATGTCGTATATATATGAGAGAGAGATAAATAGAGAGAGATATACACAGAAACACAGAAAGCCCCTATACAGCCAATGACACACCCCCTCCCGTAATAGCCACGCCCCTCTCCTCCTCCCCCCCCCCCCCCACTCCTGCTCTAAAAATGTTGCAGGACAGCGATTGCTCATGTTTGGAGAGCTGGTGACATCACCGCTCTCCAAGCATGAGCGAGCTCAGCGGCAGCGTGTACTCAGCCTTAGAAGCAGGTTTATATTTATATAATTGAATCCAAAATACGGTTGTAAATATAAGCAACTCGGGCCATAGACCTTTAGGAAAGTGTTATGGTGTTTAAATAAATTGTCGCTTCAGAAGTATATGTATAAGTGCAATCACATTACATTTCATCTTTTTGGAGTGGGGATTTGGAACCATAAAGGACTAGGGAAACGAGATGTGGTGCACATATTTTATCGGCTGCATCCATTTGTAACTCTTTTACTTCCTTTCTTTCTCTGTTTTTACTGATGCAATAAATACAGACAGGTCTAAGCAGTTTTTAACCAAAACACCTGTGCCATATATACAGGCGGTCCTCGGTTATCCAACGGAATCCGTTCTGGAAGAAGCGTTGGATAGTGAAACCATTGGGTCCGTGGAGCTACGAAGCACAATTTTCTGCTCTGGGAACCCCCTATTCCTGCGATACTTAATGATAAAAATAGCACAACTGAGTCTCCTCCAGACGAAACAAAATGGCGGTTTAAATGTCCCAGGTCACGCAGGCCGATAGGAGGCTGCAACAGTTTCTTATTGGCCTGTTTAATGTGGGGGATATAAAAACTATGGAAGTACCGGCGCTACTTTTTCTGATAACCAGTATCTTGGGAACCATGGGGCCCCACAACCGAAAATAACGCGGTTCTGTTCCGGGGACCTTCTGCTTCCCATTCTGGTAAAGGGGAGAACTGAGTAAGGTGGGAGAGGGGGAGAGTGCTGCTTTAAGTACTGATTTGGATATAATCATTCTGGTAGCTCATTGCAGACATGGAAATATAAGTGCACGCAGTTTACCCTTGGGCCCAGCTAGCTTATTGCTCAAGTTATCATTTGCTGCTGGATATTAATGTTTAAATATTAAGGACGAAAGTAACAGAGAGAAATACGTATACTGTGCAGAACACATTTTCTGCTACTACTCTGTATAACAGGAGAATGGAACTACTGATAATTACTGGTATTCTCCGAATAATTAACATAATAAGAAATCTGAATAAATTAAGTCATTTCAAAATGTTAACCTACTGTATTCTGATTTTTAATTAGCTCTGATCAAAATGGGTCTCCAAACAGATTGGTTATGATAATGTCCCTGGTTGCAAGGGAAGGATAGCTGGTCCTTTTATTTTATTGACCAACAACATTGGATTACAAAGTAGCACTGGGAAAACCTGAGTGAAGAAAAAGTATTGATTTAAGTAGTGCAGGGCTGGCCAACTCCAGTACTCCAGGGCCACCAACCGGTCAGGTTTTAAGGATATCCCTGCTTCAGCACAGGTGGCTCAATCAGTGGCTCAGTCAACGAAAAAGGATTTTAGAAAAAAAAAAACCCCCATACTGTAGTTTTAGATATTAACATCTTTCCCTGCACCACCACTATATGAAATACATTTTGGATATGTTATCCATATCACTATTATAGAATTTGTACATACAGCATTACAAAAATAATGAAAATGAGAAACTTCAATATAGAATCAATTGCGTGTCTGGAACTTGAATTGTGAAAAACTCTAATAATTCGAATAATATTCCAATTGAAATATTCCATAGCTTAAAACCATCAAGAGTTCAACAGCTTTTGATTTTTGCAATTGAGAAATAATAGTTTGACAATTCAGAGACTTTTTAGAGGAACTTTTTTCGCACTATACGCTTGTATCTCTGATACGATGACTCTTTTTACTGTACATCCAACAATACATTCTATGAACAGTTTAAAATTGATGAGCGTCTCTAATGTCTTACCAGCTTTCCTGGTTCCATGAACGAGTAACTTGTAGGTTATGTTTCCCTTTCACTCATCCAGGTCATCAATATATCATCAAACAGTAAATTGTAACCATTCTTTTTATATATACAGTATATTCTCAAGGTTTTGGTTTGTTACTGCATTTTTCTGAATTTTGTCATATTTGCTGTCAATTTAGGTTCAAGCAATATCCATCCAGCTTATACATCTATTGCTGCCGCAGCATCAAGTAAGTGTGAGTTGAGTGTTGAAGGTTTATTGATTACAAACTGTGGAAGGGGTTGGAGGAATACACATCTGTTCAAGGCCAGAAGCTAAATATTGAAGGGTAAGGTATACCCCGACGCATTTTGTATTGTATTATGCTACAATAAAATGTAAAAGTCCTAAAAAAGGCAATACTAGCGTTCTTCTTTGCATTTGTTGCTATATCCTGGCTGTGATCTGGAGAGTTTTCACTTTAAATGCTCTCACTATATTATTGTCACGCTTGTGCTCTCCTCACAAGCGCAGGGAGAAAGGGAAGGACCCATTAGCGAGGTGGGGAGGCCGCAGGGGATACGAAGGGAGTAAGTTGCCGCGCATCTTGGGATCGGCGCACGTAGTCACGTGGGCATGTAGTCCAGAGCACAAGGTAACATCCAGAGAAGGACTGCTCGTTGGAGAACGTCCAGACTTCTTAAAGGCATAGTAACAAAAACAGCAAGGTGCAGCGAAACTAAACATAACATAAGGGTTCTTAGTCTAATCCATTGGCCAAGGAATTATAAGCCTGCTACCACGTCAAGGTGAACCCTACTAAGCAGGTACCTACACTATCCGATGGTAAACTAACCTCAGTAGTATAAGAGTGACTGTCCCAGTCCTCCGGAATCCGCAGGAGATAAGTAAAGTTCCCAAGGAGGCCCAGGCAGGAGCAGTATGCGATGAGTACCAGCAGACACCAGGGCAGGCAGCAAAAGACTAACAGCAGAGAGAAAGTCAAAGAGAGGCTTACTTCCTGTCAGGAGGAAGAGGGCAGGGTTTGCCAGAAAGCAAGATGGCGCTGCTTGCTTCAGAATCCTTAAAGACACAGGATCTTGACTCGCAGCTAGAGGGCGGAGATCAGAAGTAAACAGGTAAGGAAGGGACACGCCACAGGGGGCGTGTTCCGCGCATCGTTAAAGTACCCCCCTCTTAAGGATTGAACTCCGAGCGATCCAAGAGACTTAGGGGCAGTGATGCATAGGAAGGTAGGCTCGCAGCTAGAGGCAGCGCCCGCCACACAGAGAATCAACAGGGAATCTTGACTCGCAGCTAGAGGACGGCGCATGCCATTCAGAGAGACATCAGAGAAACTAGGCATGGGTAGAGAATACGCCACAAGGGGGCGTTAAGTTGACTCACAGCTGGAGGGCGGCACACGCCGTCACGTGTACGCGCCACGCGTGAGAGAATGCGTGACGCGACCGGGGGTGGCCGGGCTCCGTGCTACGAGTAGGGAACCGCAGGTGCGTGCATGCTCTATTAGGAGAGCGGGAACTGAGATGCGGCAGGTAAGGAGGGAGCACGCCGCAGGGGGCGTGTTCCCCGATTCCTTACAGTATCCCCCCCTTCAGGATCGGACTCCGAATGATCCTTACTAGACTAGGGGGGACTATAGGATCTCCCAACGTTACAGGGGTACAGGAACGGGCCTCTGCATGGAGCTAGCAGCAGGCCTCAGGAACATGGACACGAACATGGCATGGAACATGGAGACAGGCGGGGCCACCTCTGGGGGTCCGTTTGTTTGGCCGAGCATAATGTCACGCTTGTGCTCTCCTCACAAGCGCAGGGAGAAAGGGAAGGACCCATTAGCGAGGTGGGGAGGCCGCAGGGGATACGAAGGGAGTAAGTTGCCGCGCAGCTTGGGATCGGCGCACGTAGTCACATGACCGCGCCGCGCGCATGAGAATGCGCGACGCGTCCGGAGGTGCAGTGCCTACTCAGAGACATGAGTGATCCAGCTGCATGTGCGCGCGTGCTCTGACAGCAGAGCGGGAGAGTGCACGTACTCAGGCACCAACGCGGGGATTGCTGGGAAGCCAACGCTTCAGCACAGGAGTCAGGAAACGGAAACCAGTAACATGGGCATGGAGTCCAGAGCACAAGGTAACATCCAGAGAAGGACTGCTTCTTGGAGAACATCCAGACTTCTTAAAGGCATAGTAACAAAAACAGCAAGGTGCAGCGAAACTAAACATAACATAAGGGTTCTTAGTCTAATCCATTGGCCAAGGAATTATAAGCCTGCTACCACGTCAAGGTGAACCCTACTAAGCAGGTACCTACTCTACCCGACGGTAAACTAACCTCAGTAGTATAAGAGTGACTGTCCCAGTCCTCCGGAATCCGCAGGAGATAAGTAAAGGTCCCAAGGAGGTCCAGGCAGGAGCAGTATGCGATGAGTACCAGCAGACACCAGGGCAGGCAGCAAAAGACTAATAGCAGAGAGAAAGTCAAAGAGAGGCTTACTTCCTGTCAGGAGGAAGAGGGCAGGGTTTTCCAGAAAGCAAGATGGCGCTGCTTGCTTCAGAATCCTTAAAGACACAGGATCTTGACTCGCAGCTAGAGGGCGGAGATCAGAAGTAAACAGGTAAGGAAGGGACACGCCGCAGGGGGCGTGTTCCGCGCTTCGTTACAATTATACTGTATACTTTAATGTACTAACTCTAAAGTGAAGCTGTGAGTTATAAGAGGTTTTGTGTGTAGATCTCAACTGCACATAGTTTGTGCCTCACTAAAAGTAAGACAGTAAGATGATGACCTAGTGAGATCTTGACATTTTCATTATGATATGTGTATTAAGTTACTACCTTCCTATTTGTATTGCTTCATATACAGTAGCAATGCAGAACATGTTTAATTTCCTATTGCAGGGCAAGTTCAAGCTGCACAGGGGAGAGGGCAAAGCCAAGGTATGTTGTTGTCTCACCTACAACTCTCAATGTTATATGTTTGGAAATTAATGTACAGAGAACACAAATGAACCATTCACTGATCACTACTGACCAACACAAATTGTTTTAAAAGCTTTCAGGTCTCCATCAACTTTTGCAAGTAACCGACATATTGCCCGGGTTAATCCAGGTAAGTAGCTATTTCTAGAATGTTCCAAATCTTTGATATTGAAAGAATAGAAAGCACACTTATTTTGCACTGGTAAATTTATGCTGGAATATTTATATATTCAGTTACTGTACATCAGTCATTTACCAAAAGACAAATGACTTAACTCATCATATTGTATACACAGCCTTCAGAATGGATATAACCCTCCCAACCATGCTGGTGCTGTGATCACTAATTTAGAAAAGATGTTGATTATTACGGTACATGTAAAAGTCAAAATCTGCTTTAAAAAGATATCAAAACAATGTGGTCTATGTATCAGTGCAAAGGGGGTGCAATTCTCGGGTAAGAAAGTTTCACCAGATATACAGTATCAGAGAAAGATATCCTATTGCTTTTACTAGGGTTTTTTTTAAAATATATATATATATACTTACAGTATGGTGCATGACTGTAATTTAATAAACTATTTATTTAGAGGCTGGGATACATATCTAGGTGTTCCTTTCTGATCAATCCACACTCATGTTCTGGCCAACTCAATATTTTCCAATGCATTTATTCTGCTTTACAATGGGTTTATTCACTAAAGTGTTATGGCCATTATCAGTTATTAGCCTTTTGGGTTACCCCAAAACGTAAGCACTGGGGTCTGGCCCTCCATGCCCTTAGAATGCTTGTTTTCTAGGGGAGATTGCGTCCTCCTTGTCCTACTGGGTTAAGGGATGTTTTGATTATGTGACCAGTTTGCCAGAGTGAACCGTCGCTCCTACATCACCCAAAGTGTTAACAACCATTGACTTGGCATTCACTTAAACAATGGTTTATTAAAAAGACTCCAAAGCATTATATGTGTATGTAGCATTTTAGGTCATTTTGTTTAAATGTCTGACTACCACTGTAGTTCATTCCTATTTTAAACTAATTTGACACCAATGTAATCCGTTCTAGATTAGCGATTGAATTGATAGCATCAGAAAGCATCATATCATAAGAGATGGTATGATAAAATAAACAGTGTTTCTTCTGCCCTTTCCCAAAATGACTTAGGTACTCAACGACAGGAACCTGTAGTAGCCTTGCGAAAACCCATAGGAAACCTTCAACCATCTGTTGGCCTTGGTAAGGGATATCTATTGATTGGTCTTGTGATTAGTCATTTAGACATATATATCCACCTCTCTGTCTTCTTCCAACCTTGTAGTACAAACTTCCCCAACACTGTACTGATAATTGATCGGTAGGAAGAAGGAATAAACAGAAATGTATTAATTCACTTTTTCATCACTGTATTTTCCACCACAGTACTCAAGTAACATATACATTCAATGGGTACATTTTAAACAGCTGATGGCATATGCAATAACATGTAGGATATATAAAAATAAATATTCCTGCTTCATCACTTCATAGCAATTACTTAATGAACAGATTCATCATCATATTTGTCCTGATGACAGGTTACAGTAGACTTCACCAGGTTCCATCTGAAAAGGGATCAGCAGCACAAGCAAGCCCGAGTAAGTAGAACAGAACATGCACAATATAACAACACTATATACATTACCAGTGAACACAGTGAGGCAGCAAGTGTCCTCATGGACTATATTGTTAATGCAAATTAGGAGCTGATATCTTCGGTTGCCGCACTATTTTAATAAAGTCTCACAAGACATTTTTGCATAAAAAAACTGTTTATTTGCAACCTGCAAATAAACAGTTTATTATGCAAAAATATCTTGTGTAAGACTTTATTAGAATAGTAGGCAACTGAAGATATCCAGCTCATAGTTTAACAACGTGGCAGAAGTGGGATCCCGGCCACTCTTCAACTGCCTGCACTTTATGTAGAAAAACTACAGCCAGTGTAATTATGTAAACGGAGTGCGATAAAATCTAGAACCTTTATCCTGACTGTGAATGCAAATTAAATATAAATCCTAAGGGAAACCTTATGTATTTTCTATTGTAGCAATATTAAGGATTATTTACATTTTACAAAATTATTTTTGACGTATCTAGTGTACAGCATTCTGAAAACGTTGAAAACAAACACCTTTCTAACGTGTCTAGTCAGGATAAAAGTGAAGGGTCTAGATTTTTTTTCCCCTAAAACATCTACTTGTGTTTCCTTGATTTGATCATTTTTGGAGAGAGGAATGATGAACAATATAATAAGCATGTTAATGTTTTTTACTAGAACGATTTTACACTATTTGTAAGAGCATTAATACCATCACTGATTTCATGTTTTTTTTAAGCTTTTCCAAGACGTGAGTGGCAAAGTCCTAGCCAACGAGCAAATGTCCAAACGGGACAGCGCAAACCGGCAGGTATGACCATAATGCACGCAACTATAAATTAATAAATGTACGCAGTGGAAAACCTCCAACGGAGAGCCGCACACGCCTGGAAATCGTTACGGTCACCAATGAATTAGAACACTTCTTCTTTTTTCACTTCAGACCTTTCACTTTTTTGATTGGACTTGTGTTTATTTAATGGACTTTCTCTATGCATACTCGGCACATTTAATTGGAGAATTATTATCCTCTACATTTTTATACTATATTATAGATTAAACACTACAGCTTAGTAGCACACAATTTTTTTTTCATTCACATAAATTAATAAATGACTGAATAAGACTAAGGAATAATCTACTTTATATCTATGTTCCCAGAAAGCAGCAATGCTGCTCCAGCTTCTGGACCCAGTTTGACTGCAGAAACACGGGACACTCAAGGTAAAACTGTGTAAACCATTATTTGATTTCATTATTGATTTCCGCAATAAATAGACATGGTTATTACAAACAGAAAGACAAAACAAATCCCCCAAAACAAGGTGCACTCCAGCATCTAATCACATATTTACATTTTCATTTTAAACCGTGAAAGCTATATTTTACTCCCCAGAAATAAGTCAAACTTAACTTTTAGTCCTAAGAAGATATAAAATACCAAAATGTTACCTTATGTTACCCTATAGATATGTTACCTTATAGATATGTTTTAAATATTTTACTTGTATTACTATGATCAGTGGTTGACAAATCACCAAAAAATCTACTCGCCACACAAAAAAATCTACTCGCCACCTAGTACCAAACGTGTGCTGCTTGGGCCAATATTTACTCGCCCGGGGGTTAAATCCACTCGCCCGGGGCGAGCAAATGTATAGGTTTGTCGAACACTGACTATGATGATAGATTGATAGATAGATAGATAGATAGATAGATAGATAGATAGATAGATAGATAGATAGATAGATAGGAGTTTTCATTTTATTTGGGACTCATAAAAAAAATAGAAAGAAACCCCCAAACCAAAATTATATTTTTAGATGTATACATAGACTGTAGAACAGTTTCCAACCTTTTTTTTTTTGGTTAAGGAACCCTATAATTATATTATTAAATTCTGAGGAACCTCAACCCTCTCTAATAGCACGTCTGAGATCAGATGCATTGTAAGGAACCCCAACCCTCTCTAATAGCGTCCCTGAGATCAGATGCATTGTAAGGAACCTCAACCCTCTCTAATAGCGCTTCTGAGATCAGATGCAGTGTAAGGAACCCCAACCCTCTCTAATAGCATGTCTGAAATCAGATGCATTGTAAGGGACCCCAACCCTCTCTAACAGCGTGCCTGAGATCAGATGCATTGTAAGGAACCCCAATCCTCTCTAATAGTGCATCTGAGATCAGATGCAGTGTAAGGAACCCCAATCCTCTCTAATAGTGTGTCTGAGATCAGATGCAGTGTAAGGAACCCCAACCCTCTCTAATAGTGTGTCTGAGATCAGATGCATTGTAAGGAACCCCAACCCTCTCTAATAGCGTGTCTGAGATCAGATGCATTGTAAGGAACCTCAACTCTCTCTAATAGTGTGTCTGATATCAGATGCATTGTAAGGAACCTCAACCATCTATAATAGCGCGTTTGAGATCAGGTGCATTGTAAATTCCTCTATATTTGGAACACTTTCAAATGACTTGAAAATTGCAAGGAACCATGAAAAACACTGCTGTAGAATATGGTACTTTGTTGCTTAATGATTGAAGTAGACATAGTATGGGCTGCTCAGTGTATTGACTGATATTATCATAAGAAACACAGTACAGACTGAGTGTTTTAGCTACGTTTGACTAATTTCTCAATGTAAAATAAATAAAAGAAAATTCAATATATCCATATGGCTACAGGCTTCAATCATGTTTGGATCAAAAGATGCAACCAGATGACTCCTTTGTTACACAGACTTAGGTTCTAAACATAAACATGTCACCATTATATTTTAGCCCAATTGGTTGGAGCGCAGGAATTGTTCTTCAGGATCTAATCAAATAATTACGTTTTCATTTAAACAGTGAAACTTATATTGTACTTATTTATGTAGATTAAAATATAACTTTAAATCCTAAGAAATTATATTATGTATTGTTTTAGAGATTTAATTTTTCTTTCTATTTGTAAGAACCATTTTCTGAAATCCCTATCCCTATTTACCTAAATCCCGAGGTAGCACCCAGCTAAGGACCAATCCTTTTTCATCTCAAAGTTAGCACAGTAGAGCGAGGTATCCTTCTCTGTTTGGTTTCATAAATAGACATGAAAGAATTGATCTGAGAGGGGAAGTAATATATTCAAAATTGGAATTCCACTTCTGGTAAAATTCCCAATCTATGCTGACTTCATGCAAAAATGTACACAAGAAAGCTACTGCAGAATTTAACAATGACGTGTGATCAGTGTAAGGCCGCGCTTATAGTGCTGGCGATGGCGACGCAACCGATGACGTCACCCATTGCTGTCGCCATTAGCGAAAGATGTAATTAGCTTTTTAGCGACGTCTGTGGCGACAAGCCCAGTGACATCACTAAGGTGGCGGGCTGCGCAATTTGATTGGTTTAGAGACAGTCACATGTGGCTACTGTCTCTAAAAAATCAAAATGTACCCCGCTTCAAAATTTTGGGTCGCTCCGTTGCCGTCGCGCTTACTATAAGCGCTTGCGATGCAGTCAATGTATTTGTTTCATAGCGATGTTGCGTCGCCATCGCCCTATAAGCGCAGCCTAAACATGGTAAAACAAAGGCAGTTTATTAAGTTGAACTTCACATTCAAAAGCACAATAATTGTGCCATATACAGCTCATGTCACACGGGTGCCCTTTCAATGCTCTTAAACATGAATTGCTTCAGACAGATATCACAGATACACTAAATCTACCACCCCTTTGGTGCAAACAGTTATTTAGAATGTCCTAAACCAGGGCTTCTGAACTCGAGTCCTCAAAACCCGCACACAGGTCAGGTTTTCAGGATATCCATGCTTTAGGACAGGTGGCTCAGTCTATGACTGAGCCACTGATTGAGTCACCTGTGCTGACGCAGGGATATCCTGAAAACCTGACCTGCTGGGGAGTCTTGTGGACTAGAGTTCAAAAAAAAAACCTGGCCTAAGTAAATGGAATGCTAAAATATTTCATACACCTATTCTAATCTAATAATCTCTTCACTGGTAGAAACTCTCTGATATGAATAATACAAATATGGAAAAGTGTAATCTCACTTGCCATTAGAGAGTCATAAGGAAGGGGTTAGCATGCAATGGAAAAAAAAGGAACATAAGACTACAGATTTCCCTGCATCAATACTGTATTGAAAGCCCTGCCATATTTATTTGTTTTGGTCCCAACGCTTTTGGGTCTTTTGAGAATGTTTTAGTTAGTGCTCAAAATCTCACAAAGGTGTCAGTCTTTTTATTTTTGCTTGTTTTCGTTATTCGCAGAAAATGGCTCCTTAAATACTTTATCGGAAAATAATTTCAATGGGTTCGAAACCAGAGCCTGCACATTTACGTTTCAATAATGTCGTTATTCAATATCCCTTGCAGCTGCATTTCTAAATTGGCTTAGGATGTGAGTTTTCTAAACCATCATTTTTACACTTTCTTCAGAAATGATGTCGCACTTTTTAAGATTTATACATGAACAGAGTTGATTTAGGCAGTAATACTGTGGCATCATTGATAGCCAGTCTTCTGCTTCCATGAACAAAGGCCAGAACTAACATATTCTGCATACTGTTGGAATGCAAAATGTTTGGCTATTTCTTGATCTTGTTTTCCTGCTGCTACACGGTTATGTGTTTTACTAGTGGCAGCCTGGACACTTAAGTCGAGTATGGTCTGCATGGACAAACTACAGTCACTGTGGTCATGCAAGAAGGAAAGGACTAGCATGGTGGTAACAGATGCCTCTGAAGAGAAGCTCCCATGCCAGCTCTGTGTGGCCTCTGGCAGTAGTTCACTGTAAATTCTAAAGTGTCCAGAATTGCCTGTGTTGCCAACTATGTTTATAAAAAATATCACATGCCTAATTATTTTAAGTTAACAGTAAATTGGTTGTTTTTTTTATACACTTGCACTTACTACTATCTAGAGATACTAACTAGTCCTGGTGTTTTAGTTTGTCACTAGAAATGTTTCGGGACCAATCCGCAGTCTGGCGTTATATGATTTTACCCAGTCACCCATTAATTTGCCCTCTTTTTACTAGTAGAACTTGAACCTTAGGCTTAGAGGTTAAAGGGTTTTATTATATTGCCTGCAAAAACTGCTACTATGTTATATTAGCCCAGGAAGTAGGGCTTTTATTTAGGTATCCAAAACAATGAAAACAATGGTTTCTGCATTTTTAGACCAATTCAACAGTTTCACAAGTTATTCATTTTAGAAAATATGCTCATACATTTGGATATGGCAACCATTTTCTGAAATGTAATAATTGTTTGTACCTTTCCAGATTCCAGGAACGCTGAATCGGAGACAAATTGGAAAGTTGTTCAAGACGTATCTGAAGCAAAAAGTAAGTGACCTCTAACATCAGAAATACATCATTAGTATATCAGGAAGGGATATACACATAGGAGGTAAGGTTTAGAGAAAACCCTTCCACCACAAGAAGCCCTCAAAAATTGCACTCATGTGTAGTACTCAAATGGAGGATAACATTGATCCAGGATACACGTTATCCTATACTGCCAGTCATAGTGAGTGGAAAAAGCAAAAATAATAAATCTTTAATAGTTATCTACAAAAACCACAGGGTGTTATATACAAGGAAAGTTTAAAATTACGGCAGTGGAATATAACTAAAAAATGGGGAGTACTCATATATGTGGGAAGATATTCTTAATTCCCACACAGGGTTAATACTCCCTGAGTAAAGAACTTCCACCACAGTTTATCATATTACAGGGAATTGGAATATACCTGCGTAGCAGATGTGTCCAGGGGATATTTCCCTCTAGGTATAGACACTCAAAGATACACTTGCACACAATATATGATGCATGAGTCAGATATCAAAAATGTATCCTTATGTATATATTCCTCCAATGTGTCTTAGGGGAGCAATCCTTGCAGGGTTACACAGTAACAAGCAGGTATAATTTAACCTCTTGCTACATGCCTAGATGTTGCACCCTCCTGTTGGTAAAGACACAGGATAGAATAGAGCTGGAAAATAAATTATCTATCTTAGATTGATAGATTACCAACTCTATTTAACAACCACACAAAATCGGACAAAAGGTAAGTTGCTGCAACAATCATATCCTATATATAATCTCTAGTGCATGCACTTAGCAATATCTATAAATGCAAGATATCACAATACAAAACATGCTAGTGCACCTTGGACTGTCACTGGAGCATTGTAACTAAGATTGTGATAATACACTCTAGTTTCTTATCTTTTATATCAGAAGGGTGAAGGTTTTCTGATCATCTGTCCAAGATTACTATATGTTATTATGTGACCGTGACATTCTTGTGCTGGTATTTGATGAGCAACTTGAATTTAGAGCATGAATGTATTCCCAACTTTTACAAGCCGATCCAATGATCAAATCCAATTGGTGGCAGCGGTGTTGGATATTAACGAACTTGCTAAATAGCTACAATGAGTCAAGTCTTGTGGAGGGCCACAGCGGTATTGGAGCAGGTAACACTTTAGTAACCCCTATGGTATACAATGGGTTATTGCCTCCCTACCCCAGAACATCCTAACCACCACCCCCCTCCCCCCAACACACCTAACCCCTCTATAGGAGTGGCTGACAGCCTTATTAGCCAAAAGGTGGCAAATAGGGTTGTAGATCAATGTATAAAAAAAAGATTTGCCAATTTTTCCATATACATATAATAAATATATGCAATGATAGATATAAGCAGGCTATTAAAATCTTGATTTAAAACCAGAGATGAACATGAAACACAGACAGAGCTCAATGCACATCCAGCAAAACTTTATACACGGTACAGTGCCTAAATATACATGTATTGATATCTATTAAATAAAATGGTCTTTTAGTTTAACATTTTGGCCAAATGTTGTAAGCCCCTGAGCCACTGCACGGCAGACCACACTTCCAGGGTCCCTACACTAATATAAATTCTTAATAACCCGTGCATTGCCAGGAAGAATGATTTATAATAAATCTGTCAAAATTAGTTGCAAAGTTCTAAGTCTGATTGAAGCTTTTATTAACCTGTACATTACCAGGAAAAGCACTCTGTATTAGAGTTGTCACAATCACACTGCAAGCAGGCAAGTTCCCCTGAGAGTGGGAGATGCTATGGAGTGAGCTTTTAACCATTCAAAGTGGGAGGGGGTGAGCTTAAATTAGGTAGGAGGTTGCCACCTCCAATCAGCTAAGACCAGCTGAACAGGAATTGTAACACATATAGAACACCCACAAGCTCATGTTGAACCCCCAAAATAACCACAACATATAAAAGACCAGTTTTTTTAATGGAGCCATAGTTATCTACACAAATTGTACATTAACATGTGGAGAAGGAGTGGTTCAGTGAGTAAAGACACTGACTGGCACCGAGAGTTTGAAGCAGGGGAGCCTGGTTCAATTCCCGGTGTCGGCTCCTTGTGACCTTGGGCAAGTCACTTTATCTCCAAAAACATAGATTGTAAGCTCCACGGGGCAGGGACCTGCGCTTGCAAAATGTCTCTGTAAAGCGCTTCGTATAACTACCAGCGCTATACACGAACATGCTATATGCTATTATTATTATTATTATTAACATTTACTGTACTATTTTTTATTTTTTCATGTTAAAGATGTGGATACAGATTTGTGGAAACAAGGCTTTTTTGAACCAGGTATGTTTTCTTTTTACATTATAATGCATAGACCCTTATTTACAAAGCAGTATTCTGCCATAAGGCACCTTAAAATCAATGGGTTTTAAGGTGTCATCCAGCGCAGGACCCATGTCCAAGGCTGCAGACAGCTTTCCCGGGGGCCCAGGACTAACGTTTCAACCGGGGCCCCCACCCCCGTGTCGGCGGCCTTGCGAGAACCACCCCCCCTGTTTTCTCTTACAACTCCTCACTCTCACCCCCCTCTTACACTCCCCCATCACCCTTTCCTTCCCCCTCTCTCTCACACCCCCACCACCCCATGTATTTTTCTCCCCTCCCCACACTCAATAACTTCCCTCCCCAATAAACGCACACACAGTGACACACACAGTGACACACACACACAGTGACACACACATACACACACACAGTGACACAGACATACAGTGACACACACACATGCACACAGTGAGACACACACACAGTGAGACACACACACACAATGATCCCCCCTCCCCAAACACACACATAAAAATATGCCCTCTCCCCCCTTGGGGGGTAAGGTGTCTGGGAGGGTGGTATAAGAGGGGCCTGGGGCATGTGGGCTTAACTGGGGTCCTTGGGTGGGCCTGCTGGAGCAGCATGGCCAGCACAAAGCAGAGACCAGCAGGCCTGTGGAGGCCAGGGGAGGGAGGGACAGATGGGCAGTGCTGAGGGAAGGGGAGGGCCCTGCAGTCCTGCAGGAGAGAAGGGAGGGGTGGAAGGCAGGAAAGGGGAAGGCCAAGTTTGCCTCCACAGAGAGAAAACTGTAGTGTTGCCGATAGGGAGGCCGGGCCCCTTCACTGGGCGGGCCCGGGACAACAATCCCGGCTGTGTCCCCCTGTCAGCGGCCCTGCCCATGTCCCATAATGTTCTTATGACTAGACTGTCAAAATTCATACTGTTTTTTTTTTTACCCCACCAGTACTGAAAATGAACAATTATAAGAAAATGCAATGAATGATATATATATATAACCTAGTGTTGACTAAAAAAGTGTGAAACTGTCCAGAATGCATTTGCGAAATTTGAAGCGCCCCCCCCCCCAATTTGATAACCTGCTAAACATTTTGCCAAGCCTCAAAGAGTTAATAATGTCTCAAAATTAGTAAGCTTTCATCAAGCGATACCAGAAAATGAGGGAAACATGGTATGCGTGCCCTATTTATACTGCAGTCTTAGCATTAAGCAAATGTAGAGATTTAAGAGAATTTCACAAATGACTGTACTGTAGCTATTTTAGAGAAGTTTATAATTTAGCATATTAAACAAAATTGCAAAGGACGCTGACTTAATTCATGGGTAATTGTCTGCGAACTCTGTCCCGGATGCACTAAGCTCTGTTAGGCTATTTAACTTAACATTAACCTAAATCATTAATATAACCACCCCATGAATATGGAGTACAGTTTTGATCACCACTCAATACAAAAGACATTATGGAACAAGAAAAAGTGCAGAGAAGAGCCATTAAATGAATAAAGGGAATGGAACATCTGATTTATGAGTAGAGGTTAGCTAAATTAGATTTGTTTACATTAGAAAGAGGCGTCTAAGAGGGGATATGATAACTACTGTATATACAAATATATTCAGGGTCAGTACAAGGAAGTTTCAAAAGAATTATTCATCCCACTGGCAGTACAAATGACACAGGGTCATCCCTTAAGGTTGGGGAAAGATATCACCAGCAACAAAGGAAAGGGTTCTTTACAGTAAGGGCAGTTAAAATGTGGAATGGATTACCCATGGAGACTGTGATGGCAGATGCAATACGTACTGTATCTTCAAAAAGAGGTTGGACATCTTTTTAGAAAAGAAAGGTATACAGGGATATACCAAATAAGTAAATATGGGAAGGATGTTGATCCAGGGAGAAATCTGATTTCCATTATTGGAGTCAGGAAGTAATTCATTTTTCCCTTATGAGACATCATTGGATAATGTTATTGTCATCATTGGAAAAACTGTGGTTTATTGGTTTGCCATCCTCTGGATCAATATACTGTGGATCATTATACTGTAAATACAAATATAAGATGAGAATCTGTCGTCTAAATTTAACATAGGTTGAACTCAATGGACATAAGTCTTTTTGAACCTCATCTACTATCAAACTATGTAACGGTTGACTACAACACTTATGCAGTTAAGCAAATGACATAATGTTAACAAGTGCTACTCCTTAAATAACATATGGTATTTGTTTTCCAGCTGTTAGTGCTAATGATATGCAAAATCCCTATAGGCTGTTGAGGTTGCAAAGGGATTTAACCTGACGTAACTTAGGTCATACCTAAAGGAGGCGCCAGCTCCGACCAGGCCTTGAAAAATGGGTTTTGCTGGAGAGGAGGGAGAGAGAGAGGAGACCTGTTTTTATTAAAGTTCCGAGGGCCCTATTTAAGTTCATCCTTTGGTGATGATGGTGATCATCCTTTGGTGATGGTGAAGATCAGACAGTTTAACAAAAGTGAAAAGATCTTTCTGACATACAGTAGAGAAGAAGTTTGTGGCAGGAAAAAGGTTACTTAGAAAGAAATTGTGGTTTATCTATTTGTAATGTTTTTCCCATCAAAATACCTCTCATCATTATTTTAAATATTAAATTTATACATGTATTTTTACCCCCTTTTACCAATATTTTAACTCGCTTGCCTAAATGAGAAATGCTGAGAGTAGTGATGTTGAGTTATAGGGTGGGTTAACCCCACCCATGTTAAATTAATTATTCCAATTACTGCACGCTGTCCTAAAATTTTTCTCTCTTTATCTTACATAAAATACCTAACACGTCTGGGGCATAAACTTCTCTGGGTAACTAATCTGCGTCAAATGTAATGATTGACAAGTTTCTTACCTTTGACATGGAAGTAAAAAGAAAGAAGACAACCACCCGGGGCCAGTACAAGGGTATTCAGCACCCTAGACAAGCATCAGCCCTGCGCTCACCCAGCGCAAGCTCAATTCTCTCTCACCCACCTCCTTATCCTCTCTCGTCTCACCCCCTCCCACGCCTCAATCACTCCCCCCTCCTCCTCCTCCCTTCTCTCATCCCCTCCCACTACTCAATCACCTCCCTCCTCCTCCTTAATCACCCTCCTTCTCCCCTCACCCCATCCTTCTCCTCTTCCTCTTCCTCTCCCACCCCCCTTCTTTTCCTCTCCCACCCCCTCCTATTCCTCTCTCACCCCCTCCTTCTCCTCTTCCTCTCACCCCTCCTCTTCTTCTCCCCTACTTCTCTTCTTCTCTTGCTTACCTCCTTCTCCTCTTCTTCTGTCACCCTCTCATGCTCCTTCTTCTCTCATCACCTCTCTCAACCACTCCTCCTCTTCCTCTCTCACCTCCTCCTCCACCTCCTGTCACCTACCTGGCTTTGGTGTAGGAGGGCAGCAGAGGAGGACAGCGGGAAGCAGCAGGAAAAGATGACATATAATGGCAGGAGCAGGGCAGCAGAGGAGATGAAGACTGAAGACCATGTAAGTGGATCAGAGCGGAACAGGAGGATGGCCAGGGAGGAGCTGTGCAGTAGCAGCGGCAGACACTGGATGTCAGTAAAGACTTCTGAGTCAGACCGCTGGGGTGTGCTCCTCCCCAGCCTTCCTCCTGTGCCGCCCTGCTCCACTCACATGGTCTCCAGTCCTCTTCTCCCGCCACCACCATCTTCCTCCTCTGCTTAATTGCTCAAATCCTGTTGTCCTCCTTTGTCCTCTTCTCCTGCTGCCGCCCGCTGTCCTCCTCCTCTGCTGCCACTGCTGCCGCCCCTCAAAATGTGCTACCCTACGCGACCACCTAAGGCGCCTAGTGGTAGCACCGGCCCTGCTAGTGTGTGTGTGTGTGTGTGTGTGTGTGTGTGTGTGTGTGTGTATATATATATAGTATTATATATATAATTTTTTTAATTATTGTGACTTTATTATGTGTTAGTGATTTTCATTAAATGTTACATTTAAATTTCTCGTGGTGTGCTTTCAAGTGATTTGCGTTTGGAGGGCTCTGCTGTAGCCATCGGCCTTATGTCTCCCCTAGGAAGACCAACTTGGTTTTAGCACATTTATTTCTACTAGAAATAATTTAAAAAAAAAAATAATTTGGAACTACTGAATACCAAGCAAAATTTCTCAAACTTTTGTGCAGTTTTATATTTACATGATTTTAACATAAAATTAAACATACAATTTGGTGTATTATTTAAAAAAAAATAATTGTGGCAAAATATTTACCAGCAGAAATAATTGTTAAGAAAATATATTCTGACAAAATGAAACAGGAAAAATAGTTGAATAAAATGGTAAATCTTCCAAAACTGTATAACAGACGTAACAATTTTTTATGGTATGGAGTGAAAGAAGTACTTTCACACTTGTTGTTTTTGTCGCCAAATGTGTATATAAGTTACTATGTTCAGTAAACAATACGATTAAACGCCCCCATAAAGTTCCCACAGACATCTTTTCTCGTAAGAAATGCCACAACTAATACAACACTGTCTCAAAACGCTTCTCTGAGTTTGATTGATGTGGTTGCTTCTGTTAGTATCTTTTCGGGCTTCTCAATATTTTTCTTTTCATGTCTGGTAGCTTTAGAACTTGTCTCTTTTTCAAATAAAGCCTCCCAGGCTTTTTTCCTTTTTAAAGCAGTAGCAGAAATAAGAGACACATTTCTTTACAAATGCATCCAGTAGAAAATCTCTTATTTGACCCATTATTTTTCAAATTGGCAGTAGTTTTATTGGGTGGAACATACAACGTGAAAATGTGGTTCTTTGGTTGCATATTCCTTATAATACATTTGTTTTCTGCTCACGTTAGCATAACAGTACTGCTCTTTTATATCCACAGAGGCAAGTCATTTATCAATGTTGTCATCTTAAAGACGGATGGGTGATAGATTTTGCTCTGAATGCCCTCTTTTAAACATACAACCTGCTTAGAATATGTTTGCTATTAGCATTGAGACGGTCTAAAAGAGGCCTTGTTAAATAAAATATGCTTTCAATTACCCAGCGTGCATTTCTTTTTACAGCAGTCAATTCAAAAGAAGAAGTAAGCCCAAAGCCAGTCCAGGAAGTTGTACCCCAGGCACCCCCAACCACCCTAAGTATGTTAAACAATGTTTTTTCCCCCTACTGATTCTTTTGTCATATTCAAAAATCGAATACAAATACAATATTATAGTGCAACTCCTTATACCTGATGATTTTTATATGGATTTTAATCAAGAAGAACACTCTGTTTTCAAGATCATACTTTCCTTGTGATTTACAGCTGCACACATTCATTATTAATCTGGAATAGGACAACATAGCTACCAGCAAATGCACTACTTAGAATGCACAAACACAAAGAGAACAGAACCCCACTGGAGAGCACTCAAACATATACATAAATCACAGCAGACGTGAAAGGAAGCTATGTACAGTATGTAAGGTGAGGAGTGAATGAATTCAAATACTTTAATGGGAGTAGGTACTCAACTAAAATTGGTAGAACATTAGGTATCCAGAATATATTGGACTCAATAATGAGCCACAAAAGCGCAGCAAAATAAAATATACCGGATAATGGGTGTGAAGTGTAGGCTACCACCCTTGATTATATATATAGGGTGCAGCCAGGTAAGTATATATACAGAGGTGGCCCATGTCTGCTAAATATAACACAGATACAACTACTCTGGGGTAGCTGTGGCAGATAGAGAAAGGTATGAGTGCTCTCATTCAAGTAGGTGTGAATGAGTCAGCCTATCCATGTAGTCATATACAGTAGTGATAAGACAGATAACAGTAGTACACAGGTAGTGTCCACTTACACCTTTATAGGTAAATCAGAGCAAGTTATTAACTCTGTGATGGTTGTAGTAAATAGGACAAGGTACAAGGTAGGCAAGTACTCACTCAAATGAGTATAAGTGAGTCAGTATACCCAGTATTAAGGCAATCCAAACAGATAATCACTGCAAGTGTCAGTATAAATAGCTGTCAAAAAAACGCAGTCTCAACAGTGTAACAAAATAGCCCACACAGAGTATAACACTGGTGTTGGGACACCCCTGAAGGGGGGTGTCTGTTACAAAACACAGGAGGTGACTGTTGTCGCGATAAATGAATAGAGAACAGTAGTACACAAGTAGTGTCTATTTACACCTCGGTAGGTAAAAACAAAACAAATATCCGGTAAAAATAGATTAGCAGACCCTATGGTAGCGCTTAGTAGCTGTACACCTACTTGCTGATGCTGGTTGCTTTAAAATTTGCCATGGGTGCTGCTAGGGTAAAAATAGGGCTAGCTCAATGCATATACAAAGCTCCGTGTAGGGAGCTAGTGTGAGGTGGTCGCGCTCCGATCACGAGCGTTAGTCCCACCTCTTTGACGTGATGACGTCACTGCCGACGTACGTTTCTCAAGGCTGGGTAGGAGCGTGTGTACAGCCCCCACCATTTAACAGAAAGCATGAGCTCTGATAGGTGGGTAAGTGTCCTATTTAGGACTGTAGTTAAGTAAGTAGCGTGTGTAGTGTACATGTTAAATCTACAGCGCTGTGCATAAGCGCCCACTGCAAGCATAGGAGCTGACAGTATGTTAGCATAGAATAGAGGAAGGGCTATGGGGATAGCGCAGTGAGTGGCACGAGGCCACATAGACCCATTGATGGTCATTATGAAGCACTGATAGGCTTAAATAGGACATGGCTATATAATAGGACTAAATAAAAGGGCTGAAAACAAAGCCCTCATTCAGGCCATTAGGAGATAGGGTTTGGAGTGTATAGATCCAACGGGACTCTATTTTTAATAGTTCCTGGTCCCAGTTCCCCTTTCTGATGCCCATAGAGAGCTGGTCTATATCCTTGAAGGTGAGTACAGTGTGGTCGCCCCGGTGGTTGTCATTCACATGCCTGGCTACCGGAGTGTCCAGGCCGTTCCTAATGCTGCCTAGGTGTTCAAGGATGCGTGTCCTAAAGGGGCGTCTAGTCTACCCTATATATTTCTTAGTGCAAATGCATTCTGCCATGTATATAACGCCTGGGGTTCTGCAGTTAATAAACTTACGTATATTAAACGTGCGTGTGTTGTCCCAGTTTTTAAACGTTTTCGCGTTCACAATGATAGAAAAGCTTTGCAATTATTGCAGCTGAAGCAGCCTGGTGGTTTATTTGGAACATACAGAATTTGGAAGCCAGGTTTTGTTGACAGGAGCCTCAAAGTGGCTCTTTACCAACCGGTCGCGAAGGTTCTTAGACCTGCGACTGGTCATCTCCGGGTACGGCTTAAGTACTTCCTTCAGGTCCTCATCGGCTCTGAGGATATGCCAATGTTTGTTAAAGGCATACCTCGCTTGGTTCCATTGTTCGTTATAGGCACCTACCTGTGTACTACTGTTATCTGTCTTATCACTATATGACTACATGGATAGGCTGACTCATTCACACCTACTTGAATGAGAGCACCCCTACCTTTCTCTATCTGCCACAGCTACCCCATAGTAGTTGTATCTGTGTTATATTTAGCAGACATAGGCCACCTCTGTATATATACGTACCTGGCTGCACCCTATATATATAATCAAGGGTGGTAGCCTACACTTCACGCCCATTATCGGGTATATTTTATTTCGCTGCGCTTTTGTGGCTCATTATTGAGTCCAATATATTCTGGATACCTAGTGTTCTACCCATTTTAGTTGAGTACCTACTCCCATTAAAGTATTTGAATTCATTCACTCCTCACCTTACATACAGTACATACCTTCCTTTCACGTCTGCTGTGATTTATGTATATGTTTGAGTGCTCTCCAGTGGGGTTCTGTTCTCTTTGTGTTTGTTCATTAATTCCACCCCAGATAGAAGCACCACATGATTATACACTTTAGCAGTAGCGAGGGTTCCCTTCCCCCCCCCCCACCCCCCTCCCCTCTCCCTTGAGTTCGTTCCTACTTAGAATGCAACAAGTTATTTGAAATGTACTGAGATATTCAGTATTTTATTTCACAGAATCAGCAATACTTGAAAAAAACTGAATTAAAAAAACAACTCATTATAATTTTGATAACAGGCCATATTTACTAAGTGATGCTATGTCATATGACACCTCCCAGCTCCAGGAAGACACTTTATGACCCACCATTCAAGTGAATCGGCCATAAGGTGTTTTCCGGTCCTAGAATGTGTTTTGCAGGTTACCACTGCTTAGTAAATATGCACTAATATCCCTAGGTTTCCAAATGGTCTTGTTTATGAATACACATTGTTAAAAAAATTAGTTGGGGGGGAAATGGCACCTTTTACGTTTGCAGGAAAAGTGATTTCACCACACACAAGCCAATTGTTCTTAATGATATCCTTTCCCATTTAGATTGTAAAATAGATCTAGTTTTCCTCATTGACGGGAGCTGGAGCATTGGCAAACGGCGTTTCAAGATTCAAAAACATTTCTTGAGTCAGATGGCCGACGCTCTTGATGTTGGCATGGTTGGGCCTCTCATGGGCATTGTTCAGTACGGGTAAGCCCTCTGCAAGTAATAATAGAGCTTTCTACAGTCATTAGTGAAATCCTTAATCAAACCTTATCTCCAGTTCCACAGGGGGAACAATACAGCATTTTCTTCAAAGAAAATGTTCCATCAGATGTTATTGGTGCGTTTATATTTATTAGTCTTGCTTTGTTTGTTCCCTGCAGTTTCAATACTATAGTATAATGTTGACAAATCTCAATACATTTTAGGTCAAACATGTATACATTATTTACTTAATAAAACATGTAACTTAACCATTAACCTTTGACTGACTACAGTATACTGACCCCTGTAGATATAGATGTGCGTAGCTGTAGATATAGATGTGCGTAGCTATAGATGTGTGTAGATATATACTTCGCTTATAGAGAAGAGACTGAATGAGATAGGATAACATGCGTTTTTTGTGACTTATTATACAATGACAATATACTGTTATTAAACCACAGTTTACTATAATAGTACTAGAGCCAAATATAGGGAGACTTTGCTCACCTCACAGAATACTGTATGGGTAGGTGTGTGCTACCTGGGATATGAGGCTACCAAAAAATGTACCAGCGGGTACATAGAATAAGAGATCCCTTGAGGGTGCACTTCACCAGACAAAATATAGCGATGTATTAGTTGATGATAAAACTTAGATTTTAATTTAGATAGGCATACTCAAAATAAATACAGCAAATAAATGACAAACATATAAAATTGATCACGCGGTTCCAACTTGGTTGCATTACTTACACAAGGCAACATGACACACTTTTCTTGCTTTGCACATGTACTCAATTTAATAGTCACTAATTTCCTAGCTCAGTGTAGGAATGTGCAGAACATTTTGTCGGTTTCAAGAAAAATATGTGCTCACTGTAGCTGATCGTATACACCCCGCAATGCCCTGTCTAGACTGCAGGAGCAAAACAACCTACCTCGTCACCAGCTAAAAATGGAGGTGCCTACACGCTGGAATTCCACATATGTGCTTCAGCGTCTCCATGAGCAGCAGAACGTGGTCAACGATTATGGGGCTTACTGTAGTGCCAACGAGTATTCTAAAACAAATCTGGGCAATCACCAACAAGACCCAGGTACATGCTGGGTACATGCTGGGTACATCCTGGGTACATGCTGGGTACATGCTGCAACATTTCAGTGACATTTCTGCAGACAGACTAATGGCCCATCAGATTAATAGCTGGGATCCCTGGCAGTCCCATTCAAACTGAATGGGACTGCCAGGGACCCCTGCTGTGTTAATCCAATGGGCCATTAGTCTCTGCAGAAATGTCACTGAAATGTTTGCAGCATGTACCTGGATCTTGTTGGTGATAGCCCCAGATTTTCCAAAGCAAGTTTTAGTACACACAGGTGAGACGACAAGTATTCTAAGCGCCGGGAAAAAAATCACCGGGCTGTTTAAATCACCAGTTTTGACAGCGTTACTATCACATATGCAGAAAGCCTCGAATAGCTGTGATAGCAACATTTGCAAAACTGGTGAGTAGCCAGCGACGTGGTGATCGCCCCTCTGAAAAGGTCTTACCCGTCGATTTCGTTCTGCTGCAGAGAGAGCCACATCTCCCTGCGCAAATCTCGACACGTGATGCGGATGATTTAAAAATGGCGGCGATACCGGCACCTGATGTCCCATACCAGGGCCTGTAACTCGGGAAGCAGAGGGTCCCTGAGGCAGAAATCAAAGCGCTTCAGCTCAGGAGACCCCCTGCTCCTACACACTATGAATAAAAATGACATTAAAGCAGCTTCATTACATTTAGCGAATAGCCGCTAAGGCAATGAAGGGGTTAAGGCACAATAGCAGGTTTATTGAGGGCAGAGGGGGTGAGTGAAGGAGATAGATGGTCCTTCACTCACCCCGTCTGCCCCCAATAAATATTACAATATGTATTTCCCATCAATACACAACCCACCCACCTCTTGTGCCCCCACATAAAAACATTTTTATATTTTTTTTATACACAGGATTGATACCAGAGGCCGCTGGGGGTATTAATCCTATGTATAAAAAAAATCCCCCCTCCCACAACACATACAGTACATCAATTGGCAAAATTACTATTATCCAGATATGGATAATAGCGAATTTGCCCATTATAAAATCAAACATTAGGCAGCCAGCATAAATAAAGTAAATAAAACATTCAACTTACCCCTGCCATCATGAAGGGCGTTCTCATCAGCATACTCCAAGTCCATGTCCTCTGTTGCCAGAAAGAATACAATAAATAATACAATCTAATGGCCCCTAGCCCCTTTATCAATATAGCGGTTAATAACCGCGATAGTAAGTAAGGGGTTAACCCCTGTCCCCCGCTACCCACCTGTGAGGCCTAACCAACCACCCCGGACCCAATATACCCACCCTGTACCCATTTATTGGCACAGTGGTATATCATACCCATATAATATGGGCATGATAGGCCACTATAGCACTCAATGGTCAACCATGGACTTGGGGGGGGGGGGGGCGTGGCTCACTTACCCGGCTTCCATGTCCACTCGTATCCATGACAACGCGGCGTCAAATGATGCAGTGTGTAGCGTTGGCATTGGTACAGCGCTTGGATTGTTTTGTTTATTAATATATATATATGTCCGACTCCTAAATCAGTTAGTGTTCAAACTCTCTGTAACACCCAGATGAGAGGGCAACAAAAACAATAATGTTAACATTTTGCTCACAATAATTATTATCCTGAGAGCACAACGTAAGCACCCTTTTGAGTGTTATATCTGTGAGTAATTCACTAACAACAACAATTAATTAACACAACCGCTCAGAGGCTGACTGTCTGAAATAAACTAAACATACCTTAGCTTTGCGGCTGCATAATTAGTCACAGTCTTATACCGACGCCACCTGTTGCCACTGAGTCTCTCCATGTCACTGCATGCCTGGTGTCATGTCAGTGGCTTGTTGTGTGTTGTTGTTCATCTTCCACCGCCACCACATCTACCACCACCAGTACCACCACCACCATCATTATCTTATTAGCAAAACCAAAACTTGCAAATATTTCATTTACTTATATTTTATTTGGACCATCTAGTGGGGGCCCACACAAGCCAGCATCAAAATGTTCACCTTATATACTGGACTGTGTCCAATACACTACACTCACTGATTTGACAGTTAACAAATAACACTGTCACTCACTGCCACTGTCTGCAGTGGCTAGCTGTGTGTCAACAGCGCCACCATCACTAGCACCACCACTGGTCCGTAATCATTATCTCATTGTCAAAGATTCAAAATGGCATCCTATTTTATTTTGATCGTTTTGTGGAGGCCCAAACAAACCAGCACCAAAACTGTGGTGCTATGCCAGGTAGTTCCACAACATAACATCTAGGGTGGAATTGACACCTGGCACTGTCTGCAGGTCATCCAGCAATCACCATTACGTAACATCTAAGTTGGTAGTTGTCACTGTGCTTGGCTTGCTTAATTGTGTATGTCCTAAAATGAGTTAGTGCTCTGTCTCTCAGTAACACACAGGTGGGAGGAAGGGCCCTAGAACATACACCTTTTATTTTATTTTTTCTGTTCTTACGTCTCAATAATTAATATTTATTACACTGCGAAAAACACTCTTGTGTTTTTCTTTTTTTAATAATCAGAGTGGAATTCCAGAAGTCTCTCTCAACATAGGAGAAAATAAATTGATGCTCAATCTCACACGGGAGGAGCATGGAATTAAACATCTGGATGCTGCATTAAGCAGCTTATGACAACTACACTAGTGACTTTGCAGAGTCCCTTTCGGCTTTGATGAAACACCTTAAAAGTCCCAAAATAGGGAGTCCCAGCTAACCCCTGAGTCTAACATGAGATTGAGATAACCTGTGATTTTTCTCTACACCACCAGAGAGGGGAAAAAAAGAAAATGACGCGGCGGTCACAGCTCCTCCAATCAGCCAAACGCATTGAAAAAATAAAAAACTTTATTAAATAGACAAAGTGAACATCAGCAAGGACACACTCTGACGCATTTCGTCCGGGTTTGGACTTTATCACCAGAGAGGGAGACAAAAGCACAAACAGGTGCTGCAAATTTGCTTCCATTCCCGTCTCCAGATTCCCCTCGTCCCTCAGACCCAGAGTGACTTGCAACTTGCACTTAGGATGTCGGTCCCACAAATTTTGGCCAGTAGTACCACTGGTCACTAGACACTAGTGAAGTTTCTGCTCCTGGCATTAGCCAAGTTGGCTATGTAAGACTAGGAAGCAGGGTTGGAAATAGAAGTCATAATGAACATCGTGGTGGTGTTCCAGGCACTGGCACACTCTTGTATACTGGAAGATTACACCCACCCCGATTACACTTGGATGGTTTAGAGTTTCCCTCCCTTCAAATGGGCTTTAGAGGCGGGGTGGACGGTAATCCCCCATTTTAATAATTTCACTTAACATCCTTGATTGAATGCACTGTATATTCTAGTTACAAGGCACTTGTTAATTATCAGTTTCTTTAATTCTTTGTTTCCGTCGTTCTCTTTTTCCTATTTCGTCGTAAAAAAACCCAATAGGATACTAGAGTAAACAGGCATAAAATAATAGACTGCTACAACAACCACCAATATCTATATCTATAAGTCTGAAAAAATGTTTGTGTGTATGTCTGTCCCACAGCTCATTGGCCTGCGGGGTGGGGTGACGTCACGGCCACGCCTATGCAGGCCGTGACAGTCACACCACACTCACACCGCGTGCACCTCTGGATCGACCCGCACTCACCAGCACCTGCCGCCTCCCACCCCTGCGCCGCACTCACCACCCCGCCGCACTCACTCATACCGACCGCCGCACTAACCGCACTCACGCCGACACCGCCTCTCACATCACGCCGCCGCCTTCCACCTGCCCACTCGGCTCTTCTCTGCCGGGAGCACCGGGGGGGGGGGAGGGGGAACAAGAAGCCAGCACCCGCCGCCTTCCACCTCTAACCCCTACGCCGCACTCACCACCCGGCCGCACTCACCACCCTGCCGCACTCGGGCCCGCCGCACTCACGCCACCGCCATGCCACCGGACTCACGCTGACGCCACCTCTGACATCACGCCGCTGCCTTCCGCCCACCCACTTGGCTCTTCTCCGCCGGGAGCGCCGGGGAGGGGGGGGAGGGGAATAAGCCGGCGGTGAGGCCAAGCCGGGGACCTGCGACTGGGTAGCACCCCCCCCCCCAAATCAGCAGCTCTGCGTGGGGGGAAGAGTCAGGACAAACACAGCCTCCCCGTGTCCCCCTTCCTCCACACATAAACTGACTGCCACACACACACACACACACACTGACTGCCCCACACACACACTGACTGCTTGACACACACTGACTGCCTGACACACACACTGACTGCCTGACACACCTGACACACACACTGACTGCCTGACACACACTCTGACTGCCTGACACACACACACACTGACTGACACACACACACACACACACTGACTGACGCACACACACATTGACTGACGTACAAACACACACACACTGCATGAAGCTGTAAAGGGGGGAGCTGTAAAGGGTGGAGGGAATGGATTGATATGAACGGGGGACAAACAGAGAGGGGGGAGACGGGAAGAGAGAGAGGGGAGGGGATAGAGGGGAGAGGAGAGAGAGAAAGGGGGGGGGACAGAGAGAGGGGAGGGGACAGAGAGAGGGGGGAGAGAGAGGGAGGGGAGAGTGGCGAGGGGACAGAGAGAGGGGGGAAGAGAGTGAGGGGGGGGAGGGGAGAGAGAAGGGAAGGGGTAGAGAGGGGTGGGAGAGACAGAAATAGAGAGGGGGAGGGGGGAGAGAGAGGGGAGCGGGAACATTACATCCCAGGCAACGCCGGGTATATAAGCTAGTATATCATATAGATTGGCAAAATTGTCACATTGGTTGGTAGCACTTTACTCCGTCTGATCTAAGCACACAGTCAGAGAGAGAGAAAATAAAAGGCAGGATCATTAGTGCACTGTGAGTCTGACCATTTCAAGTAGTGGAATTGCCTGGGATGGTGCAGCCTCAAATACTCACTAATGACCCATAACTACACATCAAGTATCTCACCTCTACTAACAACTTTCCCACAGTAAATGCAATGCACCATCACAGAATGCCACGCCAACAGATACACTGTCTGTACTGTGGAAAAGGACCCTGTCCCACTCTGAAGCCCTCTCTCTCTCTCAATCCCTGGCCCCATTGTCTCTGGGGTGATAGTGGATATGGAGAAGGTTGCACAGCCAAGGAAATGGGTGGAGAAGCAACAGAGTTACTTTTCACAGCAGTGGTGGACTGTGCAGCCTCTCTTGGCCTGGTGTGCCATTGAGGTGAAGGAATGGGTGATTGCCTCCTTCAGTGGGTCGTGGTAGTTCTTCCACGATAACATGGAACAGGATTATCATATCAGAAGACACATGATGATGCACAGGTTCAGTGAAGCTGCCTCTCCGAGATGTCATAGTGGTTGTTCAGCAAGTGTTGCTGCAGACCAATCATCTCCTAGTGATCTCCACTCTTGCCCCATGCACCACTGCACCACAAAGGACTCATTGTACCACTACAGAGTCACTCATGGAGCCATGGTCAGGAAATTTGAAGTATTCCCACACCATAGAGGTGGCTCTTATGGGCAGACGACTGTGCCCCTGTGATGCCTGCGAACTAGGGGAGGAAGCTGGAATGTCAACCTGGAGATTACCACCATGACGTGTTTGAGAGGCATGCCCACATTCCTCCACCTCACCTTCTCCAAGACGCTCCATGCTAAGCTCATTAGAAGAGCCACAATCACCACCAATGTCACCCTCACTCTCCCCAACTTTGATTGATGCACTCCCTGGCCCAGATGAGTTTACAGCAGTCTTCTCTGCTTGAAGTGTTCCCTGCTATGCTACCGACTCCACCGGCCAGTGGTTCCACCTCCTGAACCACCACATCCCCACCTGATGACACTTCCTGTGACCATACTAGAGCAAGAAGAGGAGCAGTAGAGGTGCTGGGCGAAGCAGACTCAGATTGTGCATCTTAAACCAGATCCAGGGAGACAGATTCAAAACCTGTCATGGTGGTCCACAACATGTTAGAATTGGGCCCTGCTCTGGCAACCCTAACACCAGACTGACCTGCTTGTGCATGCAACATATGTAGCTGCTCAACAAAAGCTGAGCCTGGACACAGGAAGCATTATCAGTCTCTGTCAGTATACTCACAGAATTACCTGAGGTCAATGACACATAGGAAATAGCTGCTGACATAGGTGGCCCTGACAGAAACTCACTCACCAACAAATAGGCAATAGTCGGGGGTGCAGCACCCACAGTACTACAACTGTTACCGGGAAAATCCACTGGTATGTAGACCACTGCACTTGCTTTTCCACCCTCACTGCCAACTGAGCCTGAGGAAAACTTCCTCCTCAGTCTCACAGGGGGGGGGGGGTGTCACGAGCAGAGCACCTCCTGCCCCTGCTGCCCCCACTCATTATATATATATATATATATATATATATACATATATAAGTTCTTCAGTATTAGGTGATACCTTTTTTATTGGACTAACAATTTATGTCATAGGACAAGCTTTCGAGAGTTCTCCTCTCTTCTTCAGGTCAGCAATATTATATTCATTTATTCTGCACTATCGCAACTGGACTAACACGGCTACTTTCTGCTTTATACATATATATATATATATATATATACAGTATATATATATATATACACACATATATATATATATATATATATATATATATATACATATACATACATACATACATACATACATACATACATACATACATATATATATATATATATATATATATATATATATATATATATATACATATATACAAAACTCCGTCTGGCTCTTTGAGCGACCTCCGAGTCAGGTGTTTGCTCGGTCTGCCAATATCTTTCTCCTCGTCTCTCCGGTTCCACTCCGCTGCACATCCACCAGCTCTCCTGAGTCGTCCCCCATCAGGCACACAGCCCGCCTGGATGTTCGGCTGCTCACCGCGTTCCACAATGCTTACACTGGCAACACCTCCGTCAGCTCTCCTGGCTTGTTCTCCAGTCGATGCGCACAAGCAGGTGCGCAAGGGCTTCACGTGTACAGCGTCTCTCCCAGGAATCAGCACAGGACTTTCCACTCTGCCAAATCAAGTGCCTCAGTGGATTTGCAAAAGGCAGCTCAAATTTTGGAGGAAATAATGGGCACACAGCAGCTTATGTTCTAAAAAAAAAGGCTGTATTACTGCATATGGACATACAGTTTAGGATATATAGGTAGTTGGTGACTCTCTATCAACCCAACAAGTTTCGTCTAATTAAAGACTTCATCAGGGGTGTAAATTTGTCAAATAAACATTTTATATTTATACCAGTGCCTATGCTACAATTGGTTAATTGAAAAATCCAACCTCCATTTCCTCCAAAATTTGACACCTGACTCGGAGGTCGCTCAAAGAGCCAGACAGAGGTTTGTTGCTGCGGGTTGTGGGGTTGGAGGACGACTCGGCAGAAGTCTGGGGTGCAGTAGTGCCAGAATTATCAGGCACATTATATCTAAAGTTGAATACTTGCAGCGTGAAGGTCCCACTACCCACTTTAACCTTGGAGCAGTATACAGTAAAGGTACTGAGAAACTCTGGTTCCAAGTATAAGACACTGAACACTCCACAAGCTTTTCCCTACTGGACTCCTCAATCAGCAGGCAGACTTACACACTCATAATGAGATTCTTTTAGAATTGAACAATTTCTAATTGCGCTGGATGCTATCTGTATCATTGATATTTGGGGTTTTGTGTTTAAACCAGCATTGTGGCTGCATCGTTTAGGGATTTTTTAACCCCTATATTCTTGCGCACTTGATATTCATTTGAATATATACATTTAGGTCCGGAAATAATTGGACTCTGATACAAGTTTTGTTATTTCGGCTGTGTACCAAAATAAATTCAAGTTACAGTAAAATAATGAATATGGGCTTAAAGTGCAGTCTATCAGCTTTAATTTGAGGGTATTCACATCCAAATTGGAGGAAGGGTTTAGGAATTACATCTCTTTAATATGTAGCCCCCTCTTTTTCAAGGGACCAAAAGTAATTGGACAATTGACACAAAAGCTGTTTCATGGACAGGTGTGGGCTATTCCTTCATTATTTCATCATCAATTAAGCAGGTAAAAGGTCTGGAATTGATTCCAGGTGTGGCATTCGCATTTGGAAGCTGTTGCTGTGAACCCACAACATGCGGTCAAAGGAGCTCTCAATGCAAGTGAAACAGGGCATCATTAGGCTGTAAAAAAAAAAAGCTGTGTGTGCTGTGCACGCGCATAGTAAGTGAAACTTCTTTGACTTTTGTCACAGAAATTGTATTTGTATTGGTGATGTTTTAATTAAAAATCAAAATACAATTTCATTGACAAAACGCAAATAAATTTGACTTAGAACATGCGTACACATCCCTTGTATTTGCACTAAGCGTGAATTCCTCGTGTGTGTGTGTGCGTGACTGTGTGTGTGTGCGTGTGACTGTGTGTGTGTGCGTGTGACTGTGTGACTGTGCGTGTTACTGTGTGACTGTGTGTGACTGTGCGCGTGACAGTGCGTGTGCGCGTGACAGTGCACGGTGCACGTGACAGTGCGTGTGCGCGCGACTGACTGTGTGCGCGACTGACTGTGTGCGCGACTGACTGTGCGCGACTGACTGTGTGCACGACTGACTGTGTGTGCGACTGACTGTGTGTGTGTGCGTGTGACTGTGTGTGTGTGCGTGTGACTGTGCGTGACCATGTGCGTGTGTGTGTGACCGTGTGCGTGCGTGTGACCGTGTGACGTATGCGCAGCCCCCCTGCACCTCACACATCCCCCTAACCTATTCACAGTCAGTGTGTGTATGTGTCAGTCAGTGTGTGTGTGTGTGTGTATGTGTCAGTGTGTGTGCATGTGTGTCAGTCAGTGTGTGTGTATGTGTGTCAGTCAGTGTGTGTGTGTATGTGTGTCTGTCACTGTATGTGTGTCTCTCTTTCTGTGTCCTGCCCCCTCTCTCCTGACTCCCCCCCCCCTCAAAGGCAGGCAGAGCTGCGGACCCGCGGCGGCTCTGCCTGAGACTCTCCTCCTCCCCTTATAGACAGGCAGAGCTGCGGACCCGCGGCGGCTCTGCCTGAGACTCTCCTCCCCCTCCCCCCCCCCCTCACAGACAGGCAGAGCTGCGGACCCGCGGCGGCTCTGCCTGAGTCTCTCCTCACCCCCCCCCCCCCCACAGACAGGCAGAGCTGCGGACCCGCGGCGGCTCTGCCTGAGTCTCTCCTCACACCCCCCCCCCCCTCACAGACAGGCAGAGCTGCAGACCCGCGGCGGCTCTGCCTGAGACTCTCCTCACACCCCCCCCCCTCACAGACAGGCAGAGCTGCGGACCCGCGGAGGCTCTGCCTGAGACTCTCCTCCTCCCCCCCTCACAGACAGGCAGAGCTGCGGACCCGCGGCGGCTCTGCCTGAGTCTCTCCTCACACCCCCCCCACCCCTCACACCAGGGCGCAGGAAAGCGGAGGTAGGGAGGAGAGAGGCTGCGCGGCATGGCAGCGGCCGTTAGGAGCGGCGGCTGTCGCCGCCGCATATGTCACGGTTTGTGGGGGGGGTGTGGGGCTCGGGGGGGGGGGGTTGGGGTGATTAGGAGCGGCGCCGGCGGCTATCGCTGCCGCCGCCGCCGCATCTGATTTGTGGAGCGGGTGTCATGTCAGTGTTGGGGTCGGGCTGAGCCAGAACACAGCCCGGCCTCAACTGCCAGCACTGACGTCACATCCGTTTCATTTCTGTCTCCACAATTCTTTTTTGCCCCATCACGAATGAGGTGCCACTAAGGAAGTTTCACTTCAAAAAGAAAATCCATCAGAGAGATAGCAGGAACATTAGGAGTGGCCAAATCAACAGTTTGGTACATTCTGAGGAAAAAAGAACGCACTAGTGAGCTCTGCAACACAAAAAGGCCTGGACATACACGGAAGACAACAGTGGTGGATGATCGTAGGATCCTTTCCATGGTAAAGAAAAACCCCTTCACAACATCCATCCAAGTGAAGAACACTCTCCAGGAGGTAGTCATATCATTATCCAAGTCTACCATAAAGAGAAGACTTCACGAGAGCAAATAAAGAGAGTTAACCACAAGGTGCAAACCATTCATAAGCCTCAAGAATAGAAAGGCCAGATTAGACTTTGCCAAACAATATCTAAAAAAGCCAGCCCATTTCTGGAACAGCATTCGTTGGACAGATGAAACTAAGATCAACCTGTACCAGAATGATGGGAAGAAAAAAGTATGGAGAAGGTTTGGAACGGCTCATGATCCGAAGCATACCACATCATCTGTAAAACACGGTGGAGGCAGTGTGATGGCATGGGCATGCATGTCTTACAATGGCACTGGGTCACTAGTGTTTATTGATGATGTGACAGAAGACAGAAGTAGCCAGATGAATTCTGAAGTGTATAGGGATATATTGTCTGCTCAGATTCAGCCAAATTCAGCTAAGTTGATTGGACGGCGCTTCACTTTACAGATGGACAATGACCCAAAACATACTGCGAAAGCAACCCAGGAGTTTTTTTAAGGCAAAGAAGTGGAATATTCTGCAATGGCCGAGTCAATCACCTGATCTCAACCTGATCGAGCATGAATTTCACTTGCTGAAGACAAAACTTAAGGCAGAAAGACCCACGAATAAACAACAACTGAAGACAGCTGCAGTAAAGGCCTGGCAAAGCATCACAAAGGAGGAAACCCGGCATTTGGTAATGTCCATGCGATCCAGACTTCAAAAAGTCATTGCCTGCAAAGGATTCTCGACAAAGTTTTAAAAATGAACATTTTATTTATGATTGTGTTAATTTGTCCAATTACATTTGACCCCCTGAAATAAGGGGACTGTGTATGAAAATGGTTGCAATTCCTAAACGTTTCATACAATATTTTTGTTCAACCCCTTGAATTAAAGCTGAGGAAGAATACTTTTGTATTCGAAACGCGTCGCGAAGGGTGTTGTTGGCTTGTTTCCCATACAGCCAGTCTTCACACAAGTGCTTTTTTCCACAAATCACGATCTAAGACTGAAAACGGGCAGGCATCTTCGGGACTACTATTGGGGGCCTTATCCGCCGCGCATGCGCGTCACGCAGGCCATCACGCTGACAACCGTGTGGAGCTGAAAACGCAGCATAGCCAGAGACACAGTCCCAGCGCGCGGGGCTTGTTGGCAGAGACGGAAATCATCCCCCTTCATCCCCACTGTTGCCTCACCATAGAAGTCACGATCGTGATCAGGATCAATAAAGTTTTTATCCATGTAAGTGTATATTACTAATTTTAATTGTCTAAAATACACTGTATCTCAATCTTGGTGCGCTTTTGTGTTTTTCTTTTTCTTGGAACTGGGTATCGCTGTTGGAGTTCTCTGCAGAGATCCACATTGGAGGTGGGGGAAGACACCTTCAACATCAAGAGCTGCAAAAGATTAGAGAGGAACTACTATTCCAATTTCTTAAAGAGCAAGAGCGCGGACTGGACACTCTTTCTCTTCTATTGCATCTTGGTTGTTCCATTTAAAATCAATTGTGGTGGCGTACGGAGCCAAAATTATGAAAATTGTGTCAGTGTCCAATTATTTCCGGACCTAACTGTATATACATACCACACATTATTAAGGTTATGGTGAGTAAAAAGGGTACTGAAAACCCTCCACCGTATAGCATATAAAAATATTACTTGTGAGCACATTCATATGTCATAGACAGGTCTGCAACCCTGCTTTTCGACATTATCACCTAGCATACAGTGCTTTGACTGCAGCAAGGGATTCTGGGAAATGACATGCAAATGAGCACACAGTGCCACCTTTTGTCTCAAGCCCACATTACATGGAAAACCCTTAAGCCAATGCATGCTGCTTTAAACACAGCTTTTAAACATAGCCTGGGATGTGTGCTCATTTACATGTTATTTCCCAAAATCCCTTGCTGCAGTGGAAGCACTGTATGCTAGGTGATAATGGTGAAAAGCAGGGTTGCAGAGCTGTCTGTGACATGTGAATGTGCTCACAAGTAATATTTTTAGATGATATATATACATACATACGCAGATTTGCCTCAGAATTGCAACACTTTTGCCTTGATACCTTAGCCCTACAGTGTGGATAGTGGGCTTGTAAGAGAGGATAATTGTAGGTTTTGGGTATATAGGACAATGAATATCTGAATAATTATTGGGGAAATAAACAAAAACGCTGGAGATTTTAACATTGCCTATTTTCCTTGTTTCCTTCAAAGAGATGAACCTTCTACAGAATTTAGTCTACAGACATATTCCAATTCCAGAGACCTCAAAGTTGCCATTGACAAAATTCCACAAAAAGGAGGACATTCTAATGTTGGTAGGTTATTCTAAATGCAACTTTGATCATTTTTTTTTTTAACAAAACCGCACTTTAAGGGGCATTCTAATGTACTTAGAAGTTACGAAAGTGGCAGTTAGGGGAAAATGAGTGGAGGTTTATATTCCTTCGCATTTACACATACTGTACAGTAATTGAATAGTTTGTATTAAGAAACAAAATGGTCCGAACACTGCATGGTTTCAAATCTTTCATAAATTGATATTTAAGGTAATTTCACTGGACAGTAGTAAGTAAACTGATTCAACTATGACACTTCATGCTCACTGCCCACTCACAGTTGGCAGGTTGAAATTCTAACAATTTAACGTTTTAACAAGGGTAGCCAACATATGTGTTATGATGAACATTGGAATGTGATTGGTTCATGATTTTTATATGCACATACTGTAACTGCACTGTTACATATAGTTAACATTACTATATACGTATGTTATACAGCTAAATAGTCCATATGTATAGTGCATGAATTATGACTAATGTGTGATCATATTACAATTGTATGTTTCAGATATTCTAAATACACTTTGTAAACAGAAAAAAATATTTTGCTAGTGCAGTATGTATAAAAAGAAAAATAAGTATAATTTGCTAGAAAGTGAGAAAGTGAAATTTTCCAAAACATTTGAAACAACTCTTTAGATCAAAAAGTTCCGTCTAAATTGACGTCAAAGCGAAATTCAAAAATTCAAACACAATTGTTAAATTGCACTAGAGAAGACTATACCCTGAAATATGGGTTGGAGAAGGAGAGACCGTCCTATTTAGTGACATACTCATTGACTTACAGATAAAGACGTTATTTCACCCATTATCATGCAATTTTGGGTTACAGCTGTCGCAAGTTTCACAGAGCAAGTTTGATCAGGTGGTTTATAGTACAATTCAACAGAGCCGTGAGTTTCCAAATCGTGCAATTTGCCAACAGCAACACAACAATTAGTGCCTTACTACACAATAATGGGTGCAACAACATTTGCTATGTCCGGATACACTGCCTAAAGCACTCCTCTATACAACATGTGGAGAAGTACCTTTGAACTGAGAAATAACCTAATTTGAATATGCAAAGTATATTCAAGGCTTAATAAATGTGTAATTGTCCTTATTTGTATACAAAAGTTACATACTACACACAATTACTCAATAGCACATGCGATCACTGCTGAATAAATATACAGTGAAATGCATTTCCATGCAAAAATTGCCATAATCATAGTTTAATGAATAGGCCCCTTAACCTGCTGTGATCTTCCACACAGGAAAGGCACTTTCCTATGTGAACAAAAACTACTTTTCTGATGCCAGTGGAAACAGAGGGAGCGCTTCTAATGTGGCCATTGTGCTGGTGGACGGATGGCCCACAGATAAAGTTGAAGAAGCGTCTCGTCTAGCTAGAGAATCAGGAATTAACATTTTCTTTGTTACCATTGAGGGAGCTGATGAAAACGAGAAATCAAGTGTTATTGAACCCAACTTTGTAGAAAAGGTAAGGTCTATTTGCAATATTTTTCCAATTGTACTTTAAAATATGCCATATTGCACCTTTAAAGCACAGAGCCACTTAACATATTGAGGGTGCAGTTCTAGTTCTCTCTACCGTACTGTATTTCTATTCACTCTACATTGTAAAGCCATACTACTGTATTTACTCTACATAGTAGACCCATATAGCTTACTCACATCCATTAACACTCTCGTGTTTATGGCTGGTTCCTTTGAAAAATAGGACTACAGCATTTGTGAATGCCTATTTGTATGAAGAAGAAATACATTTTAGTACTGTACCAAGAACCGATGAAAATCTAGCGGACAGATATGGGACAGATAAAATTAGGCTTTTGCCAACGGGGATATAATCTCATATTTGTGTTAAAGGAAAATAAATCTATTCGTGGACCATAATGTGGGATCAACCACTTGAGTTCATTGACTAAAGTATGAAGCCATTCCTTCTTCTGCTGCTAATGTACAGTAATACCATTACAATAACAAACAAGAAGTTCACTAGCCATTCCATCTCTTTGCAGGCTGTCTGCAGAACCACTGGATACTATTCCATTAATGTACCGAGCTGGTTTGGCCTCCACAAGATTGTCCAACCTCTGGTGAAACGTGTGTGCGACACAGACAAACTGCTGTGTAGCAAGACATGCCTAAATGCTGCCGACATCGCTTTTGTCATTGATGGCTCCAGCAGCGTCGGTACAGGAAACTTCCGCACTGTTCTTCAGTTCATAGCTAACATCACCAATGAGTTTGAGATCTCAGACACAGATACAAGAATTGGTGCAGTGCAATATACATATGAGCAAAGGCTGGAGTTTGGATTCGATAAGTACAGTAACAAAGAAGATGTGATTAATGCGATCAAGAGAATAGGTTACTGGAGCGGAGGGACAAGCACTGGAGCGGCCATCACCTACGCCTCTGAACAGCTGTTCAGCAAATCGAAGCCAAACAAGCGGAAGATCTTGATTGTCATTACAGATGGCAGGTCCTATGATGATGTTCGTGTTCCAGCTTCAGCTGCACATCGGAATGGTACCCATTTGTTTCTGAGAGAACATCTATTGTATGTTTTAGAGCAGTGGAAGATGTCAACTGTTGCACATCTTTTAACGAAGAACAAATAGTTTCTTAGATAAAGGAGAATGAGATGAGTGGGCCTTTTTATCAATTGCCTCTCTTACTGCAGTGGTCATACATCAACTTTAAGCAGCTGTATCAACAATAAGACAACCTTCTATTAAATTAAGGCTGCGGACATGGTGCCTTCTCCCATGCGGAGGCGCGCAGAGGCTGAGGGAAAGCGGGTGCTTCCCCTGGCCAAGCTAGATGGGCTGTGGGGGGTGTTCCTAGTGATGTCATGGAGCTGGTTCGCCCTCATTGGGTGAAGCGCTCACGTGACCTGTATGTCGCGTTGAAAAATCAGTTTAACTGATTTCTCACGCAACGCGCACCCCCTCCCGCTTCTGCGCGGCCGCACGCCGCATGGACGCGAACCATGTCCGGGGCCTAATGCAGGTTTTCTTTCTAGACAACCCTAAAATCAGTCCTGTCTGCGTATAGGCAATTTTAGTGTTTGGCGCACCCATCCTAAGTCATGGTTCTTGCTACTACAATAAGTGGCTATTTGACTTTGCTTACTATTTAACAGTTGTGATTTGTTAGATATGATTTGTCAGATCTGACATATTATCTGAAATACAAAACAATAAGAGAAAAGAGGGCAAGTGAGGCAAAAATTAATGCATACTATTACTACATGTGCATATATGTAACACCTTTTCTTACTCTAATACTTTATATACACTGCTCCCTGCAATCCGTGCAGAAGCCAGAAGAAAAAAGACGAAGCAAAGTGTTTTGGTAGACGGATAACAAAAAATGCATATTTTAAATAAATCTGTTAGAGTAACTTTAGTAGGAGTTTATTACATAGATTATAGCCAATTTTAGCTGTAATTAATTTGCAAGAATAAATGGAGTGTTAGACAGGGAGAATACATCAGGGATTATTCATTACACTGAGATAGTGCTGATCAGGTCACTATGGCATGTAAACTCCCATTTACTTTAATGGGAGTTTCTGTGAGACGGTACCCCGATTGGCCCTATCGCAGTTTAGTGACTAACCCCTATGGTGTATGTCTTAGATCTAATAGTGTAGATAGAACCTTGGCTACTGCCAGAATGTAGATAGGGCAATTTCATAAACAAATCAGCCACTCGGCCATGCCTGCCCCACTCACTCAGCCAAGTCTGTCTCCACACTCAGCCATGCCTGCCTCCACTCACTCAGCCATGCCTGCTCAAATTTTCTCACCCATGCCTGCCCCCACTTACTCAGCCATGCCTGCCCCCACTTCCTCAGACATGCCTGCCCCCACTGGCTCAGCTGCTGACAATGAAACAAGAAATTAACAAAAAATTGCAGGAAAGCACTACATAAACCAGAAGGAGCTGCGAACGCATGTAGATGAAGATAGGGATGTAGCTATAGCCTGGGCAAAGCCTGGGGGCCCATGCTCTTGGGGAACCACTCTCCCTCCTTGTCGGTGTGCCCTGCTGACCATCTCTCTCTTCTCCCCCAGATAGAGACAAGCAGTGGGAGATGATGGTAAGCGGCGGGCCACCAGAGTGAAGCAGAGGATCAGCCGTCAGAAGAGTTAGGAGTTGCACGGAGGCAGAGCAGGATAGCTGGGGAGGAGTGCGCCCCAGTGGTCTGACCCGGAAGTCTTTCTTACTTCTGGTGTCTATGCTGCTACAGCTCGCTCCTCCCCGGCCGTCTTGCTCTGCATTCCGTGCAACTCCTCGGCCGACTGCTCCTCTGCTTCACTCTGGACGCCAGCCGCATTCCATCAGCTCCCACTGCTTGCCTCTATCACCACCCTGTCCCACAGGTAGCCATGGAGGAGGAGGAGGGGGAGGGAGGAGAGAGCTGGAGGAGGGGGATAGAGCTGAGAAGAGATGAGGAGGGATGAGGAGAGATGAGGAGGGGGAAGAGGGCTGGAGGAGGTGGAGAGAGCTGAGGAGGGATGATGAGAAGGGGAGAGCTGGAGGAGGGGGGGAGAGCTGGAGGAGGGGGAGAGAGCTGAAGGGGAGAGCTGAGGAGGGATGATGATGATGATGAGGAGGAGGAGAGATGATGATGAGGAAAGATGATGAGGAGAAATGATGATGATGAGGAGGAGGAGAGATGATGATGAGGAGGAGAGGAGATGATGAAGATGAGGAGAGAGGATGATGAGGAGAGAGGATGATGAGGAGAGAGAATGATGAGGAGAGAGATCTTCCAATTTAAACTGAGGCAATTTTTTCTCCTTGCATCTATGGAATACGTTCACTTATAATGGAGCCCTGGAATTTTTTTGCCCAACGACCCGAGCATCTCTAGCTACACCACTGGATAAAGACAAAACATAGTTTATTACATATCCTTAAAACATGCAGTGAAAATTAATCTGTGATAACCTCCATCTTTTAAGGATCTGAAATCAACTATGTTTTTTTTTTAATCCATATCTCTCTGTTCATGTTATATGATCCTCACCTACTTTATTTTGTTATTATATGGTTCACAATCAAATGATCTGCTTACTGTGTGCCACAAGACATAACAACTAATTTAATGTAGTTACCTTTATCTACCTATGTTATTTTCTATTTCGGAGATTCAGTGTCCAGAAAAACAAGGTACAATGGACGGATTAAAATGGCTATAAGGATTTCCATAGAAGCCAAACAAAAAGATGCAATTGAATTTGAATTTCATATCCGGTTTAATATTTTTACTCCGAATTTGTTTCCATCTACAGGGGTGATCGCGTATGCTGTTGGAATTGCCTGGGCTGCCCACGATGAGCTGGAATCCATTGCAACTGATCCTGATAAGGAGCACTCTTTTTTCGTGGATGAATTCGACAGCCTCTACAAATTTGTTGGGAAGATCATCCAGAACATTTGTACAGAGTATAACTCTCAACCACGGAACTGAAATGAGTGAGGGCAAAGGCCATTCCCTAATGCTTGGATCACAGGGTTTCTAGCAATAAATCCATAAACAATGCTGAATTAGGGACAAAGTTAAACAGAAGTCTGGTTCTGGGTACAGGTACGCTCGTGACCTAACCCATAACAGACCTGCTGAGTATAGCAACCCCCCTGCCCCCTTAAAAGCACTGAAGGTGTTAAAATAACATCATGTTATGTACCTGCAGTTTACACAACACACAATGAAGAAAGTGGTTTCTGATACACCATGATATTGCCCAAAAGCTTGATTTACCATGTACCACAAATGCACAAGCATTTACTGTAGTGTGTCCTTCTAAGCCTCTTCAGAGAGAGTGTGGAATTCAAGGTACAGTATGTGACCATGGATGACACACCTTATGACATTCTTACGATGTCATGCAGTTTCAAACGGTGCGATTGACGATGCTCTCTAAATAGAAGGCAGTCACTTCCTTTTCTTTTCAGGCTAAAGCAGGAGGGTTCCAAAATCATGAGATTGCTGTAAAAGGGGTTTCATGAGCATTGTGGCCGTATTTAAGTGGCGCCTCCTGGCACTGGAGGTTGTCTTTGGGATTAACACTGCCTGGATAATGTGGGTTTATGTGTTTAAACACAGGTTGAATATTTAGCAGAAAACAATAGAGTGGACATTAAACGATACAACATTGTGTTCTATTCCATTGTCCTGGAATAACACACCTAAAAATGTGACCACGTTATCAAACTCACCATATCTGATCTGGGCAATATGTGGTACAAACTCTACTATATATAGTTATATAGTTGCAGTGTTGTGTGTGTGTGGCATAACTTATCACCTGTTTTGGAAAGAAGTAGAGACCAGAAATGATCATGAGAGCTTTCATTGACAGTGTCATAATAAGTAAGGACTTCTGTATTTTTGCTGCTACCCTACTAACTCAGTGGGTGCTGTAGCAAAACATTCTCCTACAGTGTCTTCATAAAAGTCAAATATCAAATAGATTACTGCACAGTAAATCCATCCTTAGCCTGGGCAGGAAAATGTAATACTCAATCAGTTAATCAATATGGTGCAGAAAAGCAGTGCGTTAAAAGCCACTGTCAGAGGTAAACAGAATACAAGAATACTAGCACAAAACCCTATCCAGATTCATTTATATTCTATATTTTTTTGGAACATGACGCACAAGAAGATAATGACACAAAGCTGGTGATAGACAAGGTGTGGATTGTGTGCAAGTATTTTTAATTATGTCACTGATTTACTAGAAGGGATTTAAACTGCAGGTAACACCCAGCTTAACTGGTTGCCTAGTCACACCTGGCAAATATGTTTAACCCTTTCAGTGCTAAAGGGGACTACAAGTTATTGAATGGGCTAAGATGCGATTAATTGAAATGGGAACAAAAAAAAATGCAATGTACTCATGCTAATTAGAATGTATAGTTGAAAATAGGCACCCGCTGAAATGTGGAGGTTATAATCCTTTGAAAAGCCCTCAATAATATTGCCTTAGTTGTTTGACAATAGAGTCAAGACCATTATATAATGTGTGATATATATATATATAATTTTATACTGACAATTTATTAGTGAGAAAAAGTAGTAAAGGCCAAATAACTCAAAGGGTTTTATGACGGTTCTTTCCCTTGAGGACCATAACCTTCAGTATGAAAATAGTGTTCCAATGTCCTTCATTTTGTATATTCTGTCTACCATAAATTATAAATTATTTGGCATTAGTGGAGTTTCCTGCCCTTAAGCAGGATACTCATTTAAAAGGGAGTCCTTGTTGAAAACTCAATCTCATACACATACATAGGCATTTTTTAGCATATCACCTGTAGCCAACATTGCCGTAAAAATTAGCATTCAATCAAAATATCACCCAGGAACAAGAGAATTAAATTGAAAGCACAGGTGCATAAAGTGCATAAAATACTGTTTAGTCATATCAAAATGCTGGGTCGCGAGGTTTTGTGAAATGCTTTTGATCCTAGCTGTACATGACGGATGCTGCATGAATTAGCACATGTCAGAATTTAATTACTGTACCTATTCAAGTAGATGTATTGAAAAAGCTAAGAACAAACAATTCTTTTAAATTACATACTGTATATAGACCATTCCTTGGAAGGAATTTTATTTCACATGACTTTCGGGAACCAAATTACTTGTTACTCACACACTATTACAACAAAAAAAAACGCCTCAGTGCTACATACAATATGACAAATATACAGTAGTTAAAAATATATCTGTTTATAAGGGAGGGTTATTTAGTTAAATTCTTTGGCCAAAGCCGTTAAAGCTTGCAAACCACACCAAGGTATCTCCTCTTTTGCAAGTCCTAACATTACTGTACCCACAAAAGGCTCTCCTAACCTCTCTAATGGAGGGAGAACTGTCTTAATAGAAGGGTAATTCACAGGTGCATAGAACTGACATTTAAAAGTGGGATGAGTGAGCTTGAAACACATACTGTATAACATTTTGAAACACTGGTGGAATTATTTTTTCTCCTTGTTATACATTATATGTATAAACAATGGTGGTTATGGCCAATATTTGTATATGTATAGCAATGCATGATTTTAATTTGAATGACCGAAAGGTGCCTTACTGCTTAGCACTGTTTAGTATATTTGGCCTTATGTATCTTGCTCGACGAAGGGGTGTAATGTTCAGCAAATGTACCATTTGGAACACAATATACAGATCTATTTCAGAATTTGGTTTGAGCCAGTCTGAGTTATCATAGCGTCTTTTGCATACTTACACAGGAAGTTTTCCTTTATAACAGGAATAATCACCAAATTAGTAAGTCGGCGCAGTCTGAAGTACATCTGAAAATAGTATGTATAAATCTGTATTTCCTTCATTATTTTTCTCCCCAGCCTTTATGTTTTATTGACTTTAGCATTAGCTGGCAAGAAACTTGAGTCAAGTATATTTGATACATGACACACATTTACAGCCGATATGACACAAATACTCAAGCGACAGCTGCATACTGATAAGTTCTACAGCAAACTGGTAGAGAGATGGAGCACCGACATTAATAAGAACATTGATTTAAAAATATATATTTTTTTAATTTCGTGATTTAAAAATTAAATAAACGGATATGGTATACTCATGTAAATAGTCCTTGGGAGTTTAAATAATGAAAATACCAACAGCAAATAGCATCATGAAAACATGTTACATACTCAATTTGTGTCAAATATGCACCCATGTTTGTAATATAGAAAAATATTAGAGCCACATGGCAAATATCAATGAACAATTGAGAAAAATAATCGAGAAATAGAATTGTGTCTGACGAAGGGGCTGCACCCCGAAACGTTATGCCGGTCCCCTAGGGCAGCGGTGCACTAGATTTTCTGGGGGGGGGAACGCGGCAGTTATAGAGGTCCCGCGCTCTCCCCCAGGCATTTAAATTAAATGCCGGGGAATCGCGCGAGTCCTCTATAATACACTTCCCTTCCAGTGATGTGTCGTCCTGGTAACCCGGCGTCAAATTATGCCACGGGGTCACGTCACCATGGCAACATGACACCACATGACCGGTGCGTCATTTCACGCCGGGGTCGAGCGGGTGGTGGGGGGGAGGGAGAAGGGGGGTGCGAGGCGCCGAGGAGAGCAGGCAGGGGTACACACAAGGAAAAGTTTGCGCACCCCCTCCCTACGGTGTTTGTATCTAATATTTGTCTCAATGGTTCATTGTGTGCAGTGTCTGCTTTGTTCTAATTCTAGAATCCTTATTCGATGGTTTTTCCACCTTAGACACTTACACCCATATAATTAGTACCATTTTTAATTTGTTGTTGGACGTTCTATTTTGCATTCTTCCTTTTTTCTTGGTCTTTTTTCTTGGTGTTGCTGAAAAGCAGCAGGACAGATATCACACTACATTAACCACCCAGGCATGGTGAAGGTAGGCAGATTTTTTTCACTTCGCTAACCAATTTCTCCAAATGTACAAAGCTGTGGGATGCTAAAAACATATAGAGACAAATACAATCAGGGCTTTTTCTGCGCCGGTACGGCATCCCGGCACCTTTTTGTTTCTGAGTGCCTCTTACATTCTCTCCCTGCTCCTCCTCTCCGACATATTCTCCTTGTGAGGCCATGATGCGTTGCCTAGACAACACGATGTCACATGAGGCCGTGATGTCACGGCAATGCGACTTAGCTAGAAGAGATGAGGAGCAGGAGAAGGTAAGAGGCTCCACACTTTCCCGGGAACTAGCACCTATTTTCTCACCAAAAAAAAAGCACTGAATAGCATAATCACGTAGTGCAAAGTTCTAGTAGCTACAGTAGATTGGTTGGAGAAGTGTGGGTTTGTTGTAGGTTGTAGTGCCTTTTAACTCTTTGCTGTCCGAGGGGGCGTTGCAGGCAGCAGCACAGTTAATTTCCCAACATAGATTAAATAAATTGTACAGAGTTTTCAAAACCTCACATTTATTCATACTGATGGAGAAGAAATATGTGATGTTTTGAAAGCTCTACTGTATATACACTATTGCGATAAAGAACTATTTTTGCATTTAATTTTTTATTCTTCAGTATCACTATACGGTGTTTTGAATGATCATTTTCAGATAGGGATGGAAGGGCAACATTTGTTTTCAAATAATCACAAACTGCTGATTTTATCTAATAGGAATATTCGATGTGATTATCCTTTATGCCAATGCGCCAACATAACTTTCACGGTTCGTGGAAAACAATAACAATAGCGCTCAAAACAAACCCAAAATATGATAATAATAATGATCACTATTGTGACAGTGGTAATGTGATAAATACAATCAGTGACAGTGCAAAAACAGTGATAGTGCACGTGCCTATTTAAAGTGCATATATAAGGTGAAAAAAACCTCAAAATAAACTACAACCCTTGAAAAAAGACTGTTTCACTTGTCTCCTCATGGATAATTTTCAAAGCGTCAGGGGAGTTCGTCTCGAAGTCATAAAAAATAGAAAAAACATATCATAGTGCAAAAATGTTTAAAGAGTGAAAAAAGTGAAATTTCTTCCAAAATGACTACTCACATTTTAAGTAGTCAATTTAGACAGTCATCCAACCAGATACCCAGAGGAATCGCGAGCCGCTGGGCTATCCGCCAACTGCTACATATGAGTGCCCACATCGACCGTATGACGTGTAAGCCTTGAATCATGTTTTGACAATATAATTGTATTACCTCTACACTATATGGTCTCTCTCTTGTTTCTCCCTTGGAGGTTGTGATTGGTGGCTGCTGTTCACACATAGGGCGCATCCACCCCTTAAGTTGGATGACTGTCTAAATTGACTACTTAAAATGTGAGTAGTCATTTTGGAAGAAATGTCACTTTTTTCACTGTTTAAACATTTTTGCACTATGATATGTTTTTTCTATTTTTTATGACTTCGAGACGAACTCCCCTGACGCTTTGAAAATAACTTTCACGGTTACCATTGTATATTGACACATGTATTATTATACATGCTATTTAACATTCTACATTCTAAAAAAACAAAGTGTTGTTTTTGTATGTGATGTAAAACCAAATACCGGTACCAATATCGTCAAGATTTGATGACTTTCAGAAAATAAGATTTCCCCACACTGTCTGTGAAAGTTTAAGTTGCACCATATCTAATCTAATTTGTAATTATCCTGAATTTTATCATGTTTCTGCAACACTTGCCAGGGATTCTTTTTAACATTACACATTTCTTTTTTGTTACATATTTCAAAGACATTTTTGGCCATGCGTCCCATAATATTCAGCGAGACTACGTTTTGCACAGTAGTGCTGGCCGACTGACTTGGGGTTTGAGAAGAGAAATCTTTTCACTCATTAGTGATGAATGTCAAACGTAGAAATATAGTTCATGTGGTGAATAGCAGCACATGGCTACAATGAGCCTTCCCTGATATGAGCTGGATGTAAGTTTATAAACTAATTTCCGACTGATTTGGCTCCAGCATCCGGATTATCCTCATAATGCAGGAAGTGAGTTAGAAAGAGTTGCCAAGTTCACATTTTATTGTGTTTCAAAAATACATTTTGCGCCCAAAGGATGTAATCGCTCTGACTTAATTAGCTTGAGAAGTTATTAACCCCTTCACTGTTGTCCATTATTTCCCAGGTTTTAAGGGATTACATAAACATATTTCAGCATTCATTTAATTTTCTTAAGGTGATTCTAGACAGCACAGAAAAGCTTTCTAATGGATATTTTAAAGCTCTTAAATGTGTACCTTTTAAGAAGATGCTACTGCAATAGGACCACATAGGAGCTATATTTGCTGGTTGATAAGCCGTACCATTGATGCAACATCTGCAATAAAGGGCAAACCAAATCACTCTTTTCACATGTTGGGTTGTTGCTTCCGTTATATGTTTGAGATTAAAATGGTGCCCTACTTAAAAAGAAACAAGATTATTATATAATAGATATTATATAGATATGATTATTTCTATACACTTACAGCCTTCACAAAAGTCATGCATGAATTCTCTAACCCACACTAATATCCAACAGGAAAGTATTTTATCATATTGGTTCTTATAGTGGTGTCTGGGGGGGAAATACACGACATTGGGGGGGAGCATTAGTTATTATTGTGTCCTAAAATGTGTCTTGGGTCTCTGCTCTAGACAAAGAACCAGGTACAGACATATTCTGTTTTACTTTACATTGTCCATGTATCAAACGTGGAAGTCCAACACTATTAGAAATCGTTGAACTAGGCTAGATATAAAATCCCATACATTATAATCTACAATGTTCCATGTAATAATACTATTATATTTAGGAATGGACACACATGGGTATTATAATGGGATACTTTTTTTATCTTCTACTCTTTTGTACTCGAAACCATTGTTGCATAAAGAACAGTCAAGCGAGCAAAAGAGAACATGGGTTACCTGAAGGTGTTGATGTAATTTATGAGAAAGTCTTGACTAAAATATACATTTTATATCAATTTGGTTGTATGTTTGTTTTAGAAAGATACAGAGAGTTCTTTTTCATGTTATATATGTGCTCTATAAGAGTTTTTCATTACGATTCGCTTTACCTTTTTGCAATAAAAATCATCAAAATACTGTGTTTTCGTAATGTTTTTTTTTGTCTCTACTTACATTATTTTGCAGGTAGCGATACTCAAATATTCAGTTTCTTCATAGATGTACTATAGTTTGGAGATGCGATCTGGAGCCATTTCAAGTCTCTTCTTCAGATGTGCCGTTTGATGACAAATCATGGTTCACCTACAAGTATCAACATCAATTGTACCAAAGGTTTAAAGAATGTGTTGTGTTGTGATGAGTCTTTCAACACTTCAGCAAATGTAAGGTCTCATGCTAAGAAACAGAAAAATATTTGTATGCCAAGTAAATAACAGATTTGGCTAACCTTAATCTGCCACCTCACTCAACATATCATATGACAGGAGTAGCCAACTCCAGTCCTCCAAGGCCGACAACAAGTCAGGTTTTAATGATATCCCTGCTTCAGCACTGGTAGCTCAATCAGTGGCTCAGTCAACGACTGAGCCACCATGCTGAAGCAGGGATATCCTTAAAACCTGACCTGTTGGCGGCCCTTGGGTACTGGAGCTGGCCACTCCTGGCTTAAGGCTTGTCTGAGGAAGAGACGAGTTGGTCCTTCAAGCTGGCATATTGATAAATATTCGTTAGCTAACAAAAAAATAATCCAACAGTTAGTTGCATTTGCTTGTTTGTGCCATTGACATGACCAGCAGATAATGCCGGGTCGCAGTGCAATATTCCGCATCGGCACTTAGTGAATCTTCCCCATTATATGTTATTCACAGGCCCAGTGCTAGAGTTCTCATTAAATCAGGATGTTCTTTTCTTTCCAATTTCCAAAGAATGTCAAATACTTCTAATTAGGTAGAAAGAGATTGACTCATTATCCACTGCTCGTTTCATGATCCTTCATAACAGCCTTAGGATATAACATCTAGATAAAAGGCTTTATTGAACAGGTATTTTCCACAGACACATTGGCCATGCTCTGTTAAAATGGAGTTAAAACAAATATCGGGTGCTTTCACCGCAAAGTCATCAACATTACGGTCAAATTTTACCAGCGGCAATATTTTAAGGTAAGTCATTAACTGGACCATTAATTACAGAGTTATTTACTGTATGGTGATACAATGGGGGAGGGTAACAATATACTTCTACCATATGGTTATGTAATGTAAATTATTATAAACCCTAGAGCAGAGAATGCATTAGCCCTTTTGATGTCTGTGGTACGGCAGAGGCACCAAAGGGATAATATTAAACACAAACTACACTACCTACCCTTCCCTCTACCCCGCTTGGCTACCTAAGTCTTCGTCCATAGTGCAGGTTACGTAGCTCGCGCCGAAACAAACACTAGGACGGCAATGTAGTAGAGCATAGTGCGTGCACATGCGCTACAGGGAGAGCAGCGCTTCGCAATACAAACAAGTTTGTTTTGCAAGCGCGACGCCGTGGAGGAGGAGGAGCGTGGGAGTTAGCGCGTCCTACTAGGGACAAAGTGTTCAGGGTGGATACTACGCGACGTGTGTGCACTTACGTGCGCGCGCACGATCGGCACACTACAATGTTTTTAAACGAACCATGTCACATTGCAGCTTCTTGTGGCAGCAAAGTACAGCATTGACGCTGCTACATTTGCTGCCACAACCGAAATTGATTTTTCGGGCTGCAGTCGCGTCACGTGAGCTGGTTCAGCAAACCAGCTCGGTGACACGTTCGCCACGCCCCCCGCCACGCCCCCAAACGTTGCGATCCACCTCCTGCAGCTAAGGCACAGATCGCTGGGCTGCATGAGCGTGCGCATGGAAGATCGCGGCCGTAGTATCCACCCCGAACTCAGCCTAAGAAGCTAGTAAAGCATTGTCCTGTTTGTAAGGCACACACACATCTAATGGTGGCCACTAGGTGTCACTACTATTATTACTAGCTTTTTCACTATTAAACACCCTATTTTGTCAAGGAAAACACATATTTGTATGTACAGTACGTATGCATAATTTTATTTATGTAGCACCAACCATGTACACAGCACTTTACAGCATTACAATAAGAGTTAAACACAATACAAACATTGGGCTTAAGTGCAACAGGTAAATTACAACATACGGCTAAAGGAGACTGCTCCAAAGAACTTACAATCTATATTTATGCTCTTAACCACTAACCACTCTTTTTAGATCAACTTTAGTTTTCAAACTTAAATGATCTCTGTGGCTACCAGATATTCAACTTCTCATATGTATATATTTAACTATATCTAAATGTGTTTATCAAATTTTGCATTTCCAAATGCTTGCCACATTTTTCATATTTATTTAGATTACTTTAGTTAATGTGACAGTGAATTGATTTATTTAATTTCATCTGAACAGTTCCCCTTACTCTTTTTTTAAACAACTCCCCTTCTCCCCCCCCCCCCCACCTCCACTCCTCTCCTCACACACCTCCTCTTTCCTCTCACACGGTCTACCCCCCCACTCAATTCTTCCACCTCCTAACCCTACTCAATTTTTCCACCCGCCACCCCACTCAATTCCCCCCCACCCCACTCAATTCTTCCATCCCACTCAATTCTTCCACCCCTACCCCACTCAATTCCCCCCACTCAATTTCCCACACACACACACACACGCACACACGCACACACGCACACACGCACACACTCAATCACACACACAATTAATCACAACTCTTCACACTTTACCTTGAGGCACTGTCTCTCGTCCTGCGTTGATGAAATTGGGAACATCTTGTGGTGCGATGCGATGAAAGTAACAGGCAGGGGAGAGAGAAGGAATGCGGAGGAAGGATGAAGTGCCGGCCAGGCCCCCAAAGGGAGCAAGTAGTAAGAGAAGTTCACGAAAGAGCCAGGTTGCTGACCACTGACCTATGCTGTAGCTGCAGCAGGGGCCGTACATTAAGTACTGAAGGGCCACATGCGGCCCGCAGGTTGGCCACCCCTATCCGAGACAGCGACCCATTCTGTTGCAGATGCTGTGGTGAGAATGTGTAAAACATTCTTACAACATTTTTAAAATTGTCAGCCTTCACAAATAAACTAGCTCTACTTATCTAAAAAATTTGCCAGACATTTTACATTCAAATGAAATTCTACGTTCTTCCACTCTTAATAGTTATGTGCAAAAAAAAAAATGGAGTTTGACATTTTAGAAAAAGTAATAAAAACAACATAATGCCAACCTTGATATTTTCACACGTCTGGAGGTCCTGGTGTTTTTTATTAAAGGTGCAATCTAATTTTGGCAATCTAAAAACGATATTTTACATAACTTTGATGTTAATCTTCAGGGCTAGATATATTTCATAGAGTAATGGCCAAAGCATCATTTTCTCGTCCGTTTTTTGTTTATTTTATAAATGCAGCAGTTCCTTACATTTACGGCAATGTCATTATCTAAACACCAGAGTATGCATTATGGGCTTACAGTGGGCATGCATATTACTGTAGCACCTGTCACACACCCCCTCCCCCCCTATCGGCGATCATGTAGCTTCCTGGTGTATTCTAGTGCTGGTGTATACCTGTTACATATTTACATAGTAGATGAGGTTGAAAAAAGGCATACGTCCATAAATTTCAACCTATGCTAAATTTAGTCAACAGATACTTTATCCTATATCTATACTTCCTTATTGATCCAGAGGAAGGCAAACAAAAACTCCAGTGTCATATCATCCAATGATATCTCATAAGGGAAAAATAGATTCCTTCCTGACTCCAAGAATTGGCAATCAGATTATTCCCTGGATCAACATTCTTCCCATGTATACTTATTTGGTATATCCCTGAATACCTTTCCTTTCTAAAAAGATGTCCAACCTTTTTTTGAACAAATCTATTGTATCTGCCATCACAGTCTCCATGGGTAATGAATTCCACATTTTAAATGCCCTTACTGTAAAGAACCCTTTCTTTGTTGCTGGTGAAATCTCCTTTCCTCCAACCTCAAGGGATTCCCCCAAGTCATTTGTACTGCCCTTGGGATGAATAGTTCTTTTGAAAGCTCCCTGTACTGTCCCTGAATATATTTGGATATAGTTATCATATCCTCTCTTAGACGCCTCTTTTCTAATGTAAATAAATCTAATTTAGCTAGCCTCTCCTCATAAATTAGATTGTCCATCCCCTTTATTAATTTGGTGGCTCTTCTCTGCACTCTCTCTAGTTCCATCATGTCTTTTCTAAGGAGTGGTGCCCAAAATTGTACTCCATATTCAAGGTGTGGTCCTACTAATGCTTTGTAAGGGGGCATAATTCGACATCCGAAGAAAGGAAAGACTCTCAACCCGAGGTTTACGGGGATTTCCGCTACGTATTCGACAAAGCACGATCAGAGGCCCATACCTCTCCATCGTCCTTTTGATTGTCCCATTGATCTTCTTCCCGGTTCGGTCCCCCCCAGGAGAGTTTCCTATCCACTCTCTCTTCCTGAGACCAAGGCCACGAGGGAATATATCCAAGACAATCTGCAGAAAGGCTTCATCCGAAAATCCTCTTCCCCAGCTGGTGCAGGCTTCTTCTTTGTAAAAAAGAAAGATGGATCATTACGTCCCTGCATCGATTACAGTGGCCTTAAAAAAATAACCGTTAAAAATCACTATCCTTTACCTTTGATTTCTGAACTTTTTCATCACCTTCAAGGGGCCACCATTTTCACTAAATTGGACTTACGCGGGGCCTACAATTTGGTGAGAATTCGCCAGGGGGACAAATGGAAAATGGCCTTCAACACACGTGATGGTCACTATGAATATCTTATTGTTTACTTGGATGACATACTGATTTTTTCCAAATCCGTCCAAGAACACGTCGAACATGTCAAACAGGTACTACAACATCTTTGCGAGAACCTTCTCTTTGCTAAACTAGAAAAATGTCACTTTCATCAAACATCCACAACATTCCTGGGGTACATCATCTCAGACACAGGTCTCACCATGGACCCAGCTAAAGTCAAGGCGGTACTGGATTGCCTCGTCCTACTACTTTGAAGGCTGTACAACGCTTCCTAGGCTACTCCAATTATTACTGCAGATATATTCCTAAAATTTCCTCTGTGGTAGCCCCCATAACAGCACTTACTAAGAAAGGTGCAGATCCTGCCTCATGGTCATAAGCGGCCATTCAAGCTTTCGACCAATTAAAAAACGCCTTTGTCTCCGCACCCATCCTCATACATCCGGATCCCAAACTGCCCTTCACCCTCGAGTTGGATGCATCCGCTGTCGGGGCCTGAGCCATCTTATCTCAGAGAAGGACACCTCAGGTGAGACTATGTGCTTTTATTTCTAAGAAATTTTCTTCCGCAGAGCGAAATTATGATGTCGGCAACCGGGAGCTTCTTGCCATTAAACTAGCCCTAGAAGAATGGAGGCATCTGTTAGAAGGCGCTGAGAACCCCATCACTATACTGACTGACCACAAGAATTTGCTGTATATTGAAGGTGCCCGATGCCTAAGTGCCCAGCAGGCTCGCTGGGCTCTTTTTTTTTCTCGTTTCAATTTTATTATTTCCTTCTTACTAGGTTCCAAGAATGTCAAGACCGACGCCCTTTCACGTCAGTTTTCGCTTGACGACAAATCCGAGGACCGCCTGGAGTCTATACTTCCTTCTAAACTCATACTTTCAGCCAACACGTTTGACGCCTTGAATGATATTCTCACAGACCAGCCTAACATCCCTGATAATATTGAAGTTCCGGAGGGTCGCCTCTTCATCTCCCCACCCTTTCAGAGAAAGGTTCTAGAATGGAGTCATTCTTCAAAACTTTCAGGACATCCAGGTACGAGAAGAACCACCGACCTGGTCGAGCGGACATTCTGGTGGCCCAGCATTCAAAAGGATATCAGGGAATTTGTTGCCGCATGCTCGACTTGTGTCTGTAACAAAACTCCTAGAAGCAAACCACCTGGCCTTCTACGTCCCCTTCCAATTCCGGACCGCCCATGGACCCACATGTCCATGGACTTTATAGTTGAGTTGCCGGTATCTAAGGGGATGAACACCATCCTCGTGGTCATAGATTGCTTCTCTAAGCAAGCACACTTTGTCCCACTGAGAGGTCTTCCCAATTCTTCCAAAATGGCCGATGTCTTTGTCAAAGAGATCTTTCGTCTGCATGGAGTACCACAAGCCATCGTCTCTGATCGGGGTCCTCAGTTCATCTTAAAATTTTCTCTACAATTCTTCTTGGGTTACTATCCGCAAATCAACGGTCAGACAGAGCGTACCAACCAGTCTTTGGAGCAGTTGTTTTGTCTCGGACACCCAGGACGACTGGACTGATCTCCTCCCCAGGGCTGAATTTGCACACAATTACCTGCGCAGCGAGTCCACCATGGAGTCACCCTTTTTCATTAATTATGGGTTTCACTCACCTCTTCTACCCATCACCACATCCTGCTCTAGGGTACCAGCAGCGGATAACCGGATCCGTCTTCTACATGCTTCTTGGAGTAGGATTCAAGAGAATCTCAGGAAGGCAACATCTAGGCAAAATATGGCGGCTTACCGCCACCGTCGCAGGATCCCTGAATACAACCCGGAGACATGGTCTGGCTTTCATCAAAAAGTATTCGCCTCAAAGTGCCCACGTTAAAATTGGCACCCAGGTTCCTCAGACCCTTTCCTGTCCTGGAGAGGGTCATAAGTGGCTTATCGTCTACGCCTCCCCCCATCCTTGAGAATGCCCCCTGTATTCCACGTTTCCTTGCTGAAACCTGCTGTTCAGAATCCTCGTTTCCACGATCCTGTCTCGTCCCCAGCTCCTCTCCTCGTTCAGAGTCAACAGGAGTACGAAGTTCAATCCATTCTAGACTCCAGGATCTCTAGAGGAGCAATACAGTATCTAGTACACTGGAGAGGTTTTTGACCTGAGGAACATTCCTGGGTTCCTTGTCAAGATCTTCACACGCCCAGACTCGTTCGGGCTTTTCACCAAAGATACCCTTTCAAACCTGCCTGGAGAGACCCGGAGGTCGCTCCTGAAGGGGGGGTACTGTAAGAATTGGGGAGTCACACAGGAGACGTGCCAGCTGCAATCCTCCTAGGCACCCTACCACACTCAACAGAGCAGCCAATGAGGGTCACCAATGCTAATACCTCCACACTGTCTTCCATTTCATTGGCCGTCCTTCCTTTTATATCCTCAGCTGTGCCACTAGCAAATTGGCTGAGCATAAACCTATGTTTCACTGCTGCTTGCCTCCAAAGTCTTGTCTTGTTGTTCCTAGCTCTCCGTTACTGACCCCAGCTTTCTATTGGACTCCGCTCTTCTCTACTCCTGACCCCAGATACCCTCGACGATCCGCACCTCTCCAACCCCGACCTCGGCAATGTACCACGACTACTCTCTACTCTCCAATCTAGATCACGGCTTATAGTACCTGCAATGTTCCGCTACTCTGCAACCCCAACCTTGGCAAGTATCATGGCTATCCGTACCTCTCCAATCCCAACCCGGCTAACTCGACAATCCTAATTTCCAGATGCGCCCTCGCGGCTGTGGGTGGCATTTATATCTACCCCCACCTCGGCCTCGCAGTCCCGCTTTGTCTGTGGTGAGCACTGCGTTACAAAGACAAGTCAGCTGCCAGTGATTTTAGCTTTCCTAAAAGCAAATCTGGGTCCCATACTACTGTCTTTAAATCATTATCCAATTGGACGGTGGCCCAATGCTTATGAATTATAGAACGTATTTTGATCACTTGCTTGCTAAATTGAGTTACAAACAATGGTGTAGATGAAGTGTCTCCTTGAAATTTATTGGCCTGTGCCTTATTTGGACCACATGTTTAAGAAGGAATTAGTCTATCTATACCTTCTGAAAGTCTTGTTGTAACTCCTGAAAGCAAATCTTGTTGCCATCTGATTGGCTTGTATATCAAAGTTTTCTTCATTTGAGTAGAGTCTCTTGAGCTGGAGAAACTGTCGTTTGGGGATCCCCCTGATTTAAGGGGCTCAGATGGCTACTTTCAGCTCTCAGGTAAGTGTTTCTGGAATTAATTTTCCTATACACATCAATTTGTATTTTGCCCTGTACATCAACATATAATAAAATATCCAAATAGTGAATGTTATGTAAATTCTATCCAAAGGTGAATTTGAAATTGAAATTATTAATACTAAGTGTTTGTATAAATGTGTTCAATGTGTCGTGAAACCCCCTTGCCAACTAAAAATCAAATTGTCTATCGTTTAAAAAAAAACTATTTCTAAAAACTAAAAAAAAATGGGATACATTCCCGAAAAGGATTGGAGTCACCAAAAATAAAAGTGGATTTGCGCAGTTCCATAAATACATTCACGTAAGATGGGGCAAACAATGTCCCCACTGTTGTGCCTCCAACTTGTAAATACAGTGTGAATCAAAAGAAAAGTAGTTGTGAAAGTAAAAATGTGATCAAATCTAACCGAATGGTTCGTTGTGCCATAGATAAATGTGGACCTTGTAGAAAGTGTTGGATAGCTGTTAAAGCTGCAGTTCAAGCTCCCGTTTTTTTCAATTCAATATGTGCATCAATACAATCTGCACACTGAAAAGTGATTCGCTAAGTTGCCGATCAATCAATTTTCCTGTGATCAATCGGCGAAGATTCGGCTCAGGGATTCATTAAATCTCTGTTAGTGCAGCAAAAGACTACCTAAGATGCAAAGTTCTGGGTAGAAGATAATGTGAGCAGGCACACTAGATACAATTGGTGCACTGCAAGAGAGAGGGCAGGACTCAAGAGCCAGAGCCTGTCTCAGAAGAGGAAGGGGATGTGACTTTGTAAATGGTTACATTAGAATACATTAAAAATGTCTTTAAAAGTTTTTTTTTTGTTTTTTTTAAATGCTACAAGTATTTTCTCATAGTACAGAACTGTTTTTTTTTTTTTTTTTAATTACGGTCTTTTCTTACACTCAAAAAACTGTTTCCTTTACCTGTAATGCTAATCTCTTTGCTCCAGTCGATGTCCACATAATGAAATCACCCAATATTAAATATGACCCAGTTTTACGGCCTTCTCCATTTGCAAACGTATTTTGGTTTCCTCTATCTCATAGATATTTGGTTGTTTATAGCTTATCCCTTATAAACTTTTTTTTGTACTTTTACCTCAACTGCCAATTTCTATCCAGAAAGTCTCTACATTTTCACCATTCCCTTCATAAACATCTTCCCTTATAACAGGTTTAAAAATCTGGTTTAACATATAAACATACTCCAGCACCTCTTCTGCTTGCTTGATCTCTTCAAAAAATTAATGGTCATCTAAATGAACTGCCCAGTCATGAGTTTCATCCCACCATCTTTCATTAATGCCTAAGATATCACATTGCTCCCTTCTGGCTATTATTTCAAGATTCCCCCATTTTATCTGCCAGGCTTCTTGCCTTAGCGAGCATGCACATAAGGTTGTTACCAGCCTGTGTTATTGTTAGCGTATTCCCTCCCATTAATTTTGGTCTTTAGAAGCTTACTACTACCATCTGTATTTAATATAGGTATTGTCACGTTGTGCTCACCACAAACAAGACGAGACCCCGGTACTGAGATGGGAGTAATAACGAACACCAGCCACAGGCACGGGGGCCACGTCCGGAGTGTAGGTTTGCCTTGACAGCCGGGTCAGGGATGTAGAGATCAGAGTAGTCTTTATACTTGCCGAGTTCAACGTAGGAGATATCTGGAGCGTAGAAGGTACTTTTGCCGAGGTCAGGGTTGGAGAGTGGAGAATGGTCGAGGTACAATGCCGAGTTCAGGATTAGAGAGGAGCGAGGAGTCAGAGATAGCCAAGATCAGGAGCCAGAGGTTGGGGTAGTCAAAGCAAGCCGGTTCGGTACACAGAAGATCAACTGGAATAAAACAACAGGACAGGAACAAGGCAGGAACAGCAAGGGTGAACACAGGTAACAAGAATCTATGCTCAGCCAATGTTCCTGTGACATTGGTGATCATATATAGGCAGGATCAGCCAGCACCTAAGGGGGTGGATGGGGGCGCGACCCCCACGTCAGCCGTGATAGGTATAAGGCTTCCAAGAACAGGTGTAGCTGTTGTGCAGCTAATGAATGCATCTATGAGCAGGTGTAGCTGTTGTGCAGCTAATGAATGCATCTATGAGCAGGTGCAGCTGTTTGTGCAGCTAATGAATGCTTCTTTGAGCAGGTGTAGCTGTTTGGCAGCTAGTGGATCTTGGCACGGAGCTTGGGGGCGTGGCGCACGTGTCTCGTGCGAGCTCCGTGTGCAGTCAGTGTGCGGCACGATCCGGGGGCAGAGCCTGAGTCCGCGGCGTCGGATGACACCATTTTGGCGCGCGTGCATGCTGCGCGCATTTGGTAAGGAATGCAGTCCGTTGGCAACCTGCGCGTGCGCGGTGGTGCTCGGGAGGATGCGCGGGACGGTTGCAAATCTGTAGGCCTTACAGGTACCTCCCTGCTTTCCAAACTCCCTTTACTCCCACTCCACCCCCATGACCCATAGCTATTTCCCCATCCCTATCTATTCTGTCCAGTCCATTACCTCTTGCTTGTCTTTCCCCCTCCTTCCTGGTTTCTAAGGAGCAAACTGATTTTTTTTATTTTCCTTCTAAATGCAGACAAATTAAATATTAATTAGCTCTTTGCAAAATGATAACAGATTGTCAAATTATTCTGAGAATGTGGTTCGGGGAAAATATTTTTTTTTGTATACCGCTAAAAGAACATTAAATATTAATTGTCTAATCTTTTTAAGTGTCTGTAATATTGTATTGTATAGCTTACAGCATTGTATATAAAAAATGTATCTTGTGTAAACACATATATGATAGTGTCATATTTTCTGAGAGCTGCTACGCTGTACCTTAGGGCCCATTTACTTAATGGTGTATGGGTTAGTATTGCTTTGGAAGTATGGAGCATTATCCAATGCCCATCATTTGCATCAACAATGGAATCGATCAAAACATTTACAAACAACAGGCACGAACAATGTATTTGCTGTCTCTTAACTGGTCCCTTTTCACTCTAACAATGGAACTTTCTCAGGTCTACTATGCAAACGTAACCAATCAATGAAGACAGAGCAAATACATTGTGAGCACCTGCTATATTGTGTATGTATATAAAAACAATACGCATGCCACATACACTGGCGACACACTTTATCGCAGTGCGGCCAGATCCGCAAGCCGGGAGATTTCCCGGCTTGCTAGTGGCCGCCCCTCGGCGTGCCGCGCGTCATAGACGCGCGGTCACACGTCTTCGGGAGCCTGCGCCCCCTGCACGCGCGTCCAGGGCTCCCCGAGGGAGCCCTGGTGTCCCGCGATCTGCGGGACGGCGGCAGGGGGTTCCGGGGGACCCGGCGGACCCGGCAGCGGGAGGGAGAGCGCCCCGATCGGAGGGCGCTCTTCCGCTGCTTCGGAGCGCGCCCGTCACACTCGGGCGCGCGCCAGGCTACTGCTGCGGCACAGAACGGGCAAATGCTCGAATAAACTGTGCCGCAGCAGTATACCCACACTAAAGATAAAGCTCTGTGGTTTTTAATGTGCCAGGAATGGAGGAGCTAGAGCTGGTTCACAATTCTTAAACACAAAGGACATTGCGGCTTACAGTTAACTAAGATAACTTGGCATAATACAAATACTGACTCGTTCAAGGCCCGCAGGGACTTCTACTCTCTTGAATATTATAGGATTGGTGCTTCTGCTCCATTTACAAGATTGTTCCGACAGGAACTATGTAGCTTGACCTTCCCTATGTGGCAAAATTGGCCACCCCCAGTAGGGTCTAGTGCTGGGTTACTTATTTATTTTTTCACAAAGGTCCACCCAACTTTAATATATAGGGGAGAAATTCACTAAGCTCTGGTAAGGGGTATTGGATCTCAACCCCACATTAACTGCTATTCAAGTCAGTGAGTCCTGGCCATTAGGTCTATTCTATTTGTACAAGGCTGGTTCACTCTCTCCAGTGCAGTTATGAAACTGAAAGCAAAAGATGAGTTCCACATTTGAGTTACCACAGTTTGGCAGCTACGTTGAGAAAGTGCATGCACAGTTTTGCTCACTGTACCTCCATTGAAGGGAAGGGCAGCAGCATGAGCAGAACAGATCTTCTGCTTAGTAAATCTGGTCTTAGCTTTCTTAATATGGAACTTTTATATTTGTCTCTGCATTCATTTCATTTCCCATTGTTTCCCTCTCATTAGATCATTAGACAATACAACATTTAGGGTGGTGGAAATGAATTATTACAATTCATCATTATTCTTATTACAAATCCATCTTTTTAAGGTAGAATGTAGCCTTCTCCTCTTCTAATTTTGTTTATTGATTACAGTACATATATAACACTTTAATATTTTCCACTCTTCCAAATCTCACACTTGCAATGCTGCCGCCAGCATGTCTATCTCTCTATATTAATTTACACGGTTACAACGTATTTACTTGTGTATAAAACAAATGCATCTGTGTGTTTCCGAAGTAGTCTACTGTCCCTGGCTATACCCTTGTCCCTGGCCCTAACATTATAAGTCCTCATAGGAACAGGCAGTGTTGGGGTTAAAGTCCTTCACAGAGGCCTAGCTTGTGAGTTGCAGACTGGATATATACAATACTACCATATCCAGGTTCAGGCCTAGTGCCAGTTTGGAGTGTCATGCCTCGGAGGGTACTGACTGGGTCATATGCAGTTGGTGTGATGCCTGTCAGTACCTGGACCTGCCCTGTTATGGGGCAGGGTAAACCCCTCCCCAGGTATAAAAGTTGACACTCCACTAAATTGTGTCGGTCTGTTTTTTCCCTCCGGCTGTGGAGGGGGAGCGATTTCACCTTGCCCCATCACAGGGTAAGGGGGTTAAGGATGGGCTCTTGAGGCCTCAAGCCCCTGGGGTCTGATCCAGGGGAAATGGAGATGTTGGAGTATGATGTATCTGCTTCAATAAAGACCAGTTATACCATCACCTGCCTAAGTGTGTCTATGGAGGAGTGCTTGTGAGGAGGACTTCTGTCCCTGTCAGGAGTCCTATCAGATGGAGGCACAGCACCATGAGAACTGAAGCTGAGAACCTGCCCTGTTGATACTCCCAAATACCATCTGCGGAGCACTCAGCCTTCTGTGAGCCTACAGGTATGCACCACCACACCAGTAACATGAAGCACTTATCCAGGAAGAGCAGATCTCCCTTAGCAGGGGGGGGGGGGGGGGGAATAAGGGTGCTACACCTACTATACAAGTTATAATATAAGAACTTGCAGGATGTCGTTCTGATGCTTTTACCATTTGTCTATAGTACAGTATTTAGCCATATTTTAAAGCACTGTTAACTGTCTTAGAATAATGTGCTCTCACTAAGTACCCTGAATGTTGGAGACACTCAAGTCTCAGGAACTTTGGATCAATAATGGCTATGATATAGTCGTTTCAAAACACTACTTATAATGGACCAATTACATCATATTTAATTAGCTAAAAGGGGAGAAACACTGCCCTCTAGTGCTGAAAGGTTTGCAGCATAGAAACTAGCCAGGTAGTATGGTACCGTATAACATAGTGCAAATATTAAAGTTTATGTTTCAAGGAAAGGGACAATCAAATGTGATGCCTTCTGACTTCTCTTAGTGACAAAAGGAATGAAAAACTTTCAAGTACTCAGCTAAGATACTGAGAGACAGATGCTTAAGAGATTGAAGTGAAGTGAAGTGAGACTGGGAATTCTTACCATTTTATTTCACTGTGCATATTTATGAGCTGTTGATTGCTTTCCTGTGAAAGCTATAAATATATACTGTGACAAGAAAATACTTTTTACAACAATGCATTTTTGGTGTCTCGGGTGCTTTGCAGTTCATGCATGTTTCTCTCAGGTCTCCACTGAATGAAAATATGGTCTGTTACTGTAAATCATGATACCCAATATTAATTGTACAATAACTAACCTGCAAGCCTTTCAAAAATACAAGTCACATCCTCTCAAGAAATACTTGTTCATGTTAAGGCTTTTTTTGAACTCTTCGCCAGGGTTGCCACCTCTCCGGGTTTGACCCGGAGACTCCGGGTTTCAGGTACTTTCCTCCGGGCTACAGGTTTAGCCCGTCAATCTCCGGGTGGCGGCGTGCTGTGGCGGCGTGCTGTGGCGGTGTGCTGTGGCAGTGGGTGGCGGCGTGCTGAGGTGGCCGCGTCTCCGGCATTCTCTGGCATTCTTCTGCAATTTCCCCTCCAGCTGCATTGAACATGGCTGTGCGGCGCCATACGATGCCGCGTGGCCATGGCAACATGACGACGCATAGCGTCATGACATAACGTAGCGTCGCATTGACATGGCAACACGGTGTCGTATGACGCCGTGCAGCCATGTTCACTGCAGTTGGAAGGGAAGTTGCAGCAGGATGTTGGGAGATGCCGCCTCAGCGCGCCGCCTCAGCGCGCCGCCTCAGCGCGCCGCCTCAGCACGCCGCCATGTAAGGGGATTTTTTTTTTATAAAACTTGCAGCATATTTGTATATATCCTTTTTCATTTTATTATATTACATTTTTTTTTGTTTTACATTATTTCTTGGTCTTACTTCTGAAATGTACATGATAGACCAGGGTGCGAGTGTAATTGATTATCATTGCTAATTAGCTTAGTATATAACAAAAGTCAAAAGCCCTAGTGCTACATCCAATATGACAAATTATCTAGTCAAATACTTTTTTATTTTCATAAGTAAGAGTCATTTAATGAATTTTTGGGCCAAGCCATTTTAAGCTTGCAAATTACGCCAAGGTATCCCCTGCCATGCAAATCCTAACACTGCTGCACCTGTAAAAAGTTCTCCTAACCTCTCTAATGGAGGGAGAACTGTCTTAATAGACTGATCATTCACAGGTGCATAGCAAGAACTGCCATTTAAAAGTGGGATGAGTGAGCTTAAAACCAGTATTTAACTATATAATTTGTCATATTGGATGTAGCACTGGTATTCTGGAAGCCAGAGGGTCACGTGTAGGATGACTTAGCTCAGATAGTGTCAACTCGGCCCTCTTTTCCAAGCACGACAAGGTCTATTTCTTTTCTTACTTTATTTTGGAGAAAGCAGGGAAAAACAGTATCTTGTGTAGAGGTGTAGGTCTAAATATCTCTGTGTGTGCTTAGTAGTAAAGGGAGGTGAAAAGATAATCCTGCAGCACCATTACAGGGGTTACAGCAAGGTACTCACTCGTCCAGTGGTGTGGTGGAAAGGAAATGGCAATGTATGCTGGGTAGTAAGATAGTCTGGGGACAGACCATCTGTGGGCAGAGCAGAGGGGGAGAAAGCACACTACACCATTTGAGAGAAAGGCTGGGGCTGCTATGGCAACTCACAGGAGTGTCTGGGGGAGCTACAACATGTAGCAATAATGTTGCATCTCTAATACAGCAAGCTGCTGGGAGAGGGTAAATGGCACTGTATTTATCACACAAGCACTGTGTTTGTGTGCAGAACCAAACACATACAGCTGGCACTAAAAAGCTGGCAAGCAGGGCTGCGAGGAAAGGGGGGGGGTGAAACAGAAGTGCAGACAGGAGTATTCCTGTTCCACGACACTCCCCGTCTGGTATCTGTAGATACCACTATATAACAGGCTATGTGGAACATATGTGCAATGCAAACATAACATAACAATGCAAAGGTCCATATTCCCATAGCCACGTGATACCGGCCGGTACCACTGGCGTCAAAGTCCTTTGGTCAACCTTCCAGTAAGGGAAGCCAGGTGGATGCACAGCTCTTGGTTAGCTTGATGCACCACAATGTCTTTTGTAAGAGTCTCTGGCACTGTTTCCTTTTAGCCTTGTGAGAAAACAGTCCTTTTGTCTCTGTAGTTTTATCCACAGAGTACATCCCCTTGTAAGTGTGCCAGTCGTGGTAGCTTGTCGCCCTATCACCTGGCGTTCGGCAGAAGGAGATGGCTTTTGGTTCCTTGCGGAAGCGGAACAACACTTCTGGAAGACTGGTTGTCGAATCTAGTCCAGTAAAGAGGGCGTCTCTCAGAGAGACTCCCTGAAGCTGAGTGCTGGGGTTGAACATTACCCGGATTTGATCGGGTTCCTGAGGGTGGTAGGCCCCAGGTGATTGGAGGTACCGACATTCTTCACCTTCCTCCATTAGAGGTGCTGGCTTTGCGTGGCCGGTAAAGAATATCTTCTGGATGAAGGCCACAAAGTTGTTTTTGGTATCTGGTTCCCTTTTTAGGTCGCGGAGGTGCGAAGTGAACCTAGAGATGGCATGTTCTCCATTGTTTAGGAAGCGTCCTTTTGGTGAATGGAATGGTAGCGGAGTCACCCAACTGCCTAGTCCGTTTTTAGAGAGCTCCTCGACAGTTAACCTCGGGAATCTTCTATCTTCCCTTGATGGTATTCGTTTGCCGTCCCTTGTTGTTTGGAACACTGTGCACCGTAGGTCATCGGTGCATTTTTCTTGCACGGGAACATCTCCACGTCGTTTGGTGAAACACTTCTGTGTCTCTCTGTTGACTGCCATCGGGAGGTTATTGTCTCCCTGGACGTAACGAAGAACAGTCTCTTTTGTCCTAGTAAATCCCTTTGTGAAATGTCTCTGTGGCCGTCTCTTTTTAGACGTAAGAGAGGACAGTCTTTTTGACACTGTGGCTTCACCTGTGGGGCGCAATCTTTTACGGCTATGCCAGCTGTGGCAGCTGGTTGCTTTGTCGCTTGATACTCTATGGAGAGGAACAACTGTACATCTTAGTCGTGCCATTGCTCGCGAGAGGACTGTTTGATCGTTTATTGTCTTTTGGACGATCCCTTTGTCGGTCACCTTTGGGAGGTTACTTTCTTCCTTCGGTGGAATCGACTCATCATCCTTAGTTGTCTGGACTGCTGAGCATCCTAGGCCATTGTCACATCCCCTCGATGCGAGGATGTTTTTGTTGATCTCAGGGGTGTGACCTTGTCTTTTCTCTTCACTTGGCCCTTCGGTCACTTGGAGATGGCCAAGACATGGTTCAGAGAGAGATGTGTGTCCACATTCTGTCACCACCGTTCTGCGGGCGTCAACATAGTCTTGCCCGTGCTCTTTGTTGGTGCACGCATTGCCCACTATCACCCATCCTAGGTCAAGTCTTTGGGCGTATGGCGTGTTGTGGGGTCCGTAATGCTGTTTACGGACTTTATGTACCCTCATGATGTCCCTACCGAGCAGCAGCAGGATCTTGGCGCCTTGTTCTACCGGCCAGATGTGGTTGGTTATTCCTTTGAGGTGGGGGTAATGGAGTGCCACGTCTGGTGTGGGAATCTCGTCCCTGTTTGTGGCCATGTGGTTGCACTCGATGAGTGTGGGAAGGGGCATGTTCACTTTGCCGTCTATTGAGCATATGGTGTAGCCATTCACTCTTCTCCCTGTGGTCTCCATTCACCCTGCGCACGTTCTGAGAGTGTAAGGAGAAGCACCGTCTTGTATGTTAAACATGTCGAAGAACTCTGACCTGACCAGCGATCGGTTGCTCTGGTCGTCGAGGATTGCGTACATCCGAATAGCCTTCTCAGGTTGTCCCTGGGGGTGAACTGCGACAAGGCATATTTTGGAGCAGGACATTTTGTCACCTTCTTTTCTTAGTAGTAGTAAGTGGCTGTGTGTGTGTGTATCAGTGGCTGTGTGTGTGTGTGTGTGTATCAGTGGCTGTGTGTGTGTGTATCAGTGGCTGTGTGTGTGTGTGTATCAGTGGCTGTGTGTGTGTGTGTATCAGTGGCTTTGTGTGTGTCTGTGCAGGCCCTATAGGCCAGTATAGACGATAATTTTTTTTAGTGGGTCACGAAGGAGAAGTTCAAAAATAACCGGGTCACGGAAAAAAAAAGTTTGGGAAACCCTGGCTTAGAGCCTCTAGATCCGCGTCTAATTCGGCCTTTCTACGCGCATTGGCAGCGGCGGCGGCATTGGCAGCGGTGTCCTCTTCTATGCACACCTTGTCTGCCCTTACGGCTGCCTCTCTCCGACCATATTCAGCCCTGGCACGTGCGGCCTCTGCGGTGGCTCGCGCCTTGGTGGCGTTTGCACTTGTGCTTGACGCGTGAGATTGCGCTGATCTTGCTGACCTTGATGAGTGTCTGGATGTGCTGGAGCGCTGTGATGCAGTTTCCAGCAAAAGGTCCTTTCTCTGGTCTTCGGCCTCAGTGACGGTGGTCTGCACGAAGCCGTCACGCTCCAGGTCAGTTGCCTCCTGCTGGTCACATTCGCTGAGGCTTTCCTCCGTGTTAATTCTTTTTAGGTAGGCGAGATATGTTTGTGACAGCATTTGGTAACGTTTGTGACTTGACCTCAATTGGGCTATAGCTTGCCTAATTTGTTTCTCCTGATCACTAGTACTTGCAACGTTACATATTTCACGACCAGTGTCCTCCCAGGCCTTCTCTAACTTTTCATGGTGTGCTTCAATGTCAGTCTCATATTTTTCGCGGGCCTTTTGTGTCAGTGTGACTGTCCGTTTGGGCCTTGCGCCTGCCTGCGCCTGTTGCAGTTGCGCAGCGGTCTCTGTGTCTGAGTGATCGCTTTCCTGCGCGATGTCTGGAGAGGCTCTGAGTTCTGCCATGCTGTAGGTGTGTGTAGGCCTTTTGCCAGTGCGTGTGGCGTGCGGTCTTTTACCTTGTCAGCGATGGGCGTCTGTCTCAGATGATGCCGAGCGGTGTCCTGCAGCGTGCAGCGTAGGGGTAGCTGTACTCACAGGTGTCCGGTGGCTCTGACCTGTGTCCTGGTGGGTGTCCGGTGGCGTGGCCCTTGATGGCGCTGGCCGTGAGAACGTGCGCAGGGGTAGGTGAGATGGTGGCTCCTCACTATGGGGCTGTGCAGAGGGTGAACTCAGACAGAGAAAAAGGCATTTAGGTTTTGTGTAAGAAGCACTGTTTGTTGCAAAGCTGCTGTGCAGTGTAGGCTGCTGCTTGTCTGTTAAGGCTGCAGGCTGTGTGCAGTTTGAGCTACTTGGTGCTTCCTTTGTCTGCAGAGACTGCCCTATTTTATCATGGAGTCTGGAGTAGCAGCTCCTGTAAGTGTCTGTAAGGCACACGATATCTTTTCACTATTCTGGAAGCCAGAGGGTCACGTGTAGGATGACTTAGCTCAGATAGTGTCAACTCGGCCCTCTTTTCCAAGCACGACAAGGTCTGTTTCTTTTCTTACTTTATTTTGGAGAAAGCAGGGAAAAACAGTATCTTGTGTAGAGGTGTAGGTCTAAATATCTCTGTGTGTGCTTAGTAGTAAAGGGAGGTGAAAAGATAATCCTGCAGCACCATTACAGGGGTTACAGCAAGGTACTCACTCGTCCAGTGGTGTGGTGGAAAGGAAATGGCAATGTATGCTGGGTAGTAAGATAGTCTGGGGACAGACCATCTGTGGGCAGAGCAGAGGGGGAGAAAGCAGACTAGCCCATTTGAGAGAAAGGCTGGGGCTGCTATTGCAACTCACAGGAGTGTCTGGGGGAGCTACAACATGTAGCAATAATGTTGCATCTCTAATACAGCGAGCTGCTGGGAGAGGGGAAATGGCACTGTATTTATCACACAAGCACTGTGTTTGTGTGCAGAACCAAACACATACAGCTGGCACTAATAAGCTGGCAAGCAGGGCTGCGAGGAAAGGGGGGGGAGAAACAGAAGTGCAGACAGGAGTATTCCTGTTCCATGACAACTGGGGTTCTTTGTCTTTTGTTATATACATGAGGTCACAATTCCAGTAACACTAGTTTAAAAATGTAAAAAAAAAAAATATATATATATATATATATATAATCAAAAAATAAATAGATGATACCGTTCTGTGGCTAACGAAATGCTTTTATTTGTGCAAGCTTTCGAGATTCACTGATACAAAGCTCGCACAAATAAAAGCATTTCGTTAGCCACAGAACGGTATCATCTATTTATTTTTTGATTATTGAAGCTCGGCTAACACGGTACTGATACCTCTACATATATATATATATATATATATATATATATATATATATATATATATATATATATATCATATAAAAATATTACTTGGGAACATATTCACATGTCTTTTAGACAGGTCAGCAACCCTGCTTTTCGCCATTATCACCTAGCATACAGTGCTTCCACTGCAGCAAGGGATTCTTGGAAATTACATGCAAATGAGCACACCGTGCCACCTTTTGTTTGATATATATATATAACGGATTTTATGGCCTAGCCTGACCCACCCAATCTCACATTGGCCCCTGTGGTCTAACCAGCCCCCAATACAGTGTGGTGTCTGGTGGTGCACCTGTTGGCAACAGGACTCCTGAGTCTCCCGCATGATGGTGTGTGGGGATTGCCAACCCAGACAGGCATCTGAGGTAGTGTGCATGAGTCCTACCTATATCCAGTGCAGTGCCTCCACCTCATCAGGATCCCAGCATCCGCTTGTGGATGGTCCTGGTGAGGAACTCCTCCGTGGTGCTCTCCTGTGTGTAATCACTCCACACTTACACACGAGGGTATGGTTTAACAGGATCATCTTTATTGACTTGCGGCGGGCCAGCTGCCCCTCACAGTGGGTGTACTTAGCCTCTCATGTTCACCGCACTTCCCTTTGAAAGGTGTACTTTCCCTAAATTGGTGGATTCCCTATCTCCCCTTAGGGAGATAGTCCCTGTGCCAGGTCCCTGGTCACAGTCTTATAAGCTGTCTCCTCCCAAGCCTGCACTCAGACTTGCTCCTTGTCCCATAACAGCTTAGCAACAACTTCCAACAAACTCCAGAACTCTACTGATCATCTAACTTTTGAGCAGTGCTGTGCCTTATGTATCCTCTGGGGGCTGGCACAACTCTGACATCACTAATCATGGATTCAGAGCATGTGACCACTCCCATCCATACATAGGGCACCTCACCAGGGTGTGAGGGCAAACCTACATAATTACTGCTGGCATGCCCTTAACTTACCAGGCCTTACTGTCAGCAGGAGAGATGACTGTAGCCATTTTACAGCATGGTTACATATATATATTTATATATATATATATATGTATATATATATATATATATTATATGTGTGTGTGTCTGTGTGCGCGCGCGTGTGTGAGTAGTGTATATGTGAATTAACACCAAATGCCCATATTAGTGACAAAAAAGTGGATAAAATGATAAGACTGTTACCAAAATATATAGATGAGAGATCGTCTGCTGCTGTAGATAGGGTAGCCCTGGACCCTGGGTAACTAGAAACAACAGAACAAAACACAGCGCACAACGCTCATCATGAAATATGTAAAAAAACAGTGTTCATCAGGGAATGATGAAGTAGCTATTAGTGCTACGAAACGCGTTGGAAGCTACCACTCAATGACCTGGCTGTATTTTCCTGTGGTTATTGTAATTTTCCTGCGATTATACACTGTTTGACCTGTTTGACTGTTATACCTCTCCCCAACTGGCGCTTGTACCGTGACGTGAGGTTGAGACTGTCGCTTCCACTACTGCTCGTTCTTATCTGTAACTGGGCATCAACATTTGGACTTTTGGGACTTGAATAATACAAAATCTAAGCATCCCATTGGCTGAACGGTGGTTGTATACCTACCTTGGCTTCAGACTAAAAACGTGGAATAAAGACACCTGATGACTTCGTTCCTGTGCGGTCCACAGGTTGAACAAGTGGTAACAGCTACATTGTAGCATTCTGTGCCTGTTTATTATTGCCTTCATGTACGCAGAACCTTGAAACCTTTTAATATATAAACACTGTTTTTACATATTTCACGATGAGCGTTGTGCGCTGTGTTTTGTTCTGTTGAAACTAGGGGGTTCCCTGGTGTTGGGCAAATGCAGTACCCATTTAAAATAATGCGAACATGAGATAAAACCATTAGAGTATGGAAGAATGGCTCTTTAATAGAATATGTTTAAGTTGCAAATAAATACCTCCTTGTGGTTCTAAGCCATTGCTTACATTTTACCGCTTCAGGATTTTACAGCCAACATACTTAATATCCACTAATATGTTGCACAAGTCAACGGTTTAGCATAGACAGGGCCGCCGACAGGGGGGATGGCTGGGACAAGTGTCCCGGGCACGGTGGCTGCGGAGAGCATGGCCAGCCGGCGTTGGAAGTTCGGGCCCTACTTCTTTGTCCGGCTACCAGTGCTCTGGTTGCTGCTGGGCCCTGGCTCTCCCCAGCATCAGGCCTTCCTCACTCTCCCATGCCGGGCCTCTCTCTCATGCCGGTGTGCACTGGAAAAGGCCTGGCACGGGAATGTGAGGGAGGCCTGCACAGTATGGTACAAAGGGAAGCTCGGCAGGAGGCCCGCAGCAGCTAGGGAGAGCCGGGACACCAAAGGCCTGAGACCATCCCCAAGGTAAGTTTGTTATGTATGTATTTGGGGGATGGGGTTTTGTGTATGTAATTGGGGGGGGGGGTTGTATTATATGGGGGGTGTTTTTTATATGTATTGTGGGGGGGGATTGTATGTTTTTGTGCAGTGGGGGGTTTTGTATGTATTTTGGGGGTGTATGTATTGTGTGGGTGGGGGTTTCTCTATGTATTTGGGAGAGTGGGGTGTTTTGTATGTATTTGAGGGGTAGGGATTTTTGTATGTATTTTGGAGCGTTGTGTGTATTGTGGGGGTGTTTTTTGTATGTATTGTGGGGGTAGGGGGATTCTATGTATTGTAGGGGTGGGGGGGGTAATGTGTGTGTGTGTGTGTGTGTGTGTGTGTGTGTGTGTGTGTGTGTGTGTGTGTGTGTGTGTGTGTGTGTGTGTGTGTGTGTGTGTGTGTGTGTGTGTGTGTGTGTGTGGCCAAAGGGACGGAGGGAGTGAGTGTGAGGAGGTGGGATTGAGTGAGATGGGGGGGAGTGAGAGGAGAGAGGGGGTGTAAGAGAGGGAGGAAAATATAGAGGGGTGAGGGGGGTGAGAGTTTGTGGGGAAGAAAGAGGGAGTAAGAGTGAGATGTGGGGGAGAGAAATACATGGGGGCTCGCGAGGTGGTCGGAAATGGGGGACTCACAAGACCGCCAACACACGGGGGTCCCCAGTCTAAACTAGTCCTGGGCCCTGGAAAATCTGTCTGTGGCCCTGAGCATGGCATGGCAAATTTAAGAGGACAAGTGATCATGAGGCCAAGGTACTAGTGCTTGGTTTACAGAATAGTCAGCTTCTTGTGACATTGAGCATTTTAATGTATTTCTCTGTGCCCTAGGCACCTCTATAAATTATAATGTCTTTAGGGTGTGTCGGTAAATGTAGCTATGTAGGATGTTACGGCCAAACCTATTTAAGAATTACTTTTTAAGCCATTCAGCATACATAAGGGTACAACCATATATTATAACTCTCAACAAAACCACAGCCAGTTTGATGCACGCCAACATTTAAATTAAGATAGAAAGATATTTGGAAAAACTTGATTGGTTTGGTTTTGGTTTAGCGTTTTACAAAATGACTTGAAACACAAAGTAAGCAGGACAATGGTAAAATAATATTATAAAAGCATGGGGAAATGCTTAAAATACATATAATAATAAAAACAATAAGGAAACTACCACATGTGGATTACAAACTGGTGCAAACTTTTTTAAGCGTACACAGACAGAGCCCTAATACTTTTTGGTACACAGTCATCTGTATGCCAACCAATGGGGTCATGTAATTGTGTTAAAACAACTAACAATGATTGGTTAGTGATTTAGCAGAGAGTAGACAGAGATCTGATGGTGCTGCTTCTTATATGCCAACTAGTATATCCAATAATGTGCAATGTACTTTAAAAGAGTTTATCCAACTGACTAGTATACAAGCAGAGAGCAGATAGCTCTATATGTATGCCAACCACTTTACCACCCAACACCGGTGTAATGTAACGAAGTTGAAACAACTGGAAATCATTGTCTAATATATTAGCAGAGAACACATAGTGCTATCTGTATGCCAACAACGTTGTCACCCATCACTGACGTAATGTAACAGTGTTAAACCAACTAGATATTATTGGCTGGTATACTATCAGAATGTAAAATCTAAGTAGAGATAAGTTAGATGTTATTTGTATATGTGACTAGTAATATTAATATAATTACATTAATATTATGTATAATATATTATATAAATTACCGACATACCACCCCCCCCCCCCCCCCGTCCCCTCCCCCCACACACACACCATTCCAACCTGGGAATGATTTTAGACCAGCCCAAAACCACGTACAGGAAGACAACCGCAAGTTGAGTAAGATCCCTCCATATGCCATTCATCAGATCAATTGACATAACCCGACCACATCGTATCACCAACATAAAGCAATATAATGTCCACTGCCACTTTCAACATCATTCCTGTTAATAAATTAGAAAGATAATTAATCCAACACATTCCCCCTCGACCCATCCAAAAGACCTGCCACCTATCACCTCACAAATCCAGGAGCTTCGCATAGGGATTGAATCCTGTTCTTCTCTCTGGACAGTGGACATAGGAGCCCCCACAAATCCAGGCTCTAAATGTCCTGCAATCTGACGAACGAACAAAACAAAAAGCATAACCTACATAATAAAGGGGTAAAATAGAAAAATGTTTTGATGGAATACGCTTTCAAACTCTGGAGCCTAATAACTCATAAAACATCCAGACACCCAGCTCCTATGGATAAAGCTCTCGTCCAAGGCCAGACGGGCTGCCTCAGTAGTATCATTGATCCTGAAAGAATGAGACCCATATAACAATGGATCGAAACTGCTTATCCTACCACAATCCCTGAAAACCTGAATGAACTGGTAAGAAGGACCCCATTCTCAGGCCCCAAAAAAGGGCTCAAAACTGCCAGATGTACTCACATAAAAGCTGCAACTGACAAATGGGACCACATTCTGAAATCTAACCCTAACAATCCTCCAACTGAGCTGATCCCTCTCAGACCAGCGCAGCAATAACCTAAACTCAAACTCCCCAAAACCAACATCCTCCCATTGAAGTCCACCTGATTTCCCTTTCGTCACAATCACAAGTTCTTCTGCGCACCAGCCACTGAAGAGCGCTGACGCAAAGGCATCACTGAAAAATGTACATTGGAAAACAAAAAACAAACCCATTCCTGCAACCCCAATAACACCACCAGCATGCCCAGTGTAAGTGGATTGCGCTAATCCTCCGATGCCATTCTCTTCCTCCAGCCGGCGAACAGTTTCATCAAGAATCGTTTGGTAAAATCCTTTTACCCAAAGATCCATCAAGAAAAAGTATATCCGGGCCAATCGGTGCTCTGCCTAGCTAGCCGATGCATTAGGTCTACCTTTAGTTAAAACATAACTCAGAATTTTTTTTAAAAAAGAACATGCATTCAATTTTTCATAAATGTATAGATACAATCTTCACCTGGGTTTGATAGGTGCTCAGATGCTGAGCATCAAAAATAATATACTTTGCAAACCCTATAGGTAGAGTAATTCAGGTGTGCTCTTATTTGTGTACAGGTGTCTCATGTGTTGATTGAAGGTGTATTTGAGGGGATATATATAGCAATTGGGATTGTAACTAAGAATATCTTTCTACACTCCCCCCCCCCCCCGGCTTGAAGCCTGAGGAAAGGGCCACGGACCAGGGAACGTCCCCTTGTGAGTGTATATACCCAAAGCTATGTTGTATCATTATTTTGGATTCTGTAAATGACCTTTTTGTTACATACTCTTATTTTTTCACACTAAAACAGCAGGTAGTATAGTGATTTGAAATTATCGTTGGTTCTATGGTATTTATCTGTATATTACTGTTGTTGAGTCCCGATCCATTTTTCGAATTATGATCAAACGTAACTCACCCTGGCACGACAGCCATATCCTCCTCAGATAACAAATTATCTGACCCATTCACCTCATGCCTTCATGTATGGTGCCCAAATCCCTGGAGCCACTGAACATCTCAGTGTATCAATCAGTCCTGCATGCCCAATCTCCAAACGGGAACTGGACAATCAAAGTCAACCACCTTGGCATCTGGCGCCCACTGTCGAAACAAAGAGATTTCTGCTCGTAACAAGGCATCAGCAACAAAGTTAGAGTCCCACAGAATATGTTTTGCCCTAAACCAGATGTGGAAACCAAGGTACCTCAATGTCTCAGAAGCCCAACCACTGAAAGATAATTTGCATTCCTGTAATTTCTAAAGCAGCTGAATGTCAGTGTTGCCTAATTATTAGGCGGAATCAATGCTTTAAAGCTGCATTTCAAGCAATATCCTACATGTGTTTTTTTTTGTTTTTTTAATAAATCAATTCTGTACTATGAGAAAATACTTGTACTGTAGCATTTAAAAAAAAAACTACTCCTTCAACTTCTGATAGGCTCTGACTCTTGAACCCTGCCCTCTCTCTAGCAGTGCACCAATGGTATCTTGTAACTGCCTGGTCACATGATCATCCACGCAGAACTTTGCATTTTGGGTAATGTAGTCCAACAAGAACTGAATTAAATAACCCAGAGCAAAGCGATCGATTACAGGAGAATGGATTGATCTACAACCTAGCTAATCACTTGTCAGTGTGCAGATTGTATTGATGCACATATTAAATGGTAAAAACAAATTTAAACGGCAGCTTGAACTGCATCGTTAAGTGAAGTTCAACTCTATTCCCCCCTCACCCATGTTTACATACCTTATGTGTTACAGAGGGAGGTGGGAATTTCTTTAGGCTCTGGGAAGGATGCATTGCAGACCATTTTTTTTTTTTTAAAGAAAATATGATTGATTAATTGGAGTAATTACATGTTTGTGGTATATGCACTAGTCATATGTCTCTATTTCGGGAATGGTTTTTCAAGCAAAGCAAACAATTTTTTTTAATTGATAAAAATGAACCTAAGCATATTTGTTTTTACGTTTCTAAAATCTTGGACGTCCTAAGTATGTTAAATAAGAGTAGAACACAATATGGTATTACATTACAAGCTCACTAATACAACAAATTGTTTGCAAACAATTTAAACAATGTAAGATTATGGTAATAAGTATATGCATAAGAATGAACATGTTGTTTTGTTTTCTATCGAACCTTTTAATGTTTACTTCCTTTGTTTTACGTAATTTCTGTTTTCTTCCTGCAGAATTTCCAGGACGTTTGGTTTGGTTTCATTTCCTGTGTCTTTCCCGACTTCAATAATGTGCTACCCTTATATAAATGAATACAGGCATACCCCGCTTTAAGTACACTCACTTTAAGTACACTCACGAGTAAGGACATATCGCCCAATAGGCAAACGGCAGCTCATGCATGCGCCTGTCAGCATGTCCTGAACAGCAATACCGGCTCCCTACCTGTACTGAAGCTGTGCGCAAGCGGGGAGACTATAGAGCCTGTTACAGATGCGTTATTTACATCAGTTATGCACGTATATGATGATTGCAGTACAGTACATGCATCGATAAGTGAAAAAGGTAGTGCTTCACTTTAAGTACATTTTCGCTTTACATACATGCTCCGGTCCCATTGCGTACGTTAATGCGGGGTATGCCTGTATGCCAATTGTGAACTTGATCTCTGTCAAGGAAATGTAGTATTTTGGGATTTACAGTCTGAGACGAAAAGTCAGCAGCGCTTCCAAGATAAAGGTGAAGCCCTGTCCTGCGGCCCTCTCTCGTCACATTCCACTCTGGGAACCAAGGGGCTAATGTTGCGTACCAGGGTTTTGCCCATGGATTTTTATACATTTTTATGTAAAACCTGAGAAAGCAGCCGTACTGATCTTCTTCAGTCTCTCAGGGTGCTAAGAGTTAACTCTAGACTTGCCCTGCCAAAGAGCTTTAATCACTGGGTTGAATCAGGCATTGCATGCGTGGGGAGTGGGAGCTGTTGTATGGGCATATACCTGTGTCTTTTCCCATGTATTTTGTGTGCATTTACACTGTAACTAAGTTATGCCCAGGATGGGGAACCTGGGGGAGGTTGGGCACATGCTGGGGCCAGCCACAGAACAAAGCCGGAGCTTTCTTCCGCTCCAACATCATGGGGGCGATCACAGCCGGGCGTGTGGATCCCTGAACCGGCTACATGCGGCAGAGACCAGGCTTCACAGGCCCTCATCGAATTGGCCAGTTTGACTTTCCCGCCCAGGGCCGCCAACAGGGGCATCTGCCATTGTTGTCTTCCCGGGCCCGGTGAGTCAGGGGGCCTGGCCGCCCGGGCCCCCAGCGCAGCCGTGCCTGTTTGATAAAAAAAAATGTGGCTGGAAAAAAAAAACGGCAATCCCCGTGCGCATGTGCAGAGCAGTGGTCTCGGCGCACATGCGCAGGGAAAGCAGGGTGTCCGGCCATGCTGCCTGTGGGCCCGCTCCCAATGTGGAGCAGAGGGGAAGCGACATGGTGAGCCCACGCCCGCCAACCCAGCTCCCCCCGCGCCAGCCTCCATGTTATCCCAAAGGAAAGCAGAAGATAAAGAATGTATAGGAAATTGATCACAGAAGATAAACCAGGACTGGAGAAATAGCCTGTGCAGAATAATGTAAAAAGGAAATGGGGATCCTTTTTTTTTTCATTCAAGTGTATATACTTGTGCTATAGGAGAGATTCTTTGTGTGTTTGCTCTCATCATACTGAGGCAACACTGTACTATGTATCCAAACAGCATGATGTGCTATTAAACTAAATTTACTTTGAAAAACATCTTTGTGTCAAACTCTACTTCCTTCACTAACCAAATCAACACCTGGTCAAATGATGCATATAACATAGATCCTTACCAATTATCATAATTCACTGACTAAAACTTAGGGAATGAGAAGTGATAGATAAGGTGAAAGCCTACTGGCTCCTTTTTGGAAATCACCCAATGGAGAGACTCTCAAATGGAAAATGGACCTGCAATACACCCCTCTGTGACTTTCTTCGGATTTGAAATTTCCTAATGACTGCCTAAATTCATTTTCCTGAAAAGGTATACAAAAATGATGGATGAAGCCATATTTTAGCAATTCCGCAGCTCTCCAATTGGGATAGCATCTTAACCAATCCTCTATTTTGGTGAGATTCACTAGTGTCCTCTGCCATTTTAGCTGTCTTCTGTTAGGACCTGTACCACCTCTCCCCCCACCCCCCCCCCCACCCCTCCCACACACACACACACACACCTTGCCTCCCCTAAAGCACCAGCTCGCTGTATGGTTTCCCCGCAAAAAGAACACTCATCTTTGAAGCGGTAAGATGAGCCTGTCACACTAATACCTCCCATAGCTCCTCCCATTAGCTGAGTGAAATCCTCCGACCTCCCTGGAGGGGCCTCTGCCAAAATGTCTGCTGCCATCAGAGGAAAAACCAACACAGCGTTGAATAGTCCTTGAAGCCATTCCATCCCATACATCTCCATTCCCATCCTTACAGCCTCCAGTAAAGTCGCATCCTGTACTGGGGAGTTCCAGTCTCCTAAGCCACAGGACCCACTGTGGACTTCTCCGACCATTGGCTGGGGGCATTTTCAACTGACATTCCTTAAAGCATTGAAAACAATGTTTTTTTTCCATTAATTTGGCGCTAGTCAATCAGTTTTGTAACCTTTGTACCTTGATGCATAACCCGCTACATGCTTTTCTTATACTTACCTTTATACATGGAAATCTGAGTAAACATTGAAATATATGGCCTTTAGTGATCAATAATTGCTCTTCAGTTAAGTGTCCCTATGCATATTTAGAGCACTTCCCCATGCACTGATAAGATCATGTCGTGACTGATGGTGTCTTTATGTGATTTGTAATGTTTTACTTCAATGGTTTACTGTACATTTAGTTTTTTTGCATATTGTTTCAAGGTAATGTTTCTATCTTATGTCAGTCAAATGCCATCTGAGTCAGTATATTAAACTTTCCATGCATAGTTCAAAGATGAGCCAGTGACATTTACTGCTGGTCCCATCCTACTGCAGCTATGAAGTCAATTTGTGAACAACAGCATGACCTCAGAGCCTCCTATGTTGCTTCCCCAACTACCCACAAATGAAAGCACACATACAAAAGTCTGTAGGTACAATAGCCGTGGCGTTTATTCATACACAGCAAAAGGGGAGATGTTAACCCTTCCAGACTGCTCCATCACAGGTAAGGCCAATGATGCTTAAATCATGGCCTGTTAGCTGGTACCGTCCCAAGTCCCAGCCGTTCAGCTGACCCCACGTCAGCCGCGAGATTGACCCTAGGTACTCAAAGCACAATGAGCCCTGCCCACTCGCCAATCATGCCACCACCAGGCATTACCGTAACTGAGCCTCGTCTGGCAAGGTTACCCTGCACTTACCCCCCAAACAGCCATTTACCCGGTTAAACTAGCCCCGGACCGCAAGACCTGCCGAAATCTGATCTGAAGGAACATTAACAGAGTCAAACCGTGTGATAATCACCCGCGCAAACGGCTCAACATTAACGCCAATGGACTGCAGACGCATGTCTAAGCATCCTTATCCTAAAGCTAGGCACCGCACCAGCTGCTAAGCTAACTTGTCGGGAGATGAGCACCAGGCACTCAAACACATTGAGCCCTGCCTATTCGAGCCAACATCAGAAACCCTCCCAGCTTACGCCGAGCAACTGTAGGGGAGAGAGGAGTGCCTCCCCCTTGAAATGTCTGCAGCCCCGATGGCGCATCCAGCCTAACCGAATAAGGATTGGCTTCTTCCAATGCTGCTGCCCCGCCGGGGGACAAAGAGCCCCAAGAGTGGGTATTGACCCTGGAAATCCTGGCCATCCATTCCTCCCTTTATCTACATTACATGAAAATGTATGTGACATTTGTCTTGGGAAATGTGTTTGAATTTTACCTTGCTATCATACTGAAACTGTGCTTAACAGCATGCGCAATCCCTTTTACTTTACTGCATAGTGCCAGACTTGTCAGGAGCACCGGATTAAATATTTGTGGGGAACTGACCCACTCTCTGGAGTAACTGATCAGGCCCCAGCTCAATCACCAACTGTATATACACAAAAATACAGCCCTGTATACACTGCCAGAGCCGTATACACATAAATACAGCATTGTATACACGGCCAGAACTATATACAAAAATACAGCACTGTACACACTGCCAGCGGTATATACCCATAAATACAGCATTGTCAGTGCTATACAGTTGTAACGGTTGTTCCTGTTTGGTATGACCCACCCAATCTCACATTGGCCCCTGTGGTCTATCCAGCCCCCATTACATGTTCGTGTCCGGTGGTGCACCTGTAGGCAACAGGACTCCTGAGTCTCCCGCATGATGGTATTCGGGGATGTCAAGCCAGACAGGCAGCTGAGGTAGTGAGTGCGAGTCCTACCTATATCAGGTGCAGCGCCTCCACCTCATCAGGATCTATGCGTCCGCAGGTAGATGGTCCTGATGAGGAACTCTTTCTTGGTGGTGAGGGCCCCTGGAGAGTAATTGCAGACTCACACCATGGGGTTCTCGTTGAACAAGCCATTTTTACTGTGCGTGGTGATAAGGGCCAGCTGCCTCTCACAGTCATAGCTTCAGCCACACATTTCTTTGTGATCCCCTTTAAAAGGTACGCCCTCCCAATGGAGTGGGATCCCCTCTCCCTCGCGGGGAGATCACCCCTGTGCCAAAGGTCCCTGGACACAGTTGGCCTTCTCTGGCTGGATATATATCGGTGCCACTAGTTACTGCACTAGTGGGCACCCTTGAACTTGCTGCTTCACCTTCAACTTGTAACATCAACCCGCAGCAACCACAACGCACTAACTTTTGGCAGTGCAGTGCCTTATATACCTCAGGAGGCAGGCACATCTCTGATGTCACTAATCATGGACTCAGAGCATATAGCCACTCCCATCCATACATAGGGCACCTCACCAGGGTGTGAGGGCAAACCTCCATGATTACTGCTGGCATTCCTGTAACTTACCAGGTTTTACGGCCAGCAGGAGAAATGACAGTAGACATTGTTATGCATGGCTACACAGTCTTATATTTTTGTTTGTTTCCCTAGGGGACAATAATGGACTCTCTTCCAGAATCCCTGAACATGAATTAGAGGTCCCAAATGAACCTTCCTCAGCCTGAAAATGACTTCAGCAAATTCCCATAGGCTACCCAGGGATTTATTCCTCTGTCCCTTTCTTGGATCTATTTTAGTGGGAAGGAGAGGGAACTGAAGAGGCAGCAAAAGCCTTGCCCTCTGCCTGCCACCATATTCCCTGGGAGCCTTCACTCACCCGCTGCTCTCCCACCCAGTGGCCCCCCGCCTCCCGTGGCACAAGCTCCCGGTCCAGCCAGGCTCCGCTGTAGGCCAGGCACACTACACCGGCTCCCTGCTCCCCACAAGGAAGCCATCAGAGGCAGCTTCCAGCACGCCAGCGTCAGAAGCTTAGTGTGGGACAGAGTGAGGGAGAGAGGCCCACAGCTGGGGTCAGCCGGGGCCCGGCGGCAATTGGGGAGGTGGGTGTATTTTTATGTATTGGGGTTAAGTGAGTGTATTTTTAGATGTATTGGGAGGGTGGGTGTATTTTTATATATATGGGGGGTGTATTATATGTATGGGAGGTGTATTTTTATATATATGCAGGGCGTGTATTGGGGGGTGTATTTTTTATATGTATTGGGGGGCGTGTATTTTTATATATATGGGGGGTGTATTATATGTATGGGAGGTGTATTTTTTATATGTATTGGGGGGTGTATTTTTTATATGTATTGGGGGGCGTGTATTTTTATATATATTGGGGGCGTGTATTTTTATATATATTGGGCGTGTATTTTTATATATATTGGGGGCGTGTATTTTTATATATATTGGGCGTGTATTTTTATATGTATGGGGGGTGTATTTTTTATATATGGGGGGTGTATTATATGTATGGGAGGTGTATTTTTTATATGTATTGGGGGGTGTATTATTTATATATATATTGGGGGTGTATTTTTTATATGTATGGGGGGTGGTGTATTTTTACATATATTGGGAGATGGGTGTATTTTGCACCATTTCATATTCTATTTCGTAAAAAATGCTGGGAGGACGCTCAATCCCCAAATCCCTCCCTAGTATTTGTTTTACGAAATAGAATATGAAATTGGTGCACACTTGAAGTGAAATTTAAGAAAAAATGACATAACGGTCAGATCATTTATAAATAACATACCTCCCCACCGACTTTTCAAGCGTGTTGCATCTTTCACCATTGTGTCCAGTATTTTTGGAGAGGCCACCTGGCAACCCTACCTGGGACAGATGCTGAAAAAACAGTGAGGGATGTGGCATGATGTCCCACCCCTCACTGCCTGCCTTTATCTTCTCCAGCTGGTCAGTCACCAAGAGAAGAGGGAGTGGATAGGAGGAAATGGTGCGGTCTTGCCACACTTTGCCTAAGGCTGCGGTCCCACTAACTACTACAGCGCACGCCTCGGCGTGCGCTGTGCAATCAAGCCCCGCCCCCCCAGTACCTCCGGTCCCAGTTCCTACCTTGTCGCGCACCTTTCCCCAGTGGTGCGCGACAGGTTTTCAGGCAGGCAGGGGAATTTGAGTTTAGTGTTTGCGACGGAGGCATGGCCACGCCCCCGCCAGCTGTTCAGCCAATGAGGGCGAACCAGCTGTGGGTAGTCATGGCCACGCCCCCACAAACCCACCCCCATGCCCCCTCCCGTCGCAAACCTTCCCTCTCCCCTCAGACCGCAGATCGCGGTGCAGCGCTGTGCATGCGCCGCTCGCCCCCCCCTCCTGGGCTCTTGTGCCACAGTGAAGACTGGGGACTCACCCTAAGGCTATGTGCTTTCTTTTCTTTTGGTGACATGTTTAATGTTAGTATCCTTGGCAGGGCCGCGCAAGGGTTTTATGCGCCGGCGCAAGGGTTTCATGCTCCCTGGCGAAACTTAAAATTTGCTCTACAGTTGTATAAAAAATAATAAGATAAATAAAATCATAAAATAAACAGTGGCATAGCTATCCGGGCTGCAGGGGGTGCGACCGCACCTCAGCACGACTCAAAATAAAAATAATAGGGCGCCAAAATACCGGACAAAAAAAAGAAAAATTATTTTTTTTAAATGATTAATAAATAAAAAATAATACTGTAGAGTCCTGGTTATCCAACCTGAACGGGACCAATATCGTGTCAGATAATCAATAACGTTGGATAATACGGAAAGTATTATCCGACATCTACACCATCCCCTCTCACTTATCAGGCTTGGCGGCAGCGGCACAGCAGGAACAGAGCGGCACAGGAGTCAGGGAGCCAAGCGGCAGTAAAAGATGATGGCAGCCGAGGGAAAATGTTGATACAGCGGGCGGTGGAGGCTTGGGTATGGCAGGCGTGGACATCCGATTGGAGCAGGAGCACAGGAGATGGTAGGGGAGGTGTGCGCTGTAACACCAGAAGTTGTTAGCGGAACGCCTGACTTCCAGCGCCGGTATTACAGCGCGTACCTCCCCTGCTGTCTCCTGTGCTCCTGCTCCAATCGGATGTCTTCGCCTGCCACCGCCTGCTGTCTCAACGTCTTCCTTTCGCTGACACCGTCTTCTACTGCCGCTCCGCTCCCTAATAATATTATTATTAATGCGCACCTAGGACCTTTGTGCCCTAGGTGACCGTCTAGGTTCACCTAATGGACGGGCCGGCCCTGATCCTTGGTGCTATAGAGGCCTGCAATGCACTGAAAAGGCATACTGTAGCTCTTATAATGAATGTTCAAATAGTGAGGTAAGATAGTATTTTATACCAGTCTGACTGACTGTTTGCTCTAGTTCAGATTGTGGAATGTTACATCGCCGAAGGCAACGGACTTGTCCTGACTAGCAAAGCCACAATGTATGGCATAAAACATAATGTACAGCTGGTGTTACCATAGTAGAACCTAGAGGTCTAGGAATGTTTGCTAATTGTTATCGATTTTCCTTTCAGACACTATGCATAATGCGGACTATATGAATATGGCTCACACACCATGTGCTTTCGCATTAGGGAGGGAGCTCACGGTGTGAGAGGTGGTCTAGGATAGTTGGTCATCGCTGTTTCTCCACGACTAAATGACCGCCGGCGCTTTGCTGTAAAACACCATGCCGCCTGGATCTGGTGCCGCCGTCTGCATCACCGCTAAGGTGAGTGGCTAAGCTTACCCTTACCCTAAAATCCCCTACTCTAAGCCCTTACCCTAAAAACCCCTACCCTAAGCCCTTATCCTAAAAAACCCTACCCTAAGCCTGTACCCTTAAGCCCCCTACCACTAACCACTCAAATCCCTAAAGTTAACCCTGTACCGTAACCACTAAAACCCTTACAACTAACTCTAATGGGGACTAACAAATGTCCCATTCCAGTGAGAGGTAGTACATACATTGCTGAATGATTAATCACACTGAAAACCTTAATTATGTCTAATATTGTTAAAAGAGGGTACCGGTGTGGTGGTGGCCACTGCCTCCATGGTATGTGCAGCCAGACAAAGACTAATGGGTGCAGCCTAGAAAAACAAAAAGTACATGTAGGTCCAACAGCAGCAATTGTACTTGGCCCACTGTAGCAGTAATAGCAGCAGCAGTAGCAGCAGAAGCCTTCTAGTACAAGAAGAAATAATACAGAAAAGCAGGTTTTGCCAACGCCATCATCTTGCTCACTACTGTGTCAGGAGGCCAACTGACCATCACCAAGGTGGACAAAGTTGCCAATAGAAATCTAGGTGTTGTTGGCAAGACTAGAAATGGCAAACTAAGCACAAGTTTTCTGAGTGAGAGGGTAGAGGACGGGGGGAATCTTTTTCAGATTGCGGACAGTCACCATAGAAAAACAACCCAGTAGCCCACTACCAAAAACATCTTCACCTGGAAAAGCCCATCCTCTTATTAGACGACGGCAGATAAAACCACGACACCATCTTGTTTGTCCTCATCATAATCCTTGTCAAAAGTGCATGGCCCTGGTAATGGTAAACCAATGGTAATGGTGAAAGCAGCACGGGTGGGGGGAAAAGGCAAGACAATGTATCAGTCTAAGAAACAGCATTACACAATGTTAGAGGAACTGGCAGGGACACTAGAGGTAGCTCAAGGAATGGAGCAAGACAGCTTTTTCTAGAGTGCTAATTATGACAGCAGTTGCTGCTTGTACATGCACTGTACAGTCTTTAAGTTAGGGGCACGTCAGCCGGTCTCATCACTACCTTGTTTGTTCACTTCCTTTAAAATCCGACGTTTCACATTATTTTAACATAGAGATTAAGGACGAGGTTGCTGTCAGCTGTTTGTACCATGCCATAGTGAGACAGGGGAAGCTGGGGCCTATATGTGTACCTCAGCACTTATAGGGCATGTCATCATGAGGCGAGAAGGGCACAAGCAGCAGCACAGTTGTCAGGTGGAATGGCTCAATTCCTGGTAGTAGATCACGTGACTTGGAGGGTGGTGATGGTGGTGATCATCATGATGTACTTTGTGTAGGTAGTAGTGGTGATGATGTTGTTGATGATGATGATCTTTCTGAGGCGGAAGCTGTGGGGGCTCCAGCACAGGCACAAGCTGCTGCTAACAGCAGGGTTGGGCAGCATGTGCATGGAAATAAAGGGCTCTATGATTAAGGGGGAGGGGAGGAAATAATCCAATACATCAACCCACTGTTAGAGAAGCTTTTAATAGTGTGTGTATTTATCAGCACTCGCACAATAAGGCCTTTTTAGCTGAATAGCAAATTAACCTAAATGCTTTAAGTGGATATGCTGCCCTTTAGGTTGGTAGAGAGCAGGGGGCATTTTAGAGAGCTACTACCACATGCTGAGCCTAGCTGGAAAATACCTAGTAGGGCCTATTTTTTCACTAAGTACCAAGAGGTTGCTGAAGTACTGTAGTGGGCTGTGCTCTTGATACTTCCCACAGTAAAAGGGTGCACCTCATAACAGAAATGTGGACTTGTGCACATGACAAAGGGGATACATGACTGTGACTGCCCATTGGGTGTTGTTTCCTCCCTCTTGCCAAAGAGTACTGTGTGTTGGAAGTGGGGATGGTGGTTGTCGTGATGGCAGTGGTACTGTTGCTAAAAGTCAGGGACAGTGAGCAGCAGCAGCCCTCAATCAGATGTATAGTTTTGATCATGCCCATAAAGTAGCTGATATTCTATTGAAATTAGAGAGAGATATTGAGGGTTGGTTTTCTCTGACGTGTTTGGAGGTACATCTAGTGGCAGGAGAATTAACCTGGTAGCAGCATCCCATCTAAGCAGTTAATGATTACATCATATAGAACTCCAGGTTTGCAGAGGGGGCATACGTGTTGCCTAACCAGTGGCATCTAGTGGGGTAGCTGTGTGTTATATTTATGCCATTTGAGGAGGCAACCGTTCTGGTCTGCAGTGACAATGGTGGCATCTGCCTAGACATCCCACTTATATTCCTAATAGTAGGACCCTTGTTTGCATGCAGCATGAGTGTGAAAATCATGATAATACTGAATGGTTGTGGCTGATGATGCCATGCTGAAAAAATAAAGAAAGGAAAGATGAAAAATAATTATGGATGGACAGACAGAGCGATATGGAATGTCTTTTCTGAATATTTATGTAAGCTTATCCTACTGTTTTCTAAGCAATTGTATGTTGTGGTTGCTTAAAATGTGTCCTCATCCTGTGGCCAAAAGATGTTTTCTATATATCAATCATTAACTATATTATTAAGCCAAGCTGTTGTTTACATATTGCGCTGAAATAACAATGTGTAATGTCTCATAATTACCAGTCTGCACTTCCAATGATTCTCACACCTCCACTCTTCCTTTCACGGCCCTATGACCTCCTTTTGATTAATCTATCCTTCTCATACTTCCTTCCTTATCTTCCTTTCCCAAACTTCCTTATCATTTCTTCACAACACCTTCCATGTGATCGGGAGGAACGGAGACTTGGCCATATGTGCCTCAATCAGCTATTTTTTTTAGTTCAGCTGTAGTGGCAAGAATCCTAGAGCAGAAGAATTAATATCAGTCACATATAAAAACACATTAAACAGACATCACCAGTAAAATCTGAATTTTAATCCCTTTGCTTTCAAGTCTAATTTTTCTGGCACTGTTTTGTTTGCAAAATAGTTTACTGCAAAAATAAGCTTACAATTTAGGAGTTAATTCTAAATACACCAAAGCAGCCATTTGGGCCATTTTCTGGTCGAAAACCACCATTAACTTGAATAAATTATACCTTTTGTCAGTGCTTAGTTTGGGGTATATGATACAAATCCACTGTTTTCCGTTTCTTTATCTCTTTGATGTGTGCCACTGAATAACCTGAAGTTTGATTGCAAAGCCTTAATTGGTTATGTGACACCGGAATTTTTTTTTACACAAAGGGGATCCTCTGTCTGTACTGGTGGTGTTACATTGTTATAAACACAGGGGGTATGTACTAGCATAATAATTAAAGGAATCCACCTATTCATGTTCTTTTTCATTATTTTTCACATACATCATGATTTTGATTTATCACCCTAATGCTACATATAGATTGGATCAACTTTGAAGTTTGTACGGCTTTTAAATATATCTAATAGATTGTGGGAAAGAGTCCTACTTAAAAACAACCCGCCCCCCCCCCCAAAAAAAACCCCAACACATATTTAATTTAACAGCATTTTATTGGCTTAATTAAATAATCTGACCGATACACAACCCATAATCTATAGGTATTGTTGCTTGTTAATGACAACTTCAAGTGTATGGTTCTTAATATTATTAATGGCTTTTACATATTCATCAATAAATACTGTCACTGAAGAATAAATACTACTGTGTATTATTCCTATGGGGTCCTGTTATTATTCCTATTTCAAGAATTAGTATTAGAATATCTGCAGTGATTTTACTGTGATAAGATCCAATAATAGCATCTCTAGAGTTTGACCCTGCACACATTTGCAAGTACTTAAGTAAGTCAAACTTTTTGCAGTAATAGCTGAGCCCTCAAGAACTGTACTACAAAAAGTGAGGCCTGGAGGTTCACCTTCAAGCTGTATGACCACGGTTATCGAATAGGCAATAAGTATGTGGCCTATGCAATAACGTATTCTTGACATCTAATATAATATTATATCATCATTTTGAGTGAGATTACCAACTCAATATGAAAATAAATAATGAAATCGGTTAAATTGAAATATGTTATTGATAATGTATAAAGGATATAGCTCTGCCTATCCCTGTTGATGGAATAGGGCGTAGGATAAATTGAGGGTCAATCTATGTATAGGTGCTGGAAAAGGAGGAGAGGAGAGAGGGGGATGGTTTGAACTATCCTGAAGAGTCAAGATGGTCTGAAAGGGGAGCGTATTGATAGGCAGCAGTGGGAGCTGTTCACAAACCCAGAATCTCCGGCTTCAATTTGAGTATTGGTAGACAAGATGTTACATGAGTTCTTTCACTCTACTGCAATTCCATTAACAGGTTGGGGTGAAGTGGGACTGGGGATTAGTTACACAGGTGCTGCTTTTTGCTGTTAATCAGACTCTATCTGTGCTTTTGTGGTTGTAGACACACCCTTTCACTCCAAAGTATAAGAAGACAGCATCGAAGAACAATGGCTGACAAGTGAAAAAAAGAAAAACATTTGAACCAAACCGCAATGAATGCAAGCACATCTCTTTTGTGTGTTTTGAATTGTTTCCATCTGCCTCAGGGAGACTTTCATAAGGATACAGTTCAATATTGTTGCAGAAGAGTGTAAAATGTCTGACTCAAGTGTTGGTTATACAGGGGAAAAAACACTACAGAGCGTAAACCATATTAACACCTTATTGAGATTGTGTGCATAAACTCTCATGGAATAATCTACACAAGCTTCCTGATCTTTATGTAAAATGAATGCATACCCTTTGGGTCTCTGTCTTAAGCTGTCACAAGGCAGCGCACACGACTGGGCACTAGAGAGTCTGTGAGAAGGTTTACTGGCTATGCACTTCTTTAACCCTGGCTGTGCTGATAGCTGTGTAAATAAGGCAAAATGCTTACACGGGAGCGCATGTTAAAATGAATTAGAAGCAAAAGGTGAAACTGTGTGCTCATTTGCATGGAATTACCCAGAATCCCTGGCTACAGTGGAAGCACTTTAAGCCCAGAGATAATGGTGAAAAGCAGAGTTGCAGATCTGTCTGAGACGTGTGAAGGTGCTCACAAGTGGTATTTGTATTTGCTTTAAAAATAAGCAAGCCGACTTCTGGTATGGCGCCAAGGGAGTAAGACACACTCCAATGAAGCTCCTGCTGGCTCCCAAGGGAAATTCGAAATATCAGCAAAAAAACTGAAAAAAATTACCTAAAAAGATAACCACCTCGATGGGGAGACTTTCGACTTCCAGTCTATGGAGAAATATCTTGCTAAAGCAGAACCATGGTCCCAAAAATTTAGAGATTGGAGAAAACAGACAAGAAAAAAGATCCTCATTAAAGCTCCCACAGCCATGTGGGAGAGAGAACAAATCTGAGAGAAGAGGACTATGAATCTAGCAATTCTCCCCACACTCCGCAAAGCTTGGACTATGACATAATAGCCAAGGCAGTGGCTAAAGAATTACTGCCCAAGCTAAATCTCTGAGAAAATACAGCAGGCTATTAATGAGCTCAAAGGGGAACTCACATCATATGCATCCAGAGTGGAAGAAACAGAAATCAGGGTAAATGCAGTGGAAGACGCTCTGAACTCAATGCAGGAAAACATTTCTGATTTACAAAAAAAAAACAAAGCCTTAGAAGAAAAAATAGATGACCTAGAGAATCGTTCCAGGAGAAATAACATCCAAATTATAGGGGTCCTAGAGTCCCTTAAACAAAGTGGCCTGCTAAACTTTTGCCAAAAATGGCTACCGGAAAAACTGGGCATAATCAAAGTTGAGAGAGCCCACAGAATAGGGCAACTCAAAGAACATCAGAATTATAAGCCAAGATCCATTATAGCCCGCTTCCTGGATTTTAATGATAAAAGCAATATTATCAGGGCTTTCAAAGAAACCGAACAGCTACAGTATGAAGGGAAGAAAATTTTAATATTCCAAGATTTTTCTGTCATAATATCCCAAAAAAGAAGAGAATTCGGCCAAGTATGTACAGCGCTGCATAACCAAAAAAGAAAATTTGCCCTAATATACCCTGCCACCCTGAAGATCTTTACTGAATCAGGCGTCGAGATTTTTACCTCCTACGAAAAAGCAGAAGAATATGTGGGCATAGCTACCGAAGCAGCAAAAGCAAGAAAAGATCAAAGACAAAGATATGGCGACGCTGATGTCCCCTCTAAACCAGGAGAGAAGAGGGCGCAAAGATTCCAGCTCCAAGTTGAAGATACAAATTCCCAAAACAGCTGGACTCCACCACAGCCAACAATATCCCTCTTAACTTTCCCTAAAGGGGGACCTGGATTCATGGCTTGTTCCTGCTCGGCGGACTGCGGATCGGAGAGGACCTTCAAGCCGGGGGATCGCCCCCCCCATGTCCTCCATGCTCCATGCGTTGCTGCCTCTGCTCCCCCCCCCCTCCAGGCCCATATGTGCTGCCTCCGCTTCCCCCCTCCAAGCCCATGCATTGCTGCCTCCGCTCCCCCCCTCCAGGCCCATGCGTTGCTGCCTCTGCTCCCCCCTCCATGCCCATGCGTTGCTGTATCCTCCCCCCCCTTCTTCATGCCAATGCGTTGCAGCCTCTGCTCCCCCCTCCTCCATACCCATGTGTTGCTGCCTCTGCTCCCCCCCTCAGTGCCCATGCATTGCTGCCTTTGCTGCCTTTGCTCCCCCCTCCCTCCATGCCCAAGCGTTGCTAGCTCTACTTCCACCCCTCCCCCCCCCCGCGACCCCGGGGATGTCTGTGGAGAGAAGATCAAGCCTTGGGACAGTGGGACACGGAACCGCGATAGGCTGTGCCGGGCTGGGCGGGAGATGGGACCTTTGGCCCGCGGCACTGATGGGGATCCTGTGGCGCTCCTGCACCCCGTACCCATGTGGGACTGCCTTCGCCTGTATGGTGCGCCGAGTGGGGGGAGGCCTCTGGACTGCGACGCTGTCCGTGTAGGCAGAAATCCTCCGGCACTCCTCTCCATACCCGGGCGCTATGTGACGGCTCACCCCGTCCTGCCCTGGATCGCGGGGAACCGCCGGGGACCTGTGGAGGGGGGGGGGCCTGAGGGGCCCTCCTGCGCACCCCTCCATGCCGTGTATGTCTCCCTTTGCTCCCTCCTGCCGCCCCGTGGTGTGGGAGCCGCGTGGGGTTTGTTAATGTTAATACAGAAAGGGGAATATTATAAATGTCCAAGATACGGATGATATTGTGCATAATTCCACTCCAGCCTCCTCCTTCCCCCCACCCCCTGCCCCCCCTCTCCTCACCCCCCACCCCGCCCCCCCTCACCCGCCGCCCCCTCTCCCCCTCCTCTCCCCCTCCTCTCCCCATTCCCCCACCCCGCTGACCATACAAAGAACAAAAGGGACGAACTAGTAGCTACAAATAGACCTTGAAACGCTAAATGGACAAGTTGGATTCACTCGCAAACTCAATCCATCATTATATGATAAGGTAAAATCCCCCCTGAAAGGAGCGTAGAAGCTGGAAGTAACATTTGCTACAGGCTTCTGAACCAAGAGAGTGTGAACCCTTCCTATGGAAAAAAAGTGAAGTCCAGTACAGGAAAATGTTTAAAAATGTTGTTATTAATGTTAAGAATTTTGTTCAAGTTATAGTTAAGATGTTAAAGCATGGCTGTGACTCCCAGAAAGTGGATAATCTGTATGAGGCTCAGAAAGGGAACAGAACCATCAAACGTAGGACTCTAAAAGCGTCATGGAAAAAGGTAAAAACGCACAAGTACATCCCCAACACAAAATACAAATGCCAGTAAAAATAGTGACATGGAACGTAAAAGGCCTTAACAACCCCATCAAATGTAGGAAAATTCTGAGCTACCTAAAAAAAAAAGGGTAGACATAGCGCTATTGCAAGAAACCCACTTAGATGCTAAAGAATCAGCAAAATTGAAGAGAGACTGGGTGGGACAGTGTGTATTCTCTCCAGCTACTCACAAAAAAGCGGGGGTGGCCACATTAATTAGAAAAAACATCCCAATAGAAATAATAGCCACAGAAGCAGACACAGAAGGAAGACTCTTGATTGCCAGAGTCAGTAGCATGGGGAAGGAATATATATTGGGAAACATATATGGCCCTAACAATCATGATCCTCAATATTTTAAAGACCTAACCCAAAGATTACTAAACTATAAAGGCAAAAACACGGTGATAGGAGGAGACTGGAATGCAATACAGGATACATATTTAGATAGATCAGGAAGCAGAGGGAAGACCCCATTAGTAAATATCCAAGCAAAAAAACATGACACTCATAAAAGACTCGTTAAACATTGTGGACGCCTGGAGAACCTACAACCCAATAGAGAGGGAATATACATTCTATTCAGGAGTACACTCCACTTTCTCTAGAATAGATGCAATCCTAGTGGACGTAGGGATGCTAAGTAAAATCTCTAAAACGGAAATCGGTGAGATTATTCTGTCAGACCATGCCCCGGTACTAACTGAGATAGACTTGGGTATATCTTTAAAAGGCCCAAATATCTGGAGGTTTCCGAATTACCTTACCCAAAATAACAATTTTAAGGAATTCCTAATCAAAAGCTGGAAAGACCACGAAACCAACAATGAAACCCATAGAGAAACCCCAGTGCTGTTCTGGGAGGCCTCCAAGGCAGTAATGAGAGGACATATTATTTCATTTGTCAATCATTTAAAAAAGGAAGCCAACAGGGGGTTCAACCTTGCTAGCACAGATTTAAGCAAAGCATATAAAACTCTAAAAAATAAAGACACACAAGAAATAGGGAAAACTACGCCCAGAAAAAAGCAGATTGCGAGATTTGGCTAGACAAGCAAGAATCAAAAAAAAAAAACAGCCAGGGAAATATCATTCTTTAAATTTAGGAATAAAACGAGCAGATTATTGGGAAACCTCATGAGAGGCTTCATAAATATAAAACCCATCACCAAAATGACAGACACAAGAGGCAAAACCACAATTATACCAGAGCAAATTAGTAACATTTTCAAAGAATACTCCGAAAAACTGTATAGCAAGGGAAACATCAATATAGAGGAAAGAGAAAAAATTCTTCAAAGAAATAAAACTACCAATAATTAATGGAGATCAATTGGAGTATATCAATTCTCCAATTACACCCGAGGAAGTCACAGGAGCAATTAGGAACCTGAAAAACTTCAAAGCCCCAGGCCCTGACGGGCTCTCGGGAGAATACTACAAAATACTTAGAGAAGAGATAAGTGCCCCGCTAGAGAAAACATTCCAAAAAATACTAGAGAAAAACGAATCATTGCCCTCTAGCGAAATGGCCCACATTAAAATTATTCATAAACCCGGAAATAACCCACTATTACCAGAATCATACAGACCAATATCCCTGATCAATCAGGACATTAAACTCTTTACAATAATAATGGCAGACAGATTGGCCCAGATACTACCCAAAATTATACACGTAGACCAATCTGGATTTATCAAAGGTAGGTCCGCAGTGAAGAATATAAGAAAGGTCATCTCCGTAATAAAGTGGGCACAAATAAACAAAATAAAACACTCAGCCCTGATGGCCATCGATGCCGAGAAAGCATTTGATAACATACATTGGGATCACGTAATATACATCCTGGAAAATTTTGGATTTAAGGGGAAGTTTAATGATGCAATAAGGACCCTATATAAAAAACCTAAAGCTAGAACTATTGCGGCTGGGTGCATATCTGACTCCTTCGCACTACACTGGGGCACAAGACAAGGATGCCCACTGTCCCCCTTACTTTTTAATCTTGCCATAGAGCCTCTAGCCCACTTTCTGCAACAGCTAACAGAATTTGAGGGAATAAAGATGGGAAAAAAATAATTTAAAATTAGCAATGTTCGCGGACGACATTCTTCTACTTCTATCTAACCCCAGTAGATCATTAGAGAAAATTCTCGAGACTATCTCAAGGTTCGGTTCCTTTGCTGGATTTAAAATAAATGTATCCAAAACTGAGATCATGTATATAAACAAGCAAGATGGAACCATAAAAAACAATAAACTAACGATAAAAGTAACAAAGACCCTGATTAAATACCTAGGAATATACCTAGAAGCAGATCTCACCAAATTGTACGAAAATAACATCAAGCCAATAGTAAAAAAAATCCTGGAAGAGATGAGATCCTGGATGACATTCCCACTGTCATTCTTTGGCAGAGCATGTGTCATAAAAATGATATCATTTGCAAGGCTACTGTATCCCCTCCAAACACTCCCAATGCTAATCAAACAAATCAAAGTAAATAAGGGGATGAGTAAATTCCTTTGGCAAGGAAAAAAAACGAGAATAGCACTGATAAAACTACAGATGGCCAAGGAAAGGGGAGGAATTAACATACCAAATATACAAGACTATAACCTAGCCTGCATGCTAAGGCATGTGGGGGATTGGATCCAAGGGAAAGATTATTACTCCTCCCCAGAATTAGAAAAACATTTTGCGGGTGAGTTCTCACAGGCAGAACTATTACACACAAGCTGGAATAAAATGCCCCAAGAGATCAAATCCAACGTATTGATTAGGGATACAGTGGTTACATGGCGAATAATTACGAAAAAGTTTAAATTGTCTTACACAATTTCCAGATTCCTACCTATACAGGGAAATCAGATGTTCCCCCCGGGAAAAGAACATAGCCATTTTAATAGCTGGGGAAAACAAGGGATAAGAAACCTAGGAGACATTATAAATAAGGAGAAGAATGAGTTTATGTCATATAGGGAGCTAATATCAACATATAATATACCGGAAAACCAGGTATTTCAATACATCCAACTACTCAACTATGGGAAAAAACTCAAAGACTACAAAAAACACATATTAGAAAACAACGCAATAGACACGTACTTCAGTCAGGACACAGATACCAGATACTCGCTAGCTGATATATATAAACTTATTAGAGACCAAGACATGGAGAAAAATAACAAAAATAATCTAGAAGCATGGCAACAAGACTTCCAAGAAATTCAAATGATGGAAGATCTAACGATTGGGTATGTCAGAACTTGTAAGATAATTACATCAGAAAACTGGAGAGAAATGCAATTTAAGCTAATGCATAGGGCATGCGTCTCTGGACATGCGTAAAAATTAACGAGTTCTGGACACAGGTCCTACAATATATTAAAGAAGTTACGAAAATTAGCTGGGTAAGACACCCCCTCCCCATGATATTTGCCAATACTGAACCTTGGACAATTAAGATCAACCAAAATAGGAGGGCCATTCTCCCAAAAGAGATGATTCTCCTGGTAGCCAGAAAAGCCATTATGATCAAATGCTTATGTAACGGGTATTCCCCCACCCAATTGCAGATAGAGTGTAAGTGCGGAGAACTTGGCGTTACCAGGTGTGGTGCTTTACCTGTTAGGCTCACAGGAGGGCTGAGCTTCCGCCGCGGGAACCTGGGGCTCGTATAATACTATGAGTAACCGTGTACTCGGTGCAGCACCTCCACCTGCGATGGCTCCCACCAGAGGGGGCGTGGTTCCTCGCAGGACAATATATATATATATCACTACACACACAGCATGTAAACCAACCAATGACTTTACTATTGCAAACGTACTTGTGCATATGATAGACCGGTGTCCCTCCCTAGAGGAGACACTAACTATGGCGTCTCACAGGACGCAACCTCCTTCCACCGGATGAACCCACCCTGTGTCCGGTAACCCCACACAATATGTCCCTTCAAGTGATATAGATGTGTGTGACTGCGCAGTCACTAGTCCCGTGTGAGTACTCTGTTGGTGCACTTTATAACGATACCTGCCCTGGCTCCAGCCACGGGAGCCGCTATACCCTTGGGTTTGGATCCGCCGTGACGTTCCACACGTGGTGTGAATTCCGGCGTGGATAATATCACCGCAGCTCTGCACCGTCTGTACCTTGGCGGGGTCCCGTCTGCCGCTGGCAGACCGCAGTCCCTGCTTGGCGTGGCCTCCGGGAAGATAGTCTTTACATATAATATATAGGGGTCTGAGCCCAGACCTCTGGGTACGTGCAGCGTCCGCTTTGTCCCTAACTAACTGCTGAATACTACTAATGGCGGCAGGATCCCTCACCTAACCCTAGCCTGTCCCTTAAACAACACAACACTACTGGTGGCTCAGAGCTATCTGGGGCCTAGGGGGCTGCTGGCCTAGTGCAGGGAGTCACAGTGGGTGACAGAGAGAGAGAGTGGGTGACAGAGAGAGAGAGTGGGTGACAGAGAGAGAGAGTGGGTGACAGAGAGAGAGAGTGGGTGACAGAGAGAGAGAGTGGGTGACAGAGAGAGAGAGTGGGTGACAGAGAGAAAGAGTGGGTGACAGAGAGAAAGAGTGGGTGACAGAGAGAAAGAGTGGGTGACAGAGAGAAAGAGTGGGTGACAGAGAGAAAGAGTGGGTGACAGAGAGAAAGAGTGGGTGACAGAGAGAAAGAGTGGGTGACAGAGAAAGAGAGGGTGACAGAGAGAAAGAGAGAGAGAGGGTGGGTGACAGAGAGAGAGGGTGGGTGTGTGGTGGTTGACTGACTGACACTTTGACTGGGTTGGTGTCTAGACACACTGACATACTGGGAGGGGGGAAGTCACACACACACACACACACACACACACACAGAGACACACACACACACACAGAGAGAGACACACACACACACAGAGACACACACACAGAGACACACACACACAGAGACACACACACACACAGAGACACACACAGAGCGACACACACACACACACACACAGAGAGACACACACACACACACACAGAGACACACACACACACACACACACACAGAGACACACACACACACAGAGACACACACACACACACACACAGACAGACACACACACAGAGACACACACACAGACACACACACACACACACACAGAGACACACACACACAGAGACACACACAAACAGAGACATGCACACACACACCCCATCCGGCATCCCCACCCAATCCCCTGCGGCCCAGCATTCTACTATGAAGGAGTATGCCGGGGGCGGGGCTTTGTAGAATGCCGGCCGGCCCGCAGGGGATTGGTTGAAGGATGTCAGGGGCGGGACTTTTGTCCCGCTCCCGGCATCCTTCAACCAATCCCCTGCGGCCCGGCCGGCATTCTACCAAAGCCCCGCCCCCGGCATTCTCCTTCAACCAATCCTATGCGGCCCAGCAACAGACACAGCATTTTCTATGTTTAAAGCCCAACCCCCCGGCAGCATTCTATTCTACCATTGAAAAAACTCACCACATCCTCCTCGCGCAGTTCCGCCGCCACAGACTCGCTCACCGCTGCCGCTCCACATCTAAATACCTGGACAAGGGCCAAAAACCGGGACATTTCCTGGACAGACAGGCAACCACGACAGGAATGAAAAAAACGGGACTGTCCCGGGAAAATTGGGACACCTGGTCACCCTAATGAATCCTAAACTGAGTGGTAGATCGTAACCTTCACTCAAATCCTTATCTCATTGCCTCAAAGTGATGGGAAGGTGGCAACGGGTGTTCAGGAACATGTACCGTATAGTGGCACTTGTGCAGGTAGGTTTAACCATACTATAAAAGCTTGAACAATATACCCGGCTAACGTGTGAAAGGTACTTGCCAACATGCAAATCAGTATGACAAAGTAAGGCCTAAACCCCCAAATATGGAACACACCCAAAAAAATGGCCCCCATTCTGCGGAGGCTGGAATGTCCCTGGGCTTGACCGCATCCAGGAAGAAGGCACATGAAGGCAGAGGGTGCTAAGAATCCCAGAGGTCGGTCTGGGACATTTGGTCGCGGCCATTTCGCCCCCGAAAAAATGACCACCGGCACTTCACCGCAACTCACCTCACTGCCAGGAGCCACAACCAGCCACTTCTCTGCAAAGGTAAGTGCCTTACCCTAAAACCCCTACCCAAAAGCCGCCTACCCTAACCACTAAAAATCATGAAATTAACCCCCTACCCTAACCAGTATAAAACTTACCTTAGCGGTGGGGGTTCCAGTGGCAGATCGCCTGTGGCAGAGGTTAAACAACTGCTGTCTTTCAAACCTAAATTTGGTTACCTCCAACTACCAGGCTCTCTCCAGTGAAGCAGCTGCAAGAACAGGAAGATAAACAGGAAAATATTATATTGGATATTGTTGGCCTTAGTGAAGTTGGAAACGATTAAGGCCACATTGAGTTCAAAAGCAGACACCTATTCTATTATAGAGGAATAGATAATGGAAGCATCGGTTTGAGTAGGATATAGAAGTAAAAAGATAGTGCGCTCTACGCCAACTGTAAAGGTAATATGGTGGTAAAATGGACTAAACTTGAAAGGTGAAAAGAAGCAGCTAGTTGAAATTGATGGCTCACACATCAGAGGAAACGGAAATATATAGAAACTACAAGCGCAAAAAATCACGTAATAGAATATAGTAAATAGAATTTATGGTATCAAATGAAATTAAAAAAGCACATAGAATGGTGCCACACAGAGTATACAGTAACACTATATGAAGGATATTAAAAACATAGAACTGATACAAGTTTACCAGACACCCTTAGGGGTGAGGATATTGGCCAATGAAAGAGGCAATTTAGTTCACACTCTGAAGAGTAAGGCTATTTACTTATATTATATTACGTGATTTTTTGCGCGGGTAGTTTCTATATATATCGGTGGAGTAGGCATTAACGTTAACAAGTAGGGTTGCCAGGTGGCTTCTCCATGAATACTGGACACAATGGTCAAAGGTGTGATGCGCTTGAGACACACACACACACCTCTCGCCGCTCCATGCTGTTTCCTCCTCTCCTTGGCCTCACCCCCAAGCTCCTGACACCTCCTCCTGATTGGCTGCATTACCCAGCATCCAATCAGGTTTGAGGAAGCTGCCAAGCCCCCTAGCAACAGCCCTGCTCTCTCCCCACTCAGAGAAATATCGCAGCCCCCCAAGCCGGTCAGGTCACTATGTCCAGAGAGGTAATACCAGACCCATACATGTCAAGTATTTCCTCTAATTGTTTACTGGACAGACTGTCCAAATACAGCACAGTCCAGTTCAATACTGGACACCTGGCAACCATATTAACAAGAGACGGAGATACAACATAGTGAAGTATGACAGCTCATCAGAAAGAGCAGCCAGAATCATTATTCAGTTGACAGAGATACACGCCTCAAAAAATCCAGGTCTATGCTCCAACATCGAGTCACACAGACAGTGAAGTGGACGACTCCTATCATGAAATCAACAAACTTAACAACAAACAAAATTATCACCTCAAGATAGTCATGGAGCGCCAGACCCCCTGATGACAGGGCTACCAAGGGGTTAGACTTTATTTCCTCCTGTACATTCTCTGCGCAGCACAGACCATGGGAGAGCAGTAAAAAGGGATTTCAACACTTCTGCAAAGGGGTGTTTAAGTAAAAAGGGGTTTAAACACACATTTGGTCAGGAGTCTGGGAGGGCTCCTGACCAAAGGTTGGGGAGACATTGAAGGTTTCCTAAAAGTTGGAGGGGTCTTGTCTCGCCTATCTTCCTACTCTTAGTGGTGCGCCTATGCCAGCTACATCAGGTGAATGCAATTAAGTAGAACATGTATTGGTACTTTGGTAGTGCCCCCAATCTGGACTCGGGGCTCTGAAGTAAGGATTGCATTGCATTATAGACTATGGGGCTTATTCACTAGGCTGAGATACGTAAAACAATGCCGAATCAAAAATATTACCACTAATAAAGACAAATTTGCATGCAGTTTTCATAAGAAAAGTTTTTTTGAAATGATACAATTTGTCTCAGTTCTCAACAGAAGTAGAATAAGTAAGCCACTGATGGTAATAAAAAGGAGAGATATTACCACTAGTGTTGCTTTCTCTAATAGCTGAATAGAGCTTGTTCTCCACTTATAGTAACAAAACTGGCTAACCTACAGTATGCTATTTGTGGCAGGGTGTATTTATGTAGCCATGCTGTAAAATGGTCTGCAGTTGTCTCTCCTGCTGGCAGTAAACCTGGTAAGTTACAGGGGTGCCAGCAGTAATCATGGAGGTTTGCCCTCACACCCTGGTGAGGTGTCCTATGTATGGATGGGAGTGGCTACATACTCTGAGTCCACAGTTAGTGACATCAGAGATGTGCCTGTTTCCTAAGGTATATAAGGCACAGCACTGCCCAAAGTTAGTGAGTTGGAGGAAGGAATCCGTCTGTGTTGAGACTTGTGAATGGAGGGCCCACTAGTGCAGTAACTAGTGGCCCGTTTCTACATCAAGTAGCATCAAGCCTGACAAGACCACACTGTGTCCAGGGACCTGGCACAGGGGTGATCTCCCTGCGGGGAGAGGGGATCCCACTCCATTGGGAGGGCGTACCTTTTCAAGGGACAGTACGGCAAGATGTGCGACTGAGCTAACCGCTGCAAGGGGCAGTCTGCCCATACAATCTTTAATAAAGATGCCCTGTTCAAGACAACCCCACTGTGTGAGTGTGAAGTTACTCTCCAGTGGAAGTCACAACCAAGAAGGAGTTCCTCATCAGAACCATCTCCCTGCGGACGCAGAGATCCTGATGAGGTGGAGGCGCTGCACGTGATTATAGGTTGGACTCGCACACACTACCTCAGCTGCCTGTCTGGATTGACAGTCCCCGAACACCATCATGCGGGAGACTCAGGAGTCCTTTTGCCAACAGGTGCACCACCAGACACGACCATGTAATGGGGGCTGGATAGACCACAGGGGCCAATATGAGATTGGGTGGGTCAGACTAGAGGGAATACCCGTTAGATTTATATCTACATTCCAACAGCTGATTTGCAAATATGAAATATTGCAGGTCGTCAAAGCAAATGTTTCTTAAAGAGGATCTGTAACCTTTATCTTAGGACAGCATATCCTTGTGGGCAGTGCCCTTCAACCACCCTTATTATTAAGCGTTAGTGGTCAGTTGCCTGACTAGTGAAGGGTTACTGTTGTTGCTGGGAAAAATGGATCAGTTTGCAGGAATCTATGATCTTCTTTTGTTCTAGGGAAAACTGTTGGGGTATATAAGCTTCCTGAAGAAAGTTGCTGCAAGCAAAAAAAAAAAATGCTGCGCTAGTCGCATCTGCCTGTGACGTAACATGAGGCATGCCCATAATTGGTAAGGAGACACCCTGTGTTACTGCTTTTCTAGACGCAGACCCTCTGATAGAATACCCTTTTAAATTGTGAAATAGCTATACCCAATTGGTTCATCGCAAAGAGCATCCACCATCGAATGGTGTTAAATTTTGCTGGTCTTAAGGGGTTTCTAGACGTTATCAGCAACTGGGTAGTGCCCTGCCTAATAGTGGAGGTTCTATAAAGGTAAGCTGATATACACTTTACCATGCAAAGGTAAGGGTCTTGTGTGTCCCTTACAAAGTCTAATTCTACTGGGGTTTGTCCATGGTACATGGTTTTTGTTCTCCCTTTAAGAATTAAGTGGAATCCTGCTGGAGTCTGTACTAACCAGGGATTGGGGATGTGAACCAAGGAGAGCTCAGATTCCCTAGCTGTGAAGGCAAGAGCTAGCAGGAAAGACCACTTTATAGATAAGGATCTCTGATCTTTAGAAGTGTTGTCTACAGATGACAGACCAACATGGGTTCAATGTCCCAAGTGGAAGGTATTTGGGCATTATAGGTCGAGAAAATGTCAGAGGTATCATTTCTAGGAGTATAGGGCCTTTACTAGTGTAGCCCCGAGGTAAATTTAAGCTTTCTGGCCCCCCTCCGCGAGTGCCGTGAGGTAGCGGGTGCCGCCGGAGGCTGCGACGGACCCGCCGGCACTTCGCGAGGGTGGGGGCCAGAGCAGGGAGCAGAGCGAGACTGTGGTTGCCGGGGACCTGATCGGGCCGTCGCTAGGGCCGCGATCGCGTTGCCACCGGCTCGGCGGCTTGTGAGGAGGGCACCGCCATTGCGCGTTAGTTCGCGCATGCGCAGTAGGGCGGAAGCGCGCGATGGGACTCCAGGGATAGGGAGAGGTCGCGCGAGAGTAGGGAAGGTAGTAGAGAGAGTGAGGCGGCCATTAGGGGTTCGCGCATGCGCAAGGGAAGCGCGCACGCGGCCCCAATGCTTTAGGCAGCCCCTGGGAACTACAATTCCCAGGAGGCTTCGAGAGACAGGCATCAGGTGCCTGAGTGTGGCCAATAGGGCTGGAGGAAGCTCAGCCCGGGAATATAGATACATTTCCCGGGCTTTGCATGCGTGAGTCAGGGCAGAGCAGAGGAAGGAGTAGGACGGGTGCAGGGAGCGCGTGGCTCCTGCATCAGGTAAGGGTCCTCCCTAGATTCCCAGGCAGGCCCCAATTCCCGGGTAAAGGGAAGGGGGTAACTGAAGAGGGACGCCTTAGCTAGGGAGGTGACCCTTGAGTGTGGAAGGTGCTGGTTTGGCAGTGTCGCAGCGGAGAGAGCTGTGGGCACTGTCAAAGAGGCACGGTGTGCTAGCAGTGGGATTGCTGCGGGATCCAGGTGGCTGTGTGTGATTGCAGCTGTCTGTGTGTGTGTCGCTGCATGTGCTGGGCGCAGTGCGTGCAGTGTGGATGCAGCGTGTGTGAATCCCTGCAGGCTGACAGCGTGAGCGGTGTGTCAGCTGCAGGTGCTTTGGGACTAGCTAGTTTATAGCTAGTTGTTAGTTACAGTTAGGACTGGGTAGCTGGGGGAAGGGGGGGCAGGTTATTGTCCACAGGCCCTAGGAGTTTTCCCCAAGCCATCCCAGGTTGCGGGTTCATCAGGGACAGGCCCTAGGCTAGGGTTGCTGTCACTCTAGTAGTAGTTAGTGATAGGGATAGCGGCGGTTGCTGTTCCCATGCGGTTGGTGTTGCCGTGATCCGGTTGCAGTTCCCGTGAAGCGGTGGGACCCTCGTTGGGGTCCACCGGCAGAGTACCTGGAAAGGATCAGACGGACGTCTGACCCTTTGAGAAGAGAGTTGCGGTCCCGAGCATCGGAGTGCTCGGAAGGTATCTTCAATATTATAAAGTGCACCAACTGGGCCCTAGCTTAAATAGTGACTGCGCAGTCACCCACGACCTTTCGTAGGAGTTACGAGACATTGGGTGTGGGGTGATCACAGGACACTGGGTGGGGAGTACCAGACATTGGGTTGAGGTGATGCGGGTAGAGCATCAGGTTATGTTATGTGATGTTATGTAATGAGTTATATGTGTGTGTTAAGTAAAGTGTTAGTTATGGTTTTATCGTATACGTGTGTCATTGTATTTCTTACTCAGGGCTATCTTTCCTAACGGGGGATCCTGGGTAAGTGGAGGCGCTGCACCAAGTAAGGGTAAGGGTTTTTCCCCAGGCTCCCAGCTAGCGGAGGCTCAGATCTCCTGGAGCCACACAGGTGTTGTACAGCGACCAGTAGTTCCTTTGGGAGGGTTCACAAAAAGGGCTACATTTGGAGGCGCTGCTGAGATATCAGACCTGGGGTGCCCTGTACATGTTTTTCTAAATTTGTGTCCTATTTTTGTTCCGCCATGGGGAAGCCCTCAAGGCGGAGGAAGCCACGTGCTAAGTTCCCGGCTGCGCGGGAAAATGTTGCCAACAGTCATCCAGGACTGGCGGGAAAACCCGAGCCCCGCCCCCACACTGTGAGTGACTCAGTACCGAGAATGCAACATTGCCTAAAAGATTGTGCTGCCCCTCCTTCAGAGTCCACCAGGGGGAGCCAGCACAGTGAGCCTTCACCCGTAACGGCTGTCTCCAGCAAAGAGAGTACTGGATACAGAGACAATTGCTCGCCGTCGTATGGACTCTGGCAGACCAAGGCTGGGAGCGTATCCTTTTTGTTGTGTCCATGTACGATACAAACATTGAGTCTCTGGGGTAGTATGGACTTTAATGTTTTGGCGTGTATGGTAAAACTTCGGTTGGAAGACGCGAACAAGGAGGGGTACCTAGACTGTTTTTGTAACCAAGGTGACTGCTCGTCTTGTAAATTGGCTTGGGGGCGTATATGTGGCTACTGCAGGGTACCGACCATGCAACCCAAATTGCCGCAGCCTACAGAACGGCCAGTGGGAGGGGACACTGTTGTAGAAATGGAGTGTCCTTCCCCTGAGAAGGAAATAGACTGCCAGGGGTTACACCCCAATGTGTATATGCCCTGGCGAGCGACAGGACTAGATGAAGTTGTGCTAGTGTGTCCCTGCCTGCAAAAAGCCTGTGCCTCGGGAGCAGTCCTGTCGCAGTTACCGCTCGACTTCAAGGACATCGAGCTGGATGGAGAACTGGGTACCCAGTGTTTTATGCCAAATTGTGACTGTCCTAGGGAGGCACTGGCGTGGGAGCCTCAATGTGAGTGTTGCGGGGCCTGGTTCCTCAAGCCTGTCCTGCCCCAGCCGGCGGAACCAGCCGATGAAGACGAGGAGGAGCCGGACCTCTCTCCTGAAGTAAGTGATGCGTGTCCCCAGTTTGTTCTACTTCCAGAGGCCACCGAGGACCCGTGTGTCCAGACCACTGTTGCAGACCCTCTCAAAGGGGACGTGCAAATGGAGGAGCAGGAACCTCTGATGGCGGAACCTGCGGAGGCGCCTGATGGTGCTACCGAGGTGGGTGAAGCCGCTACTGATTTGTCCACTTCAGCGATGGAGGTGGTGGAGGGCCCGTGTGCCCAAATGGACTTTCTAGGCGCTGAGCCAGAGCCGCTGAAGGCGGAGCTCCAGATGTCGGAACCCCAGATGTCGGTTCCAGACCCGGTTCCCGAGCAGGAACCACCGAGACCAGAACCACCGATTCCAGAAGGCCAGGGTAAGGTGTTTATACCCCCGCCCTTGTGTGATGAGTCCAGCGACCAACCGAGTGTGGTGATGCGCCTGCCGGCGGACCACTCCAGTGAGGTCATCGAGGCACCCGCCTCAACTGATGCAGACCAAGATGTGGGCCCGTGTGCCCTGCAACGGCCAGTCCGGCCTACCACCGAGGTACCAGCGGTCCCAGGCTTGGGATCAGTACCTGGCGACAACGACGGGGGTAAGTTAACTGCCCCAGGGGTGTCGGGTGTGAGCTCCCCGGTGATCGTGGAGCCTGGTGACTCCAGAGGTAGGGTCACCCGGGCGATGGGCTCACCCCGTCATCGCGTCCTGGTGGAGGTGTCTCCCCCAGAAGATCTCTGCAGATCGTGGAATGAACTCGACCTCATCAAGGTATCCGGTGTAGCGGACCGGAGCGACACATACTCCTGTGAGAGGAGTCTCCAAAAGGCCTACCCGAAGAAGTGGTGCCGTCCGCGGACGAAGTCACCGTTAAAGGGATTGTTGGAGCGGACAAAGACTCTGTTGAGACCGCTCTGGTAGTTGTGGCCTCTCCCAGGTGCGCGATGGAGCGCTATGTTCGCCATGTGGTGGATCGAGGAAAGAGACTGAGCTTTCCTGTCTCCCGTGAGACGAGACCGGAGGATCCGGCAAGCGTCAACCCCCAGGACCCCTTACTATTTTTTCTGCGAGGGGGAGAAGGTGGGTTGGTGCAAGGGACAGGTCTTGAGTTCCAAAAGACTCACAAGAGTCAAGGTGGGATACCCTCACCCAGTCTGTTAGGGGCACTCCAATCTGAAACTCAGCTGGCCTCGGGTATCCATGCGGGGATGTTGGGTACAAATGGGAAATTGCTTGTGTATGATGTAATGTTTACAATGCATTTTCCATTATATAACCCACTGTATGGTTGCTACCCAAGCGAGGGCGTTGGGATTCTGCGAAGGGGAGAATGTAGCCCCGAGGTAAATTTAAGCTTTCTGGCCCCCCTCCGCGAGTGCCGTGAGGTAGCGGGTGCCGCCGGAGGCTGCGACGGACCCGCCGGCACTTCGCGAGGGTGGGGGCCAGAGCAGGGAGCAGAGCGAGACTGTGGTTGCCGGGGACGCGATCGGGCCGTCGCTAGGGCCGCGATCGCGTTGCCACCGGCTCGGTGGCTTGTGAGGAGGGCGCCGCCATTGCGCGTTAGTTCGCGCATGCGCAGTAGGGCGGAAGCGCGCGATGGGACTCCAGGGATAGGGAGAGGTCGCGCGAGAGTAGGGAAGGTAGTAGAGAGAGTGAGGCGGCCATTAGGGGTTCGCGCATGCGCAAGGGAAGCGCGCACGCGGCCCCAATGCTTTAGGCAGCCCCTGGGAACTACAATTCCCAGGAGGCTTCGAGAGACAGGCATCAGGTGCCTGAGTGTGGCCAATAGGGCTGGAGGAAGCTCAGCCCGGGAATATAGATACATTTCCCGGGCTTTGCATGCGTGAGTCAGGGCAGAGCAGAGGAAGGAGTAGGACGGGTGCAGGGAGCGCGTGGCTCCTGCATCAGGTAAGGGTCCTCCCTAGATTCCCAGGCAGGCCCCAATTCCCGGGTAAAGGGAAGGGGGTAACTGAAGAGGGACGCCTTAGCTAGGGAGGTGACCCTTGAGTGTGGAAGGTGCTGGTTTGGCAGTGTCGCAGCGGAGAGAGCTGTGGGCACTGTCAAAGAGGCACGGTGTGCTAGCAGTGGGATTGCTGCGGGATCCAGGTGGCTGTGTGTGATTGCAGCTGTCTGTGTGTGTGTCGCTGCATGTGCTGGGCGCAGTGCGTGCAGTGTGGATGCAGCGTGTGTGAATCCCTGCAGGCTGACAGCGTGAGCGGTGTGTCAGCTGCAGGTGCTTTGGGACTAGCTAGTTTATAGCTAGTTGTTAGTTACAGTTAGGACTGGGTAGCTGGGGGAAGGGGGGGCAGGTTATTGTCCACAGGCCCTAGGAGTTTTCCCCAAGCCATCCCAGGTTGCGGGTTCATCAGGGACAGGCCCTAGGCTAGGGTTGCTGTCACTCTAGTAGTAGTTAGTGATAGGGATAGCGGCGGTTGCTGTTCCCATGCGGTTGGTGTTGCCGTGATCCGGTTGCAGTTCCCGTGAAGCGGTGGGACCCTCGTTGGGGTCCACCGGCAGAGTACCTGGAAAGGATCAGACGGACGTCTGACCCTTTGAGAAGAGAGTTGCGGTCCCGAGCATCGGAGTGCTCGGAAGGTATCTTCAATATTATAAAGTGCACCAACTGGGCCCTAGCTTAAATAGTGACTGCGCAGTCACCCACGACCTTTCGTAGGAGTTACGAGACATTGGGTGTGGGGTGATCACAGGACACTGGGTGGGGAGTACCAGACATTGGGTTGAGGTGATGCGGGTAGAGCATCAGGTTATGTTATGTGATGTTATGTAATGAGTTATATGTGTGTGTTAAGTAAAGTGTTAGTTATGGTTTTATCGTATACGTGTGTCATTGTATTTCTTACTCAGGGCTATCTTTCCTAACGGGGGATCCTGGGTAAGTGGAGGCGCTGCACCAAGTAAGGGTAAGGGTTTTTCCCCAGGCTCCCAGCTAGCGGAGGCTCAGATCTCCTGGAGCCACACAGGTGTTGTACAGCGACCAGTAGTTCCTTTGGGAGGGTTCACAAAAAGGGCTACACTAGGGTGACCCGAGAACACATCATATGATGTGTGTGGAAGCTGCCAAACCTTTTAGAAACGTATGTACTAGAAAATATAAAATCTCTTCAATGGTAAGGTTTAGCTGGGTTTTTGTTTATTGGCTTTATGACAAGATCTGACCCTGAAATATCACATTATACTTTTTCCTAGTCTTACTGAGGAGTTAATAAGTTTTTGAGGAAGTAATGAGAGGGATTGTTCTGCTAAACTCTGCCAGTGCCGACATCCAAGTGGACTCTGGAGCGAGTGCCTCCCATCTTGTTGATGTAGGACACTGTTGTGCCTGTTCAGTTAGGTTCTGGGTATTGAATAGACTGTGATGGGGTCAGGATTGATTTTTCTATGTTTATGGCAAGTCCTAAATTCTCCAACAGAGCCATGGTGTAATTGCATTGCTCTATTAGAGTATCTGGATGCTGATGTACCAGAAGCATGTCATCTAGATAAATGAGACACCTAAACCCTTTGAGATGGAGATGAGTCACCACAACCTAATAATCCTAAATGTATGGAGTATTGGACAGATCAAAATCCATGACTGTCCATTGCTAAAGATGCTCTTTCCACTTGTATCTGAGTAGTCTCCTGTGATTGGGATAGACTGTGCAAAATGCATCTATTATGCATGCATTTTAAGGGTATTTCCATGCAAAAAGAATGTTTAGACAAAAAGTAGGTATGTCTGAAAGTCCTTCCATTCTGAATCTCTTTTGCCTGATGAATTTGTTTAGGTTCTTTACATTTAGAACTGGTTGAACTGAACCATCTGGCTTCCGTACAGGAAAGAGGCGGCTAACGTAGCCCAAAACTGCTAAATTTGCTATATCTATCCTGTCCTACCTTAGAGCTGAAGAGAGGGCAACGTTTAGGTGAGGATTCCAGTTTCTTGAGGAAGGTAAAAAATGAAAAGGAAAGGTCCTGAGGGGAAGTGAAAGACCTTTTTTTAACCACGCTGAAGACACCCTTTTGTCTGGGTTTATTTATTGCAACTATAACAGTATCTTTTAGAGCTCTGGAAAGGGAATGTACCGGGTTGAGGTCTACGTCGTCATGTCTGAAAGGTGTTAAAATGATACTACAGTGTTTGAGGTAAATGTATTCTTAAAGGAGGATTTTAAAATACTTTAATACAATTTATTTAAAAAGAACATAGAACAGAATATATACTAAAATACAAAATTAAATACTAAAATTTTAGTATTTAATTTCTTATTTTAGTATATATTCTGTTCTATGTTCTTTTTAAATAAATTGTATTAAAGTATTTTATGCGTCGTTTTTTGGATCACAGAGATTATGTACCCAGCTTGGGAGACTCTGTGTGTAATGATGTTAATCATCTTGTGTCAATTATATATGATTGCATTACCAATTGCCCTAATTGAATGGGCTATTTAAATAGCACCCAGTAGGGGACATTATCATTGCTCCTGAGGAAGCTGCGGCATGCAGTGAAACGCGTTGAGCTAAAGAAATCTGCAGACAGTTAGCAGAGCCCAGCTGTATCTACCGTTTGGGAACTGTCTTTCTGCTGTATTCACGGAGGCATAGTCTTGGACCGGCGTTCCCCCTACTCTCCGCTCTACTTACGCTCACCGGAAGTCGTCACCGCCAGGCCAGGAAGTGACGACAGACGCCATCCATCTGGCACCGGACGAGGGGGCACCCTCGTGGAGGACAAGGAAGCGGAGTGAAGTGAAGGATTTCTCCACCGGCCGATCCAATACCCTGGTTCCTAAAGATACCATGATGTGAATGTGCTCATTTATTATATTGTGAGTACATTTCCTGCTCGTCTTCACGATAAAACTCTGTGTTATTTTGGTAAAGCACTATTGTTTCCCTTATCTTTGTATGACTGCATATGACTGATTGGAAGCTGCTGCCAGAGTGAAAACACCATCTTGCCTGACACCACCCCTATCTGATGTATGCTGCTGCTTGCTGCAACCCATAACCTGAGGTGTCCAAAGATCCATCACAATTACAAACCTGCTATTATATATCTTACATTCTGTAAGTAGGTTATTTAAAGAGCCAAGTTCCACATATTGACATTTATTTTACATACTACACTATGATGAGTTTTGTATTTTTTTCTGGGTGTTCCTGATGATGCTGCTCCCTTCCTGACCTGGATCCTAAACTGTTGTAAGGGAATCAGTGCATATTCCCTGGAAGGTTGAGAGAATTCGTCAGTTTCACAAACTTTTAATTTTATTTTTTTGAGCACCTTTATAGTTGTTAAGCGCCTTTCCAAGTCACTGGGTTTCTCATCTGAGTACTCTGCCTGCCACCAGCACTGACTGTTTGCTCTCTGCCTGCCTTGACGTCTGCCTGCTTGACTATGTTTTTGGCTCATCCCCTGCTTCCTCCTCCGCTTACCCAGATCCCTTCATTTTGATTCCGGCTTCTACCCAGATCCCAGGCACTACTCCAGGCTCTCCCACTGGATTTACCTACAGACTGATACTTTTTAAACTCTTGGGCAGAGGCAATGGAGAGACTCCTTAACGAAAACGCCATGGAGTCTGTAGCAGTTGCAAACACTGCTTCCTTCATGTCCTCTGTGCTGAGGAAAAATCTGCTCCTGGTCACGTTATAGGCAGCCGTGTCTAGGCCTTTTTTTGCCTGAAGCAGCTTTCTTCAGAAGGCTAGTATACCCCACCAGCTGTTGCTAGGTAGCAACCCTCCTAAAGAACAATGACACAAGTCAGTTCGGTTAGGCAAGTGGAGTGGATATTCTAGGGTTTCAATGGGAACCTAGCTCATTTGGAGGTATTACAGATGTTTGAGCATATGGTTCTGTGGACGGAGGGACTTTGTATGCCACAGAGGTTTTCACCAGGTATGTCTAAATTCAATTTGCAACTGCCCATGCTCACTACTCCAAATGGGCTTCCTTGACAGGCCCATATGCCCACAAGATTTGTAGGTACAATAAAGGGGTGTCACCACATACTTTTCTTAAGTGATTTCCAAAAATGTCCAACATTTCACCTTGATAAAGACTGCTCTTTCCATTCGAGATGTTGGAAATTTTTGATGTACCAATTTCTGCATCTCTGGCTCGCATTCAATATTCTATAAAGACATCTTTCCCGTGCTGAAGAAGATTTTTGTACCATTCATTTGAACAGAGCTAAAATGTTCACCACCATAGGGAAGGCACCTTCTCAATGCACTGAATTAAGGGACATAGAGCATCTTTCTTTCCCAAGTTGGTATAACTCTTTATGGCGAGATGTAAGAAACTTAACTAACAACAGTTATATAAAGCTATCAAAAATATCTCAAATTTCAGAAGCACATTAAAATAGGTAGATGTGGTTGATGCTTCCAACTTGTTGCAAATCCAATATGTTTTGCGAAGGGGAAATTTAACTTGCATACAATTGTATTGTTTGAGTGATTGTGTGCACACCCATACTGTATACACAAGTGTTAAAAGGGCAAAAACAACTATTTGAACTATACACCAATGAATTTAAGTATGTTTTGAGTTGTTTTTGTATGCCTCAGGGTAACATTTCAGTGGAACCTACAGTAAATCAATATTCCTTCTGAAGTGTTGAACCTGTTGGTTACCATGTGTACATACACGTAACACTACATGGCTAAAACAATCATAATCAGTTTTGTGCCTGGGTGTATTAACCTACCTTCTCTCTCATTGCAGAGCAATTTTTTTACTGCCTCCTCTGGTAACAAGGGGTTTACATTTCACACAAAAAGTACAGTATTGAGCTTTTGTTCTCAATTCACATTTATGATGACATAGAATTGACTTATTCATAATCTATCTCATTCTAATGAGGGAAAATATGCTGTTTCTGTAAAATAGCATTATCAATAATAAAATGATATAGATTTATACCGACATTTATTAAGACAACACATTCACCAGCACTGTACAGTTCATATGTAAATGTTCGGTAATATAGTTGCTATGTGGACAATAATTGATAACATTGTTTGGTTAATTGGGGATTTTTATATGCATTTTTTGTAGTTGTTGCAGGCTTTCAGCTCTGAATTGGTTATTGATGTGAAAATAGTAAAAATGCAGTCACTGTACATCCCTATTTTACTACACCTAACAATTCCAGTTCCTGCAACTCTGTGCTCTGAGCTCTCCCTGAACATTTGGTTCTCCTTATGAACAAATGTTTTCATGGAACATACCAGAGGATCTTATACCTCTCTAAAAAGCCATTCTTGGAATTCTTCTTCTAAAGACATTTTTAGTCGGCTCACGCAGGTTTTCATTGAAAGTATGTACCAAATATAAAATGTTAACCTCTATGCCAGTGATTCTCATACAGCGTGTCCCGACCCCCCATTGTGTCAGAACACTCATCAAAGTGTGTCACAATGTATGGCCCAAGAACAAACATTAACAGGTACACACAAAAATACAACTTTAAGTCTAGACAAATGAAAGTAGGAACATTGCATTTGTTTATACAGTAGTAGGATCAAAATAGCAAAACGAAATAGAACCCTTTGCGGGGGGGAGGGGGGGGAACATATACGATTCCCTATCAGTTCAACCAGGTATATGGTATGTGTTCAGCAGAAAGATGTATTATACAGATCAAACCTATGGACCAAAACCTGTTGTATTTATGTATCTAAAAGTACCTCAAAGTATTAAATTAATAATATCCCTGCACAAATTGTATTTCACTATATACTACCTACGTTGTAACACATTTATATTCCCATGTTATGTTTGATCCCACCCCAACCCTTTTGCTTTTTGTACCCCCTCCCTTCCAAATATCCAATAACAAAAACAAAAATGTAAAGTAAAAAAAATAGCAAAGCAGTATAAACATTGATAAGTATACTGTAGCTCAGGGGAGCGCAAACTTTTTGTGCTGCGCCCCCCTGTCTCTCTGCCCCCGGCTCTCGCGCCCCCCTGCCTTCCTTCAGACGCGTCAGATGACGCTGCGTGGGTGTGTGACGTCAGGTCACATGGTGCCGCGGCGTCTATTGACGCCGCGTTGCCATGGCGACGCAACACAGACGGCTGAATCCCGGTAAGTAAACAGTTGCAGGGGCCTCACGCGATCCCCCGGCATTTAATTTAAATGCCTGGGGGAAGAGCGCGGGGCCTCTGCAACTGCCCGCGCCCCCCCCAGCACAATCTCCCGCCCCCCCTGGGGGTCACGCCCCCCACTTTGCGCACCGCTGCTGTAGCTCATATATGAAAAACTAAAGCATAAAAAGAGTACCCTTCATTTAAAACAAGTAGCTATGGTGTCAACTTGTAAAAAAAAAAAAGTTGAGAACTGCCGCTCTATAGTTACTGTTCCAACACAAAATAGCTGAACAAATATATGGTCAAAGGCAAAGAGGTGAATAATCTGTTTTTGGATTATTAACCTGGATCATTTAAATATGCAGTGTGAGTATATTTCTCTCTCAATGCTTACGATTCTGCAGCATTGTGCATGCGCAACCCCTGTTGTGTACAGATGCAGCCAGCTTTGGGGGGGGGGGTGTAAATCTGGCTATATCTGTAGGTAATATTGTACAACTCCTGTAGCGGACAAACTGGCACTCCATAGATCTTTTCAATATAAAAATAAGGAACTTTGTCAAGGAACGTCGATCCGTCAACAATAAAAAAAATATATTTTTATATTGAAAAGACCTACAGTATGGAGTGCCGGTTTGTCCGCTACAGGATTTGTTCAACTTTGATCAACCCAACAGGCTGTAACCGTGCACCGAAGGCATTATTGACATTGAGAAGTTAGTGCTGCTACCTCTATTTACTATATCTGTAGGTAAGCAGTAGAAATGTACGATTGACCTGGGGACCCAAGTGTGCCTGCTGCGGAGCACAGTTCCTGAAGCCTGTGCTGCTGCGGCCTACAGAACCCGCAGAGGAAGATGCCGTTAACCGCTCTACCTCAACCACGGAGGTGGCGGAGATGAAAGACAAGGCTGCCCTAGTTCCCTGTTGCAACCAAGTGGGAAGAACCAAGGCCCAGCCAGCTACGGAGTCGAGCGAACCGTCGGCGGAGAAGAGTGCGACCGCAGTGGAGGTACCGGAGCGGGCCCGTTTCATACCAATACCCACTGGTTGAATCGCAGAAGAACCCGGTGACTCCCTTGCGGAGGATCCGATCGTGATATCCTCGGAGGAAGAGGTTGGCGTACCATCGGTGACGATGCGCCTACCGGCGAACCACCCCAGCGGTAACAAAGAGGAGCAGACGAGTCCGGACACTTCCGACGGCGAGCGCTGGTGCGGCCGGTGCCGCGGAAGAGTCCCATGGCCGTGGCGACTCCCAGTGTGTCGGAGGGACATCCGGAGGAAGAAGAACACATCGCAAGCCAGCTGAGTGGTGAGGAACCTCCTTACTCCCCGCAGGCTCCGATGGAGGCGGCCGTAGAAAAGGCCCATGACCTGAGTGTGAGCCCGTGCGCTCCAACCCAAATGGTCCCAGTACTGGGATCTCACGCTCCCGAGTTTGCAGAAAGTGAATGGACTGCCCCAGAAGTGCCGGGGACAGGTCCCACGACAGCCCGGGTGGAAACTGACAGCGTCCCCGAGGACCTGTTGGCCACGAGAGTCAATACAGCGGTGAGGCTCCAACCCTTTACTCCCTGCAGGATGTGATGGAGATATCCGGTGAAGAGGCCCTGCCCGGTGCTTACTTCTCCACAAAGGATCACCCAGGTCATCTGTCTCAAGACCCTGAGCTCGTGATGTTTCCAGAAGGCATGACTTCAGAAGTGGCTAATGGAGCCAACAAAGCATGTTCCGTGCCAGCTAGGGCAATCGTTGCCTTCTTCATGCGCAACATGTTTGGTTTGTTCAGCATGTCGTGGACAGAGGAAAAGGTCAGGACCTCCCGGTATATCGCATGTGCGAGGCGGATGGCTGGGTAAAGGTCTGGCCAAGAGACATTACACTATTCCTTCCACCAGGGGGAGGACGTATAAAGGAGCCAGTGACTGTTACCCCTGAGCACGATCGTCAAGAGATTATCACGGCGGAGGCTCACAAAAGTCAAAGTGAGGTACCCCCACAGGATCAGTTAGGGGCACCCCACAAATGGTCTCAGCAAACAGCAATCACTCAGCTGGCCTCGGGTATTACTGTGGGTGTTATGTGGTGTACCAAGTCATATAAAGACCATGTGATAAGTTGTATTTTCTATGCACTGCATTTTGATTATATAACATTTATACCTGGTTATGTCGTTCCCCAAGCGGGGACGTTGGATTTTTCACCAGGGGGAGAGTGTAGCCTTTGTCCCCAGCGGCTTCTAGAGACCCCCCTCCTTTGTGGCAGCGCGGGTGCCGCCGGGGCCAGCGACGGACCCGTCGGCTGCTTCCCAAGGTGGGGGCCTGAGCAGGAAGCGGTGAGAGCCTTAGGAGGCCCCGCGGCGTACCCGGTTAGCGGGGGCCGCCATTGCGGGTGCGCGCATGCGGCGCGATCGTGCATGCACGGGGCAGAGTAGGGAAGAGGCTAGGGAGCTGCAGGCGGCCCATAAGAGTTGCGCATGCGCAGAAAGGAGCGCGCGAACCCTAACCTACCAGGAAAGGCTCTTGGAAGGGACTACAAGTCCCATGAGCCTCAGCAGCGCCCGATGTGATGCCAGGGAGCAATAGAGCTGGAGGATGGCCCTTCAGGAGCAAAGAGATACATTTCACGGGCTTGGAGCACGTTAGGCAGTTGGTGACAGGAGAAGCTAGGGGAAGGAGGTAGGGTGCAGGAGTCAGTGACTCCCTGCACTAGGCCAGCAGCCCCCAAGGCCCCAGCTAGCCCTGAGTCACCCAGTAGTGTGAGTTGTGTCAGGGACAGCCCCCAAGTTAGGGACCCTGCCACGTATTATTCAGAGCCAGTTAGGGACACAGCAGAAGCTGCGCGTCCGTCCCGAGGTTTGGGCTCAGACCTTCGCTGTTGCTGCATCAGCCATCCGGGTGGGATCGCCCCGGACGGTAGTTCTGGTGTACAGTCGATGACAGGATCCTTTGTGAAGTGCCTTGGCAGGCCCGGGCACCGGAGTGCCCGGCAGGTAATCTACAAGTGCACCAACGAGTCATATCACATTCACAAGGGACATAGTGGCTGCGCAGTCACACATATCCATCTCACTTGAGGGTGGGGTAATACTGTGTGGGGTTACTGGACACTGGGTGGGATCATCCGGTGGAGGTGGAGGTGAAGGTAGCGTCCTGCGCGATGCCGAAGTTAGTGTCTCCCCTAGGGAGGGACACCTGTTGATATATGTGCATATGCTTATTGTTGCTGCAAGTAAAGTCATTGGTTGTTTTACATACGTTGTGTGGAGTGATATATATATTTCCTGCGAGGAACCACTCCCCCTCTGGTGGGAGCCATCGCAGGTGGAGGCGCTGCACCAAGTACGAGGTTATTCATATTGTCATTCGTGCCCAGGCTCTCCGTGGCGGAGGCTTAGGCCTCCTGTGAGCCTAACAGGTAAAGCACCACGCTGGGTAATGCATATAGATCCCCTCACATACACCCTATCTGCGATTGGGGGAGGGGGGGAACATAGGTTACATAAGATACATATATTTTGGATTGTAAAGTATCTAAATGCCGCTGGTCTCAAAAGTCTTTAATTTAATGTAAATCATAAAAATTAAAACAGAATTTCAGTGACAAAACGTAAAGAAATTTGACTTAGAATGCGTGTGCTCAGCACACCCCCCATTTTTGTTTTTATAATCATTACAGTTACTATATTATATTAATCTATATACAATTCATGTGTTATATGTTTACACACCTTGCATCTTTTCCACTTCTGGTTTTTTAATGATAAACAATACATTTTAAAAATGTTTGCTTTTTACACTTCTACTCTCTGGGAATTCCTCTAGTTAGTGTGTTTTGTGTGTGTGTGTGTGTGTGTGTGTGTGTGTGTGTGTGTGTGTGTGTGTGTGTGTGACACAGCCTGTCCCGTTATACAGATGTGTGTGTATGTGTGACGTAGCCTGTTGCTGTTATACAGATCACTATGTGTGTGACACAGCCTGTCCCCTGTTATACGTGTGTGGGGTTCCTGGCTTCTGCGCATGCGCACCAGGTGACGTTGCCAGCCTCTGTGCATACGCAAGCAGCGACTGACTCTTCTGCGCATGCGTGGACTGCAATAGACGTTTCGTCTGCTTCTGAGCAGCCTACAACGTCTGTTTCTGCTCATGCGCGGCCTACAACGTCCGTTTCTGCGCATGCGTGGCCTACAACGTCCATTTCTGTGCATCCATGACGTCACTTACATTACGCATTTTCGTAAGCATCAACGAGATTTTCCCCATCAAAACTCCGTAGGTGCCACCAAAAAGTTTCACTTCAAAAATCAGCACACACAGGGACAGGAAGTGTTAGCAGAGACAATGTATTGCTGCTTTTTTTTAATACTGTACATTAAAGAAGATACTTGGTGAGACCTTAAGCAAAACATAAGTCCTTCATTACTATTTTTTTTTAGTGCTGATCCAGTTTGGTGTTTGTAGAAGATATTGTGTCTCTGAAAGCTGTCAGTCTGATTAAAGAATAACTTTCTTCTGTTCCTAACATTATGGGGTAAGTCACAACCATGTGATACTTACACAAGCTACAAGTGCCACAGGCGTTCTAGCACTGTCATGTTTCTACATTATCATCTGAGGAACAGTCTGTACACTCATTTATGCTTCATGGACATTGAGGGTTGCTTTAATAGTCAGCATTTGTTTTTAATTAAGGCATGTGTACATATTTTTTCTAGTTTACACATGCTGGTTGGAGGATCAGTGAATTCTTCTGTTCATCCAGATATTTTATCTGTGTTCTCCCCTGTTATTCTGGTGCAACAATACCACTATATACCTTTACTCAACTGTGTAGAAGAAAGATAATGTACAGTAGTACTGCAGTCATTAGTCTAATGAAATACATGGAAGAAAATATATCAACAGTAGTAGTAGTAGTACTGTAGTAGTAGTACTGTAGTAGTAAATTAACAGCATTGGATTGGGGGAATATTTTACAAGTAGTCTGTACTTTTTTTTTCATTCTTATTATATAACCAGGAAAAATGATGAAAGACATTCAAAAGGGGAGAGTGTTGGTAAACAAACACTTTTAGAAGTAGTTTATCTTTTTATAGAAACGGTTCCAAAAGTCTACAACATATCGAACTCTTAGAAGGGTTAGTTCACAAAATGCTGGGGACAATTACAAAAATTATAAACGTTGGTGTATCTTTAATCAAATGGGAAAGTATACATAAATTTGATGTATCCTGTTCAGTGATACTTTTTTCATATTGCAGCCAAATGTATATTTTGTTATTGTATGTGTGTCATTCTAAATCGTAACATAACTTTATGTCATGTTTTCTCCAATCAAGAGTAATGCGTTAACAGTAACGGCTGTTAGTAATAATGCGCTGCAAATGAGGCGTTACCCTCACATCACATATCCACTAAAGCCCATTAAAGCTGCAGTTCAAGCTGCCTTTAAAAAAAAAAAATCCATTCAATATGTGCATCAATACAATCTGCACACTGACAAGTGATTAGCTAAGTTGCCGATATATCCGTTCTCCTGTAATCGATCGCCAAATCGGGGGTTATTTTATTCACTGTTAGGGCTGCACAAGAGTACCCAGGATGCAAAGTTCTGTGTGGAAGATCATGTGACCAGGCAGGTACTAGATACAATGGGTGCACTGCTAGAGAGAGGGCAGGGCTCAAGAGCCAGGGCCTGTTTCAAAAGAGAGACGGTGTGACTTTGTAAATGGTTTCTGTAGAAACCAAAATGCTTGCTACATTAGAATGCGTTAAAAACGTCTTTAAAACATTTTTTTCATGCTACAAGTATTTTCTCATAGTACAGAAGTGATTTATTTAAAAAAAAAAACAAAAAAAAAACACATGTAGGATATTGCTTGAACTTAGGTCTTATCTAAACTTGGCATCACTCCCATTTGCTGGAGAGGGGGATGGGGAGAGAAACAGAGACTCATTTTGTACACACCTACGAAACCTGGAACCTATGACTATTTAATTTTTTGAACATATTTTGCAGATTCAGATTATGTTTTCTACCAGGTATTTCAGGTGTGTCTCCATGCATTGTACAGAGGAGTATTTTGGAATGTGTATATGTCCCTGGGTTCTCTCACAATAGAATACTTACAATGTGTCTGAGTAATGATCTTTTATCACAGACTATATTTGGAAATAATAGCTATAATTATGGTTTAGTTGACACAGTCAAGAAGTTTGTCATTCAAGGATCACACATTCATAATTGCTATTACTATTTATATACTGGTATAGCCTTTGCAGCATCACTTGATCGCACCCCTCAGACAGCTATAAAACATAATAGAGATGAATGTGAGTTTAACTTCCTCCTTGCTGCTAGTGATGTCTACAAGACTTTTCCAGTGTTGGGCTGCGTTTATAGTACTGGCTACAGCGAGGGCGATGCTACCTTTGACAAGTTGCACACCGGTGCTACCTGTATAAATTGCAGACCGATGTGTGATGTCTGGATGCTGCCAGTCACGTGGTGCGGCTGTCTCTGTAAATTGCAAAGTTCAGGCAACTGGCAAAGGGTCAGGACAAGCGTCGGGCAGCGAGGTCAGGGTCACGGTCTGGGGTCAGCAACAGGGATTCCAAATGAACAGGCTAGCCTCTGGAACTGTAAGCCACATGGATGGCTCACGAACAAGGAAGGCTCGGCTACTAGAGCCCAAGGTGGCCAGGAACACAGGGAAGGCTCACGAACAAGGAAGGTTCAGTAACTGGAACCCACGGTGGCCAGGAACACAGGGAAACATATACAATGCTCAGGCAGGGGCTTGAAGTCACTGGCTGCTATTTAAGCCCTTGAACAGGTGCAGCCAATATAGCAGGCTGCTAGTAATCAAAATGTCCATATCAGCTAGGTAAGGGCGGGTTCCAGCCAAAGCCTGGAATGGAACCCTTACAATGGGCAACCCATTAATTTACACTTGTCTGCCAGTGAGTTACTAAAGATCATAAATGTAGGGACTCTTGTGAATTGAGAGATGGTCCACTGTGAAACAGCCCTTTGTTTCCTTCTGTCATGTAGTCATACCATTGCATCCTCTTTATAAAGAGATGTGCAGCTGTCCTGCTTATTTCTATGTCTACTTTCTCTGTACATTCCAGGCCACTCAAGCGTTTCTCAAAGTCAAAAGCAAAAATGTAAGCGGTCTCTAAATTCAAGGCATTTTGCTTTGCCAACTAGTTTGAGTTGAGACATTCCTTACAAATTCGGGATAGTCATGCTAAATGCTGGACAGTTGGCATGTTGCCATCCTTGTTCATTCTTGGCTAGAACCCCAAGAAAGAAACTAGAGGGAGAGTGAGCACCCCTGGTGTTAGATTAATGCAGTGTACCAGAAGAACTTTGTCAAAATTAAGGATGGGCACTTTCACTGGTGTTTAGGCCTTTGTGCTACAAATAAAAGTGTTTTGGTTTTCACGGAACTCAATTGTTTTGTACTTTGGTTTTGTAAAGATTGGTTTTAAAATAATCAAAATAGATAGGAATTTTTTAAGAAACTATTTGGCAAGCTATTTCAAACTTCAAATTTTCCCCCCCAAAAATCAGTGACTTTAACTCAAATTGGTCACCCAATTTATTCAAATGAAACTTTATTTATGAAAAGGTAACAATGTTGGTGCTCATTTGCATGTCATTTCCCAGAATCCCTGGCTCCAATGGAAGAATGTATGCTAAGAGATAATGGTGAAAAGCAGCGTTGCAGACCTGTCTGAGACGTGTACAGTAAATGTGCTTACAGGTGATATTTTTATTGAAAGTTTATTCCGAAATGTAACTCCAACTTCTGACTTCAAACCCGCAAACCTGTTCTAAACCTTGGCAAAAATGAAACAATACAGCAGCATGGATAAATTCAAGTGCACTAATAAAGTCCTGGTAAATTTACAGTGCTTAGCACGCTGATGCCTCTGTATGTCTGGAAGCATGCAAGACGGTAGCTGCTGCAATAATCAGAGTGGAAGAGGAAGAATTATTCTGTTACTAATTTCGAGGGGAGATTGGTGTCAGGTAACTGCTAACAGTAAACAAAGAAGCACCAATGCACATTCAATATGACAAATGATGTAGTTAATTTCTATATGCTTTGTCTTCTTCTAAATATGGGTAATTTAGGTCAATCTTTTGGCCAAAACATATCAAGCCTGCAACCACGTCATGGTAGACCCTAGCAGCAGGTTCCTACACTGCCAATATTATACTCTGTCCTTTGTATTTCATCCACTGCGTAGGGGGAAAGAAAAAACAAAACAATGATATAGGATGCGTGGCATTTATGTGGTACTGAGTGGTTCAAATTTAGGTCTATTTTTAAGTCTAGCATGATTGGCTGGCAAAGCCAGCCAATCAAAAGATATGAACATCTGGTTGATCATTTAGACTAAACAGAACAGAGAAGGCTTAAAACGAAAATAAAAGTAAACCAGAAATCAGTGTAACTGTAACATAAAAAAAAAACAGTGCACTATAATAGGAGGTGTAGTACAAATGAAACTGGATGGGAGAATACCGAGAAGAGCACCCCACTTAAGACCCACTGGGAGGTAAATGCAGGTACCTGCCCAGTGACCACTGTGTGGGTGAACTCTGCTCAAATACGAGAGCACACCAGCACCCGGAACAGAGCCTGTCAGGTAAAGGACACTTCCCAGCCAAACGCTGCTACCTGGACTTATATACAGCCCGCTTGGCTAATGCCAGGAGCAGGTTGGTGAGGAGGTCCGTAACCCTATTGTAAAAATGCAACCAGAGCTGCAGGAGAAGGCCCCTCAAGAGTGACAAGAGGGGCTGTAGTCTGGCTGGGGAGTCCATGAAGTGGGCAAGGTATTCTCCCGTGTTCAGTGCACCATGGATGATTCTCCATCTCAGGTCCCAAGTGGGGTGGGGAACTAACTCTGAATAGAGTTCCCTCCATCTGGGCCTCTCGCCCTCGTGTGTTGGTACTACCCGCCTCCAGATGGTATTGGGGCAGGCGACAAGGGCAAGGTAGTGCACTGTATGGAGGAGTGAGTACAGCCCCTTCCTCGGCATGCCCCGAAAGCACACAGAGGGAATGTCTCCCAGCCTGCTTATGCTGGGGGAAGGAGGAGCCCGAGGGGGTTGGCGGAGTTTTAGGCCCATGCATACAGTCGAAGGCAGGGGGTCGGAAGGTGGACATGGCACTCCGGTCTGCAATTCCCCCTCCAGGAAGGTGCACGAATCAGGGGTAATGGCGTCCTTGATCTCCTGAAGCAAACGATGTGGTGGTGTAGCCCATGAAGAACATGACCACCTCGGGCATCATCCAGTCCGACAGATTGTAGTCCAGAAGATCCCCGACTTGGGTCATCCGTGCCTAGCAAAAACTGGGAATGATACGGGGGACTCCAACATCCGAGTGTTAAAATTGAACCATGGTCCCGCCCCCATGACGCATTGGGTGACGCCCCTCATGCGTGCACCGCGCACGAGCACCACAGTGCACCTGCCAGCACCGGACCTAGGCTTCGCCCCCGCACCACCTCCCATGGCGCAACGGAGGACACTCCTGTCTCCAATACACAACGGGTTTGCATGACCAGAAACACTTGAGGGGTTAATGCTAACTCCCTTCCTTACTCCATAGCTGGATACACTCTGCCCCTGCCTATCAGTACACAGTCTATGTGTGATGACTCATTGCCTGCAGCCTTCCCATTGGCTCCTTGTGCTTTATATGCTCAGCCATCCCCTAGGCAAAATGGCTGAGCATAAACCTTGTTTATGTTTCTAGTGCTTGCCACTAGCATCCTGCTACCCTGCTATTGCCTTTGCATTCTGCTTCCTTTATCTGTTACCTTTGACCTCAGCTTGTACCCAGACTTCTACCTTCTCTGACTCCTGAACCCCGGCTACCCACAACCACCGTCCGACTTCTCCAATCCTAGACCACGGCGAGTACCATGACTAATCTGACCTCTCCTACCCTGACCCAGCTACACGACTACGACTCTGCAATCCGGACGCGGTTGCGTGGTTGTTGGTCGGTGTACTCTAACATCCACACCTCAGCCCTGCGGTCCCGTCCTATTTGTGGTGAGCACTAATTACACCGAGCACCCATCGTGTGTAATTAGATTATACAGCAGGAGCTTGGTAAGGATGTCCTCTCCAATAGGCAATCCTTTCCTAGACACGTCGACCTCAGGCTTGATAAGAAACAGTTGCCGGCCATACCCCATTTTGCGCAGCTGTCCACCCTCTCCCATAGGGAGGCACGCAACACCTGCAGAGACCCAATGCTTTCCCATCCAGAGAAAGTCCATCAACTTGCTCTGGATTTTGGTGATGAATTCAGGGGTCGGACTTAGGACGATCAGCCGGTGCCACATCTGAGAGGCCATCAGCTGGTTGATCACCAGAGCCCTTCCCCTGCTGAAAAGCATTTTTGTGAGACCCTTCCATGATCCCATAAGAGCGAAGACACATTCCTCAAGCTCTGTCCAATTCTCTGGGACCGGGCGCTCCACAGTGTATAGGTAGACTCCCAGATACTTGATTGCATCTGCCTCCCACGAGATATTATGGAATATGGATGGTAGGGAATCTACCTCTATGGAACCCTTTAAAAGGCCTGAGCATTTCGACCAGTTGATCTGAGCTTAAGAGGCCACAGTATAGACCTCCTGGCACACTTGTTCCCGCTCCAGATCAACTAGGTCCTGGGCCACGAGGAGTGTAACAGATCGGGGGACTCGCAGTTCCCAGTGTGTCCCCGTCACCCCAGGTCCCACAGTGCCTAGTCCTTCCGCTCCCCTACATTCTCAATCTCTACCTTCCTCCCTCGGCCGTTCCTCCACGGCACGATCCGCACGCCCTGGCTCACACTCTGCGCATGTGCGCGGTCCTCTCACCCGACACGCGCGTTCACGATCGCTGGTTCCCTATCGTGGGTCACGCGCTCCTCTGCGTGCCTTTGTCATCCCTGTCCATTCCCTACCTGCTTCCTCCATTCCTCCTTCCCCTCTGCCTCCTCTCCCGTGCACCTCCTTCGCTGGTTTTCCCCCACGCTCTGGTGCGCGCGCATAGCAGGGTTACAGAGGGCGCGCGCACCCGCTCCAGTTACTTGCCTCCCCCACGCTCTGTCTCCGCCCCCCCATCGGTTGCAAGCTATAACTCTTGATTACCTCCCTGTTTCCTCCCCTGCTCTCTCTGACCTATCTCTGCAAGTACCCACTCAAACCTCTGCTCCTCCCTGCATCCCTATTGGCCTTCCTTCCCATATAACCCCACTCTGTCCTCTCAGTCCTTGCTCTGCATAGCTTTCCTGTAGCTCCTGTCTATGCCTAGCTCCCTTGTCTGTTTCAGCCCTGGTTCCTGTCCCTGCCCCTGTTTGGATTCCTTTGGCTTGAACTTGAACTCTGCTTTGGACTTGACTACGCTGCTTTCTCCTGCCCTTGAACCCTGGCTATCGGACATCACTACGCTGCTCTCTCCAACCCCTGAACTCTGGCACTTGGACATTACCCTCCGACCTCTGGCACCCCGGACTCAGCAAGTATTACGTTAACCCTTACTCTCCAGGCCCGGCAACGCTACTACCACACTCCGGGCACGCCCTCACTGCTGTGGGTGCGTGTTATACCCTTACCCACCTCAGTACTGGGGACTGGCCAGGTCTGCGGGCATACAGGCGTTACAAGGAGTACGTCATCAGTATAGGCTGAAAGGACTACCTGCATGTCATGTTCTCGTAACACTAACTACGATCTTATAGTCCGTGCATAGCAGCGAGACCGGTCACCATTTTTTTATTTGGCTGAGATCCTCCTTCTTGGGCAGCAAAGTCAGTACTACCTGTCGACAAGAAAGGTAGGATCGGAAGAACTCTACGGTCAGCCCGTCCAGCCTCAGAGATTTACCGTAGGGCATGAGATGGAGGGCGTCAGAGAGCTCAGCTAGAGTAAGAGGCTTATCCAGCCTCTCTCTGTCGCCCTTGCTGACCATGGGAAGCCCCTCTCATAGCACCCTGCAGGCGTCTGGATCGATGGGATCCGGAGAACAAGTTGGAATAAAACATCCGGGCCCTATCCCGGATGCTCTCCGGATCCATCAGAGGGGAACCATCATCGGCTAGAAGGTGATATGCCTTCGGTTGCCCCTCTTTTTCTCCAGAGCATAGAGGCGCGACCCGCGATCCATCTCCCAAAGAAAATGGAGGATCGCACATACACCCCTTGAGCCTGGTGCTGTTCCAGCTCACGGAGGGCGCACTTCCTCTCTACATATTTGCGCTGCAGGGCTTGGTTCCCTGACGCAGGCAGACACTTCTCAAGATCGTGCACCTCCCCCCGGAGTGCCTCAATCCCAGCATCGCCCTGCCTGCTCGCACCGTTGGCATACTCCTGACACAAAAGGCGCAAGTGCACTTTGTCCACATCCCTTCACTGACTCAACATGACAAAGTCACTCTTGCAACCTCTCCATGTCATCCAGAACTCCCGGACCGATGTTGCAAAGCCCTGGTCCTCCACCAAGGAATTGTTGAAGTGCCAATAGGCGGCCGAGGGCGCTGATGGCATTAGCACCACCGTCACGATGCACAGTTGTGGTCCGTGAACGGTGCCAAACTAATAGCACTGGACAGTTCAAATTTAGGAGAACGATATGTGCTCTACAGTGCAGCTAAAACTGGGTAAAAAAAACTGCTCTGATAAATATAGTGAAACAAATCTAAAAAAAGTAAGTGCAAGAAAAAAATATATATATATACTTCCCATGCTTATTGCTACAGCAAAGGTTAGTACCACCTTTTCCTAGGCAAACAAATCTCTCACTGAACTATTGCTTTCAAAAGTGTGCTTGGACATACTAATTCAATAGGGGTAGGATGGGTGAGCTTAATTGCTACACACATTGGTGCCAACAACTTTGAAGCATTGCAGGAGTAGAATTAGGCTTCCTTTCTCACCAAGCTAGGGCATGCAACTAGAAGGCAACATTTTGATATACTGTGATGCTGTCTTCTGTTGGCTCGGGAAGGCTTGGGCTCCACTCATGAATGGGGCTTCAGTGTTTCTGAGTAAGGGGAAGACAAATTCCTAGCATGCTGAATAGGAGCCAAAGGCTGCAGTCACATTGTAACTGGTTTGTCTGATGAAAACCTTTTCCTCTGAGTTCCGTTCAGCCAGCTAGTAATTTGAACCATTCCATGAAGGTGTCTGCTGAACTCCAGGCCCTAAAATTGACTTTCAAAAAGGAAGGAGCAGGTGTAATAACAAATGAAAACAATGGGCAGTGATGAGGACATCATCCGGTCCAATGTTGTACTTTCTCAAAATCAACACAGTTTCTTCTCCACTTGTTTGACTGGGCTAGATGTCTGGTTATATTACAGCTTTCAAAACAAAAGCGAAAAGGAAGGTCTGACATGAATAAAACCTCAAAATGGCAGGATGCCAGACACCTATTCCAGATGGTGTTTGAAGTTGTACAGTATCTATGGAAGTTATCAGCCATCTGCCATTTTCTTTGAAAATGCTGCATGTGATGTCTGTTTTTCAAACCATCATATGTATAAAAAAAAAAAAAAAATGATTGTTTTTATTCATTTCTGTACCTTTCTGCAGCAGATGTGGTAAATTCAGCTTCTTTTTCTTAATTTTTTTTTAAAGTTTTCCAATTATATGATTTTATTTTTTTTATGTATAAAATGTTTTGCCAGGAAGTAAAACATTTCGAGTTAGGCCGTGCGTATGGTCCCGTGACGGCGACAAATACATTGCCGCCGCGTGCGCTTATAGTAAGCGCGATGGCAGCAATGTGACGGAGCGACGACTCGTCGCGGACTTTGGAAGCCGGGAATATTTGATTTTTCACCTCATGTCACCTCATGTGACAGCCCCTGAACAAATAAAATGCCCGGAAGCTAGCGCCATCGCCGCAAAGCGAAATATAACTTTCGCTAGTGGCGACGGCAACGTGTGTCATCACTCGTTGCGTCGCGGGCACTATAGTGTATGCGCAGCCTTTCCTCTCGTTTTCAAGTATGTCAACATGATAACAATACATGGTTACATTAAGTGAACAGGGTTATAGATTATACTTAAAGACATTGCATGCACAGTTAAAGATAATATATCTATGGAACATTTACAGACCAGATTAAAATGTGAGATTATATTATTATTATTATATGGTACAGATCAAAAGGAAGTTAGGGTATGTAAAAAAAGTTAAAGTATAATTGAAAATCAAAAAAAGCAAACAGAAGACTTTGATAGATGGCCCCCTATATTTTAAAGGCAACTACTTTAGTTAAATGTGATATGACCTTACCTTATACTGTATCTGTACAGGTCATTGGTAAGTACCTTCTAACATCTGCTTTTGCTCAGGTTGCTTGAGGTTAGGGGTACAGCAAATAAGAATGCACGTTCACACGTCTCAGACAGGTCCACCACCCTATCTTTCCCCATTACCTCTTAGCATGCAATGCTTCCACTACAGCCAGGGATTCTGGGTAATGACATGCAAATGACCACTCAGCGTGACAGTTTTTAGGGTAAAATGAATACTGCAGTCATACACTGTGAAAATTAACTCATGAGTGTATACAGATGTAGCCAACATTTGTGCAACTCGTGGTCAGCTGCAGCAGGACATACACAGTGCGTCAGCGGGAGAAGCAGCCATTGTTTCGAATCAGCCGTGTGCAAGAAAGGGGCGGGACTATCACGGTGTTTCGCACACAGGAGCGCACCATGGGTTGCAATAACGTTGGCTACATCTGTAGGTGACAACATTTTGGTGGCAGTGAGGGATCATATGAAGGCAACCTTGAAGAATCAGTGGCCTAACACAGGCTTCTGGGGGAATTACACTCAGAATAATTCCATGTTGACTGGAGCATCAGTTTTCATTTAAGGCTAGATTCACTAAGCTCTTCTAGCCTTTTTATCATGATGTGTTGATCATAATGCCCATTTATCAGAACACAGTATTTACCAAAGCACAGAACATTATGGTTACCAGCATTTACTCTTGTTAAAACAGTTGCGCTATTTTTAACAGCCTTTATTCTAAGTTATATGCAAATGAGAACCAAATGATATGTATCCCCTGTACACCAAGCTCAGTTAAGTTTAATGTGAGGGAATAACACTACAGTAGTTTAGTAATACCTAACCTGGCGTTACTCCATTCCAGGAGAGTATCTACAGTGGTTGCTAAAAGTTTGTCAGATTATCAACGTTTTAATATATTAACCCCTCGGTAGTCCCAGGGGTTAGCTCAGCTGGTCAATAAATGCTACAAAGGGGCAAATGTATTCCTTACACTAATCTATCAACCCTTTGCTTACCAAAGAGGCAAGTAAGGCATCGAGGTTGACATGTCGGTAATACATATCTATATCCCCACAGCACCAAAGGGGTTAACTCGTTTTATACATGATAGAAACAATCCTGCACTAAACAGGGGATTAGTTTGTTTGTGGTTCTCCCTGCAAGACTGAAACGCCCTCTTTTCACACATTGCCAGAATGTGCATATGCAATACAGTCTGATTACACCAGTGGACCCACCCTGATCAGGCTGGAAAAGATACCAGATGTGGTCTCTTGTGATCTTTGGCTGATATTGATCTCCGCCTCATTGTCAGGGTCAGACAGATCTCATTGTATCCCCATTTTTCATCTCTTACACACATAAATTACCCTCATTGGCCCAGGTCAACAAAATGGTGTGTGGGAGTAAGGCTTTAGCATCCTTTTGTGGATCTGGACATAGACACCAGCCTCTTGAGCCTTGACCCGTTTTGTGCTAAAGCCATTGACGGCTTCTAATCCTTCTATGGCACTGAAAGGGTCAACAGTCAGGCTTGTACCCCTTAAATGTACCCTGTATCTTTAAAAAAAAAAAATGTACTTTTATGGTATATTAGTTATTACAACAGAGGTAAAATAATGTTTTTTTAAATGATTAATGAATGCATTCATCAAAGCCAGTTATATATACTGTAATATGGATTAGTCATTTTAGCTTCCCCGAATGCCTTCTAGTTTAATATTTGTATTTTTGTTGTGTTATCTGCTGGATTATATCAAATAAACAAATGGCAAGAAAAGATGACATGACCATTTAAACATGTTAATAACAGAACGTAATCATATTTATGAATAACTATCACTGTTTTCAACAACTGAATCACCCTCTGAATTCTCTCTTCAAAGGGACTGAGTGTTGTAGGCTGAGCGCAAAATTGCTGGTTTTGAGTATACCGTATGTGAAGGGCTCACATGGTGCTACACATACTGAGTGACTACTCCCCTCCTCCTCCCTGCACCAGCAGCAGCCTCCTGCTCTCTGCTAAACCCCCACCCTCACCAAAGCAGGCTGTGCAGCACTCCCTCCCCCATACACACACACACACACACACACACACACACACATCAGCACTCCGCTCTGCTCCTCCACAATTATCCAGGGACACGCTGATCCCAGGCGGGAGGAGGAAGGAGTAAAGGAAGGAGAGAAAGAGAAGGCGACAGGCAACAAAATAAATAAATAATCATAATAGAGGAGGAGGAAAGGAGAACAGAAAATAGGAGTGGAGAAACAAAGAGCAGGCGAGAAACCGAGAGCGGAGACAGGAAGACGAGAAAGGAGAGAAGAGGTGGAGGAAAGAGAAAAAGGAAGGAGGGGGAGAAAAAAAAGTAGAAGAGTGAAGAGAGGACTGCCATATAGAGGACAAAGCAAAACTCCCTTTAGTGTGGATTGGGATTTTACAGTATCAAGAAAAACAGACCACAAAGATAATCTGCCTGCTGCAGCTGGGACCAGGAGCTGCTGTGAGTCCTATCCCCTCAATGCATGTTCTGTATTCCTTCTGTGTTTGTCAGTGCTCAGGATTAGAAATGGCAGTCTAGACGTTTGTGTGTGTTGTGTGTTCTAAAGGGTGAGACTTTTTGTGTGATTTGACTTGCAGATGGGGGATCAGAGTAGGTCTTCATAAGGCACGGCTTCCCTTTTTATACCAGCTTTCTGTTTGCTGTAGCTGAATGTTTGATTTGCATGCAGAAGAAGAGATCAATAAACATAAGGGGGAGAATGTAACTCAGCAAATCTGCTTCTTAATGGTTCCTTATTTTAATCAATATGATTTAGTTAGTCCAGTATTGCTTAAATGCAGCACCCATTGTTTTATTGTATGTAGATATATAGTGCAGTAGGATATGATGCCCCTCTGTCAATATCTTGATGCCAACTTTGTGCCTGTTATGAGTATACCATACAATAAAAACCTAGACCTCAAAGTCATATGGGCTTTAACAGTTAACTAAAAAAAAAAGCTTCTTTAAAACAGAACATCATAGTATTACAGATAATTGGTGTTTATATGATAACCTAATGTGTCTTGGTTATAATCTCCTTTAAGAACCTTGGGTCTTTACTACATATATTTGTACATCTCCACCCTTGAGGCTTCTGTTCTCCTGTTAACCTTACATGACTCAAATTCCTTAAAGGGGCTATACTGAGCCTACTTCAAATTCACATGTATTGTCAATGTAGTTTTTTCAGCCTTTGCATGATTTCTTCAGTGACTCTTTCATTTCCCTTTTATGCTGTAGCTGTCTAAAGAGAACAGTTTGTAAATGTGCCAGCTTTTCCCCACCTGTAATAAGGAGCCTGTGTGGTTAAATACTTTTTTTTTTTTTTTAATTTGATGTGAATTGAAGTGGAAAAATAAAGACAGCAGTTATTTGTAATACATTTTGTATGTTGTGTTGCTGTCATTTTGTGCAGGCATAAGAAGGTGCTTCACACTGAAAGCGCCATTAATATCAATGAGTGAACTGATTGTACTGGGATAAGGGAAGGAATAGCTTGGCACAGTTTTATAGTGGCATGTATCAAAGGTTATGTGTCCAGTGGAACGCAAGTTTTCACCTTTTTTCTCTTTTGCGTTGATTTCATTTGCCATGTCTAAGTTGACTTTAACCTCTGCTCATAAGATCAGTATCAAAACTAAAACGCTTAGCTAGCAACTTTTGTTTTTGAAGCAAACGAAAACTTACAGTTGGACAGTTTCATACATACCCTCCTCATCTTTTCTAGTGATAGGACTTAATGTGGCAGTTCCACGTAGCGGCCAATTACAAAAATAAAAATAAACTTATTCATGTGACTTCCAAAGAAAGATTGTCACCCTTAAAGTTAACATTTGACGATAAGTCCTGTGACAATTAAAATTTTCTGTTTTATTTATGAAAGCAAAGATCAACCTGGATGAACTAACAAAGTCTAAATCCCTTCCTTCAGAGAATGTGGCCACGAAACGCGTTGGCAGTAGATGAGAATGTTTGCTATTTTTATATAGTTTTATTGTGTGATATCAAAAAAGTCACATTGTACTTACATTTATTCCTAAAGAATGAGCCCAGTTTGTGTATGCTTAATGTTTTTTTCACACAAACCTGCAAAATGTAATGTTGGCAAATGCTTATGGTCATTCCTCTATATCCATTAAGATATCACAATTACTCTTGCACAAAAACCAAGGGAAAATGTATCAAATGAAAAATAATAATAAATAACAAAGTTACCCTGAAAAAATCCCCTGAAACATTTATATACCATGAAAACCAAGATTTAAAAAGAATGAATACTGTCTTTTTTTAATCACTTGCATTAAACCCATTAAGCATATCAACTATTATTAGTTTACGTGGAAGACATTAAATCCTTTGTACTCCATACCCCCCATTAAATTCTTTGTGTACATTCATAAAGTCGTGCGTGTGGACTAAGGTAAACATGTAATGACGTAGCGCTCCAAGTAAGGTGTAGTCTGTAGTGCCTTCAGAGAGGTAGTCCAAAACTAAATCTTGATAAACCCTTAAAGCTTTATTTCACAGTTAAATATCATATAAATGGATCAAAAAAAGTGAAAAACACAGCCTATAGTGATTTGTGCTGCGCACAGCGCTTCATCAGGCCAAGGATCATCTGATCTCAGACGCGCTATTGGAGAGGGTTGGGGTTCCTTACAATGCATCTGATCTCAGACGCGCTATTGGAGAGGGTTGGGGTTCCTTACAATGCATCTGATCTTAGACGCGCTATTGGACAGGGTTGGGGTTCCTTACAATGCATCTGATCTTAGGCCCGGGCCATAGAGGGGGGGAGCCGTGCTGCACCGCGCTGACGCTGAGGCTCGCCTGCAGAAGCTGTGCGATTCCATGCACATACAGGCGAGCCAGCGTCCGCGATCGGAGGTGGGGGGAGACTGAGGGAGGGGGGGCAGTGACGTCGCTGGGCCAATCGCCCGCGACGCACTGACGTCAACATCACGGCGCCGACGTCACGGCACCGTGACGTTGACGCAGCCCCGCTCTCATTGGAGGTTTTCAGCCGACAGCGCACTGAAAAACAGCTTGGCGCTCGGCTGAAAACTCCAAAGCCTGAGCACGCCTGCGGACGCTCGCGCGAGCCCCCTCTCAAGGCATCCTCATTGAGGATGCAGGGGCTCAGCGCTGAGCGTCCGCACGCCTCAGCACGGCCTGTCCTTCTATGGACTCGGCCTTAGACACGCTATTGGAGAGGGTTGGGGTTCCTTACAATGCATCTGATCTCAGACACGCTATTGGAGAGGGTTGGGGTTCTGCAGAATTTCACAATATAATTATAGGGTTCCTTAAAGGCGCAGTCCAAGCAAAATCATACGTGTGCTATTTTTTAAATAAATCGGTTCTGTAGTTTTAGATAATACTACCTTTTTTTATTTTAAAATTCAACTCCTAATGCCATTATTAATTAGTTTTTTTGATTAGTGATCATCTTTTAATTTTATAGCAAGCCTCCCAGCAGTGCAAGATCTTTGTAACGCTTTCCTGTCTGTGATTTGTTGCCAATATTCCCAGCAGTTTGAGCTGTAAACTGTAACAATAGATAATGTTACCTTAGTAATATAAGAATACTGTATATTGAAGCTGACTGAAGCTGATTGAGTTACACTGACTGAAGGATTGATTTGAAACTGAAAGGCAGCCATTTAGTGAACCCTGGGAAGCAGGATTTTGCTGAGCAATCACGGGAGAATGAATCAATCGCAGCTTGGTTTTCAATAAAGGTAATCAAAGTCTGCATATAGTAAAACAACATTTATTTTTTAAGCTGCTTGGGTTGCCTCTTTAACCAAAAAAAGGTCGGAAATCGCTGGCTTATGCACACATTTATTGTAGTTGGCGATTGTTTAATTCTGCAGATATGTTTCAAATGTTCTCTGAACCTTTCCAACTGCAAAAGAAAACTGTTTAACTCTTCTTTTAATATTCTGAATCGGCTTTTGTACAAATAACGTTGGAGCTGCCACAATAGTTTTCTTTTCTATTTTGAAACATGACTTACATTTGTTAGATAGACAAGACACTCCCAAAACAATATATAACGTCAGGAATATTAGATATTGGCAAGTTTGAGGTTTCAATGAGTAGAACTTTTTTTTTCATAGTAAATGCACTGTCTCTTGCGTTTGTTATAATGTATGTTAGGAGACATACTGTAGTATCGGCTGACTTGAATATTTGCCACTTGTTGCCCTGTCATGTAGTAGCAGCTGTATTTGTTTAGTTTCTTTACTTTGTATTGATTAGTGTGTGCTCTGTTGTGGGCACTAGAAAATCAACATTTATAGTGTCCCAAGGAGTTATCACATGACAGCCAGTGGCGCCCGGATGCCACACCCCATTTCTGTTTCGATCTGGCTGGCCGGTACGTCTGAAAGGACGGCTCGATCATCCCCTAGGTAACGCGCAAGTGCCTATGGCGTATATAATACAGAATAAGGGCCTCTGGTGCCCCAGGCTGTACCAGGTATGTCAAATGGTCTCTGTAAAGGTGAAAGCAGAAATCCCACCCTAAATAAAACAAAAATACAAAACATTGTTGAGACTTGAACCTGGGGGTTCCCCCAGAGCTGATTTGTGGTCCCATGACATCTGCCCCCCAACCCCCAGGTAAGATATTTGTAGGGTTTTATTTGTGCCGATTTTAAGTCAAGAACACGGCAAATATGGCAACACCAATACAAAAACTATTTCTTCAAAGTACAGGTCTCTAAGACAGAGATACAAAGTCGAGCTCCACTCACAAGTTCATAATGAAGTTCTCCATTTAATGTGACAGCCAAGAACCGAGGAAAAACAAGGTTTCAGGTCCCATATGGTCCCATATGGCATCCTGATGATGCCCGTACTGACGCTTGATGAATGGGCCACTTTGATATAATTATTTGTCACCTATATTTAACCCATTAAACATATTACTACCATATGTCATTAAAGGTCTTTAAATCATGTCACCTATTCAATTTTTCAGGAGATTTAGGAGAACAATCTTCAGCTGAGACCTTGCTGCCTTCAAAGAACAAGTGATGAGTGGTTCTCATACAGCCATAGCCCCTTTGGCTCCTTGTATGGATGGCCTGCCTCCACTGCCAAAGAGCCTAAGCGGACTTCTGAACTCAAGTGGGGGATCAGGCTGGCGGGACCTGGAAAGAGTCTATGCCCAAAAATCCCGCATCCAGGATGACTTAAGCCGTGGAGGCACAGGTGGCAGTGCCCAAACCCATCCTAAGCCTCCTAACCTAGACGCAGCTCTGGCTCTCCTCCGGAAAGAGATGGTGAGTTAATTCCTATATAGCCATAACTGTGTGACTGCAATGGATAAAATACTCTCACTATTTTTCAGAATAGGTATTTTTAAAATAACTTGGGGTTAAAATCCATTTTTGACCCAAAATTCCCATAGATCAATGAGGATTTATGGCTTCTTAAGCATATATAGAATTTACCTCCTATGTGTAATTATGTCTATTCAGTCAAATTCAATAACCCTTGATGGAAATTTGTTTGTTATTTATGTTTTGTAAAATAATACATTTTTATTTTCTTCAACATCTTATCAGTTCTAATTTGTCTTTCTGTTTGAACTGTTTGGTTCATGATCGAATCTATAAAAGAGAAAAATGAAGAAACATTATAATCTTGACACCTCCCTCATTGACCTCCAGTTGCACATTGCATTATTTGCACTCTGCATCGCTTTGTGTTAGTCAGCGGTGCGCAAACTGGGGGGGCGCAAGAATTTCTAGGGGGATGGTTACAGAGACCCCGCACTCTTCCCCACGGCATATAAATTAAAGTTGGGGGGAGGTGTGAGGCCTCTGTAACTCCCTTACCTGCTCTCTGCTGGTCTTCGGCAACGCGTCGCCTTGGCAACGTGCGTCAAATGACGCAGCGGGTCACGTGACCCGAGGCGTCATTTGACGCTGAGTCCTTGGAGAGGGGGGGCGCGAGCACTGCGGCTGCCGGGAAAGCTCAAGAAGTTTGCGCACCACGGTGTTAGTGGATCGTGGTGCTTTGCTCCGCTTGCGCCAGTGTGCACCATATGATTTATAAAATGTATTACATTTGCAACTACAACTTCTGCAATTTGAGTCCAATAAATCTGCCAAGATTAAATGGAGTTAATGGAGATCTAAACCGAATGCAAGACACAAAAAAATAAACAAGTTTGATTTATGTCATTGCCAGAAATTTACGCGAATTGCCTTTTTTTGCTCTGTTTTGGAGTAAATTAATTCATGTCCACAACAGTCAAAAACAGGTCTGAAGGACGGGCTCAGTGAGTAAAGACACTGACAGGCACGGAGTTTCGAGAAGGGGAACCTGGTTCAATTCCTGGTGTCGGCTCCTTGTGACCTTGGGAAAGTCACTTTATCTCTCTGTGTCTCCGGCACCAAAAACATAGATTGTAAGCTCCACGGGGCAGGGACCTGCACCTGCAAAATGTCTCTGTAAAGCGCTATGTAAAACTAGCAGCGCCATACAAGAACATGCTATTATTATTACAAGTAGAACAGCATTTTTTCTCATATCCTTGTACCTTTTCCAAAGAGAGCCCATGAGGAATATGAATGTCGTGACTACATTTGAATAGCAAATAAGTTAAAGACGGTTCTTGCAGTATCATATTCTTCACAGATTTCAGTCACAGCACATGATCACAAAATCTGCAAGGATAGAGTGTCTAAAACTGGAATCCACATATCCTGTCCCCTAGCAGTTAGGATCACGTGGCTCCCTGAATGCTTTCTTTGTATTGCAAGTCCAATATAGATGGTCCAGCAGTAAGATCATTAAGGGATTCATGGGAAGCTACGGGAGGTGAGATTTAGCTAGCATAAGAGGATTGAGTGACAGGGTAGGGCTATGCTATTTTTACTACTAAGTCCTCACTGTTAATTTAATGGAGCAACCCCAGCCAAACAGAATTTGTTATCACATCAACCGGACTCAACGTTGGTCCCATGATGTCCCGGAGGCTCCCCCCCCCCCCTAAAAGTTTCAGGCAGGATTGCTGCTTTAAGGACACGTGTGCCATCATGAAAACATTTTAAGATTCTGCAATCAAAGAGAGTCCTTTTTTTATTGCATTATATATCCAGTATCACAAAACCATTAGGTGCGTAGTACAATTTGGAAAGAGAGGTGATGATGCATTAATTGCATGTATTTATACCTCTCTGTTTTGAATAACAGCCTCATTATATTTATGGTCAAGTTGGTCTCTCCCATTTAGGAACCTCCCTGGATACCTCCGCTTCAACTACTGTATCTGTAATCACTTATTACAATGCACAGAAACTACAATCATTTATCTACGCAACATGTTCTCCATCATGTTACCTCCTTTACTTAACCCACTAAAAGTACCAGTTCTCCTTTTGCATCCCTCTCATCTTCTGTCTCCCCCCTCCTCATCTTCTGTTTCCCCCCCTCCTCATCTTCTGTTTCCCCCCTCCTCATCTTCTGTCTCCCCCCCCTCCTCCTCATCTTCTGTCTCCCCCCTCCTCATCTTCTGTCTCCCCCCTCCTCGTCTTCTGTCTCCCCCCTCCTCGTCTTCTGTCTCCCCCCTCCTCGTCTTCTGTCTCCCCCCTCCTCGTCTTCTGTCTCCCCCCTCCTCGTCTTCTGTCTCCCCCCTCCTCGTCTTCTGTCTCCCCAATCCTCCTCTTCTCTCTCCCCCTCCTCCTCTTCTCTCTCTCTCTTCCTCCTACTCCTCTTCTCTCTCTCCCTCCTCCTCTTTTCTCTCTCCCCCCTCTGCTCTCTCCCCTCCTCCTACTCTTTTCAGTCTCTCTATCCTTCTCCTCTTTCTTCACCACTCCTCCTCTCTCTACCTCCTCCTCTCTCTATACCCCTCCTCCTCTCTCTCCTTCTCCCTCCTCCTCTTCTCTCTCCCTCCTCCCTTCACTCTCCCTCCAACACCTCTCCCCCTCTTCTCTCTCTCTCCCCCTCTTCTCTCTCCCCTCCTCTTCTCTCTCCCCCCTCTGCTCTCTCCCCTCCTCCTACTCTTTTCAGTCTCTCTATCCTTCTCCTCTTTCTTCACCACTCCTCCTCTCTCTACCCCCTCCTCTCTCTATACCCCTCCTCCTCTCTCTCGTTCTACCTCCTCCTCTTCTCTCTCTCTCTCTCCCTCCTCCCTTCTCTCTCCCTCCAACACCCCTCCCACTCTTCTCTCTCTCTCCCCCTCTTCTCTCTCCCCTCCTCCTCTTCTCTCTCCCCCCGCCTCCTACTCTTTTTATTCTCCACACCCTTCTCCTCTTTTTTAACGCCTCTCTCTACCCCCCCTTCTCTTTCTACACCCCTCCTCATCTCTTCCACCCCTTCCTTCTCTCTCCCCCCCCCCCTCCTTCTCTCTCCCCCCCCCCTCCTTCCCTCTTCCCCCCACCTCCTTCCTCATCTCACTTTCCTCCCTTCCTCATCTCTCTTTCCCCAACTCCTCCTCCGCCTCTCTCTTTCTTTCTTTCTTTCTTTCTTTCTTTCCTCCCTCCCACGCTACTTTTTATCTGAATGTACCTCTGGAAACCAGGGTGTCCTTGGCGCTGAGAATAGCTCGTTTCAGCACTGGGGACTTGCTGCTTCTCACCTTTCTATAAATAAAGGTGGGGGTAAAATATATATATATATATATATATCAGACTGTGGGGAAAACTTATTTAGCAAAGAAAATAAGGAATATCAAAATGTAAACAAAGTGTAGTGATTGTATTTGGGCTCACAGAGACATCCACCAGGGAGGGGCCCACGTTGTTGATCTTATGTCATCTTTTAATTTGCTGATGTCCTGCATACCTGCCTATAATGTGCTCATTGCACTCACTTCACAGTCTTTGTTCTATTTAGGTCTCATGCATTGTGAAGGACAAATAAGGTCCCGTCTATATTGCTCCAGATGTAGGATATCCGTCCAACGCATAACCTAATTGTTTCCCCTATATCCTTTTCAGTGAGATAAATACCAGGATATGTCGTGCTATTGTCAATTCACTCTGGTCTGAATGGGAGGGGGGGGGGGGAGTTCCCCCTCTTTGAATCTAACACATGTGGAAGTTTAAATATGTGTTTGAAAATCTCTTTGACTTAAAAAAAAAAATTCCTTTAAACAGTAGTAATGGCATCTCAACAAAGCATTGACGGGGCAATCCCTAATGTGAACTAATACATGTTTGAGGAGTCTCATGTAGGTGATTGATTTATTTTTTTTACCCAAATCTAACACCTATATATAGGTATATTTTATTTGTTAAAGTTAGACATGGGAGGGGTTTGCTTTCCTCTGGCTGTGACTGACGTCACTGTGTGCTCAGCAAGCGCTTGTACATCCAGAGCCCCCTCTCCCCACCTCCCCTTTATTAGTTCTCCGATAAGGACAGGATGGGATAAGGGTAAAGAAAACACTTGGTTGACAAACACTTCCCCGTTTTAGAGGCCCCTAAGAAATTGAACTGTCCGACTGTGTGACATTGCACCATTAATAAGCCGGGCAGTGTGACTGTGCATGCTGTGATTATGAATGGGACATTATACTAATTCCCCACACGGTTAGTCATTGCAAAAACAAAAAAAAAAGAATGAAAATGATTCACATTACAAATCTTATAATAGGGATATGCAAGTCACCTACTTGATTGTGAAATGTAAACTCATTTGCTGCCGATCCTTTACTGTATACAAAGTATTTACTTTATTCTTGTAATCCTAGTCATTTCTAACTGATGCAAATCAAGTTATCCAAAGTTAGAGAATTGAGGCAAGATCTATTCACGATGGCTGGCATTGTGACATTCTGAAACTGACTAAAGGTGCAGTCCCACATAGCCGTCTAAAAAATACAATCTTTTGTAAAGAATTGAAGTATAATCGCCTTCCTTAAACAAATGTAACCATGCGTAAAGCAAATATTTGGCTGCTTTTTGTTTCTTTGTTAATTTAATTACACATTGCATTTCGTTGAGGGCTCTGAATTGGGGAATGTCTGTTAAATATAGTAAGTGGTTTCCCTTGGGCTACAATGTCCTTATCAACAGCCAAATAAGAGAAGGCTTTACCTGTGCAACCTCATGTTGAACACAGTGACACATCCCAGGGAGAAAATCAAACCCCTCCTATTTCTCGGCTCACTACAGCCCAGATCAACAAAGGGTTCTCCGCTCTACTGCCGATTATTTAAACCTGTCACTGCCATTAGTACACTTTGGTCATAGAAAGGATTGCCCCTTTATTAACTCAGCCCTGGTCTCTTCAAGTTTGGAATTTTTGGTGCGGTTTTCATTCCTCATATAGGATCAATAGAAGTAACAGTATTGTATACATTCTGGTATTTGTTATAATGCTTTTCACAGTTAAAGCGGCAATCTGTACTGCTTGTCCTGGGGAGGGTCAGGTGTGGTTCTTGCCTTAGTTACTCAGTGGGGGTATCACGGAGTTGAGCTGCGCTGTTTCTGTTTTCAGGGACTTCCCCACCCTTTTCTCCCCCCCCCCCCCCCCCCGGTTGCCGCTAAATTAACCCCAGAATATTGTCCTTTGCAAGACAAAACTACAAATATGACATTGCAACTTTTAATTGGCGACCCCCCCCTTTTTTTTTTTATGAAAGAAACGGCAAAACATGAAAAGTGCGCTTTACCGGCAACTGGGTGGGGGGGTCCCGGTGGGGGGGTCCCTGAAGCTGGGAGCAGCATGATTTATCTCCACGAGACCCCGTCCGATCTTTTATGGTAAAAAAAAAATAAAAAAATGATATAACAAATAACAATATTACTTGTGAGCACATTAACATGTCTTAGACCTGTCTTAAGCCGCGCGTATAGTGCCCGCGACGGAAAGGTACATTTCGCTTTGCGGCGGCGCGTGCTTACTGGCATTTGATTGGTTCAGGGGCTGTCACATGAGGTGACAGCCCTTGAAAAATCAAATATTTCCAGCTTCCAAAATTCGCGATGCCGCATTGTCGCCGTCACGCTTAATATAAGCGCACGTGGCGGTGGCAATGTATTTGTTTTTGGGCGACGTCGCGGGCACTATACGCACGGCCTTAGACCTGTCTAAGACGTGAATGTGCTCACAAGTAATATTTGTATTTGCTATATGCTATACGGTCGAGTGTTTTCAGTTACCTTTCACCCACCATAACCTAATAGTGTGTGTGTGTGTGTGTGTGTGTGTGTGTGTGTGTGTGTGTGTGTGTGTGTGTGTGTGTGTGTGTATACAGCTCAACTCCCTTATAACGCTGTGCTTGGGGTCCAAAGAATCACATCGCGTTAGAAGCGGATCGCGTTAGAAATAATGTACAATTGTATGCATTGTACAATAAAGTATTTAAGACACCAATAATCATGTTGTAAAGTATTCATGAATACAAAAATTGGGAGCCGTGCCTGCATCGCGTTATAAACGGATTTGCGTTGTAATAGATCGCGTTATAACGGGGTTGATATATATATATATATATATATATATATATATATATATATATATATATATATATATATATGAGGGGGGGCACAGTCACTCGCATGAACCACTACTTATTTTTTTATTTGATAAAACCCTTACACTGCCAGAGGAGTCTACACCGGGAGCAACAGAATTAGGTACAAAGAAGGTCGACATTCCAGCCAGAGTCTGCATCACTGTACATTGGTGTATGTTTACATCTCGGTGCAACAAATAACGCTTTATGCATTTCTCTCTCTCTGCTTTTTAAGGTTGGGCTCAGACAGCTGGACATGTCCCTCCTTTGTCAGCTGTATTCGCTTTACGAGTCAATCCAGGAATATAAAGGCGCGTGTCAGGCCGCCTCCAGTGCAGAATGCACGTACGCCATGGAAAACGGGTTCTTTGACGAGGAGGAGGAGTATTATCAGGAAGCAGGCGCCCTCCACAAAGCCGGGAGGGATGGCTCAAACGGAAACCTTGCATTGGCTGTACCTCCCATTTCCAACGATGACTGGATACTGGAAAACATTTGATCCACCAAGGTGGTGTGAGGGAGTGGGAGGAAACTGCTTCTCGTCATTGGTGCCGAAACATTCTCCTTGCTTTTTAAAGGAAAGTGGTTGTTTGCAATAGTTTAAACATTTGCAGGCACGCTTGTGAAGAATGGCATGTTCATGCAAGGCCATCAGGGGCATTAACAATGCGATCAGCCAGAAGCTTTCAAATTAAGTGCCTTTAACATCCAAAAAGCACTTCATTATTTTCAGGGGGGGGGGGAGAATAATTTAAAACTGTATTCTATGTGTGGAGCATGAGAGGGTTGAGGGTGGGCCGAAATTATATTGAGAGGTAACATTGATCAATCCTAAATCTTCATTGGGCAAAGTTTACTTATTTCACATAATATAATAGTTGCTTTGTGCAAATGAATTTCTCTGTTGATCCACAATTCATGGGAGAGTTCTGTTCACTTTTTTTTTATTTCAATCACAAATTTATTTACAGTTTTAAGTTAGCAGTGTTAATTGAACAATCTCTCGGTTTAATAACGTACCTTAATAACTTAAAGAGTACGGTTCTACTAAACCCATTCACTGAGGGGAGCAGAACAGCATCTAAGAGCATTTTAGGGCTGTATAACACTTGACATGTTCACTGCATTGCCAGGCGCCTCTTCCTTAAAAAAGAGTTCAAATATATATTTTTTAACAGTTCTAGTACATGTGTTCATGGTACTGGATTCTCGAGGATATACTGTATTATGATATGCTTTTTGACGATTGTATTTTTATTAGATATTTCTAGCCTCGCTTAAACCTCAAACAGTATTTAATTAATTTTATTATGGTTTGTCACTTTAAAGAAAAATTCATATGCTGCTTGCTTTATTGTTTTGCACTTTTCTAGTAATGGGTGTTTTTTTGTATTTTTGTATTTTTTTGTTGTTGCATGTTTTGAGCCATACGAAAATCACTCCACGTTTAACTTTGTCTGTAAAATATAATCAGAAATGTACAGATGTTTCAAATGACTTTTTGCAACTGCAATACATTGTCAGCCAGATCTTTCGGGTAAGCTGTCTTTTCTAGTGATGTTTTAATGACATTTCTGAACACGGCCGACACAACACACATTTGTCATTTTTTTGTTCTACTTTATATTTACTGTCTGTGTGTATATTTATTGAGAAGAAATGGTCACACATTTTTCCCAAATAAAATAGAGACATCCTGTACTGCATATATAGTTTGTAATTCTCTATACAAAGGCCAGCGTTGATGGGGAGAGATTTACATACAAGTGGGTGTGTCGTCAGTCCATGTGTCCAATTGGTTTTTGTTTTTCTCCCTCCACCAATAAGACCACTAGGATTCCATCCAGGAGCTCGTTTCATAACATACACAATCTTTAATGCTAATTCATCGTTCAGGCATGTGGTAGTCATATGACCCTTGGTCGTATGAACATAAGTGATTTCCACTGTGCTTGGTTTCACAAGAGTAGGCTTAAAATGTATTGGCCAAAGGATTGAAGTAAATGGCCCATACTTATGATGAAAGAATATAGATAACATACCTCGTACTAAATAATTTGTCATATTTGTTGTAGCATTGGGTCTTTCTTGTCTTTTTGTTGTTCACAAGAGCATAAGCCTCACTTATTTTGTCTTCACTTTTTTGTCTCCAAAAGGTTTATTCCAACAGAAAACAATGCAAGATTTTTTTTTAATGTGGGAAATTCTAAACTAAATATACAAATGCACATTTTAGTGATTATGTAACAAACTTTTTTTTTAATTTATTCTGCTATTATTCTTTTGAAACATCTAAATATTGTGCACATTTTTTAGGATTGTAACAGCAAATAAAAAATACCACTTGTGAGCATATTTGCATGTCTGAGACAGGTCTCCAACCCTGCCATTCCCCAGTATACAGTGCTTCCACTGCTGCCAGGGATTCTGGGAAATTACATCCAAATGAGCACTCCGTGTCACATTTTGCTTCTTTTCCATTTTAACATGGAGCCCTATAAACTTATGGCGGCTGTATTACACAGCTTTATCAGCACAGCCTGTGTAAAAGAAGTGCATAGCCAGTAAACCTACACACAGAATTATAACGACATTTGTAATGCAATTCCCCCCCAAAGAAGGAATTGGAAAGATTACATGTGCTATTCCCCTTCCTCAAAATAGGTTTTGAGAACCACATAGGAAATTAAGTACTGTAAATCAAATTTGAACATCCTTTTTCTATTTTCCCAAAATAATTCGGTCAGCGGAACAATTCTTGTATGTAAAAATAAATAAATACAAGTAAATATCTATAGGAGCATAAAAAGACATTGAGTGTAAACATAACCCCCCCCCCCCCCCCACCTCCCCACCCTCCCTCATTTCAGTAGTAATAATTTGCACCTTTTAACCCTATTCATGCATGTTCCTCTGGAACCAAAAAGGTTTAATGTTAATTTATATTTGCCCTTTAAATTTTTTATATAATATATAAATATTTATATATATATCATTTTTTTTTTTTACTTTTTCTTCCCATGAGATATTTGGATGCACTTTTATTTACTCTCTTTAATAAAATAAATCAAGAAGAAACATTGTAGGTTTGAAAATATAATTATCCTTCAGCCTCGCGTATGACCAATTGGGGGTTTATCCTCTATTTGCTGAGGCAGCTGTTCTGCTGTTTTCAGATTAAATTTCCCATTAGCTTTAATGGAGATTTGTGGTCCAATTGGCAGATCTACAATAAGTCACTGTGGTTGTTTTCATTTTAACATGATATGTGTAACAGGGTAAATCCCCTGTCACGTAATAAGATCTATTGACAGAGCCTGAGACCACACTGGGCAGGTTAAAGTCAGAGGTGCTGCCTTAATTACCTGCTCCATTAAAAAGCTTGCAGAATTCACTTCAGGAGAATCTCTAGTCCAAGGAAACTCCCTGAACTGCTGAAGAGATCACACAGGGATTATATCTCTCTGGCTAGAGAGGTATTGGACCCTGGACCGGTGTGGAGAGAAACTCTGCACAGACAGAACTGTACCCCAGCCGAAGCTAACTGACCTCAACCTGTTTATCTGACTTGTTAGTAGGGAGCCTAGCTCCACCCCCTCCCCCCCAACCAGGTGTGGTCTAGTCAGGGCTTCCTAGGGGAGTTAGGCCTGTTTCGTTTGTTTTTCCTTTAACACTGTTTTGTTGAACCATAATATGTGTGTTTGTTAACCAGCTATTAAAAGCCTATTTTACTCTTTTTAAAACGTCTCCTGTTCTAAAAACCTCTGCATACCTGTGATGGTAGGGGTAGCTGGTCTCACATAATAAAGGTCAAACACAGCTAGCTACCCCTAAATCCATGTAACTTGGTCACCTATGTAAGGCTTATTTTGGCCAAATGTACTTTATGTCTGGGGAAGAATCAGGGAATATAACCAATGTATGACATAAAATGTCCTATGTCCGTAAATATTATATGTAAAGCACTTTATTCCCTGTTAATACAATCCCCCAGTCTAGTTGAGCAAGCAATATGAGGTAAAGTGATTTGTGATCTATGTGTAAGGACTGCAATGTATTTGAGAGGGTCAGCCCTGTACATGTGGATTGTATATAATCATTTCTAAACTAGCAGACTGGGCAATTAATTTAGCCTAAGCACTTGAATAGGAATGCAGGATTGAGACAAAGGTGTCAAGACATTTGGGGAGTGGGGAAGAATGGACAATCATATCTGGGGTTGGGTTCTCAGGAAGCAGAGCCTTTGTTCCATGCAGACTCTCTGGCTTCTACCCAGTGGGAGGTCTTGAGTGCCTTAACACGCCCCCTCCTCTGGCTTTGGTGGCACCAACTCAATCTGTGCTCTGGTTGGTCAGCAGCCCCTGTCCCATGTACAGGATATCCACAGAGGGCTATATAAGGGTGCTGCTGATCAGAGCACTAGACTATCTGAGAGACATTCTGGAAAGGAGTTTGGATCTTGACTGACCAGCTGGAGATACATGTCAGAGTGGCTGCTGTGTGATCAGCGCTCTGATATACTGGACAAGAAACGGAGAGGGAAAGCCTTCTTGAAGCAGACCCCTGCACATAGCGAGACTAGAGTCTACTCCCCCGGTCTCCAGTTGGTATAGTATCTTGTTTTGTGTATCTTTGTTTTGTCTGCTGGCTTGCCAGAATAAACCTAATTTTATTCAACAACTTTGTCCCGTCTAGTGCTAGTGATCCCGGTGGTTTCGGTGTAAAAGTACTGGTCTCCCTCCTACAGTATATATGGTGTATGAACTGGAATGATGTTGCCCTTGAATTTTAAAGGGGCCCCAGAGACCGTCAGGGCATTTGTTTTTGGACTTTTCTTTGCAACTGTTCAAAACTGCACAGCTTGAGCAACGGGAGTGAAAGTGGAAGAACCACGTGTAGAGGTGACCTGAATAGAGGGCTACAGATCCAGTCTGAAAAAGCTACAGTGCACTGGATAAAGCCACAAATGCCACAGTCTGACTAGGGAACTGCTACAGATGGTGGCCCACACAAGGTACTGATTCGGTGGCCCACACAAGGTACTGATTCTGTGACCAAAGTCTACCCCGCTACATGTGCGGAAAAAACAATTACATAGGATTTTTAAATGGCTGCTCAGAAAAAGTAAAAAGTCTACAGAGACGCCTGTGAGAGTTACGCACTCTACAAGTGAAATCTGCTCCACATGTATGACTACCAGCTGTGCTCTAGCATATACAGAGATTATTGATGCAACAGCACCTCCCGAGGTCAGGGTGAAGAATACAAAGATGCTACGGCAAAATGGAGGAAGCTGCTTGTATGATTCAGTCCAGATATAGGTCCTACGTCCCAACCAAACAAGCTGTGTGTTACTATAAGCGCACCCGCAATGCCGTGTCAGTGCTACAATCGACTTACCACAAACTTCAGGGAAGAAAAAACGAATTACGATTGGGAAGCGCAATGTAAATCCAGTCATACTACCATTCCCACATGGCCCGAACTGGATACCTCATGATGAAAGCAGCAGCTATAAAGATTCAATCTTTGACTAGAATGAGAAAGAATGGTATCTGTGAGTGCGGCCCTAAAGCTGCAACTCTGGTTGGCCACTCATAGTTGAAAAGGGAAAATGCACAAGATTACAGGTTTGCCAACGGCAAACTAGAGAGAAGCCACAGGTAATGGTTATGTGTGGGGAGAATGAACACCAGATTAATGTACTTGAATTTCAGGATCCTGAACTAGGCGCAAATTACCTCTCTACTGATAAGGGAGTCATGCTTTTTGCGGAAAAGCCCGTGATGGATAAAAGTGGAGGCCGGGTCCCCTGGGTTCAAGTCAACCTGGAGTGATTTTAAAGCGTGCTGAATTTGAGCATCTTCTGGAAGAGACGGTGGTTGCTTACACAGACTACAAGGACTTTGTTAGCAATGGTTTCTTCAATCGCGACCAGATGTCGTGTCCACGACCTGAGGGAGAGCTAGCAAGCCTCTATGCCTTATCTCCTGAATACCAGATAACTGCCCCAAAGGCAATATGTAAGATTGGTTGTAGGAGTGCGGATTGCCTGGGGTAAACTTTGCCTTGGGAAAAATCCCAGACTAAATATGTGGTATCTCTCCCTCCAGCCATTCTTCCGCGACTTAGGACTCGAGAGAGTGGAGGGACAGAGCTTCTGCCGTGGCTATCCATAGATACCCACAAACTGGGTAGGAGTGTAACAGGGTGAATCCCCTTGTAGGAGACAAGTGCACAGGTATAATCAAGGAGATGTATTTAAGGGAAAATAAACGTTGGCTTTTATTTATACCGTGGCTTTAAACAGTACAGCTTTATATCAGCATGCAAAACAAACAAATGGCCTATTCCATTGTAAGGGCTAACTCATACTTCCCACTCCCTATCTGCAGGGCTGGGAGGATAGGCCTCTTACCAGCTTCCTCAAAGTCCAAAGAGGTATTTTGTTATCATGGTCTCTTTCCCTCAGTCCGGGTCTGGGTTGGTGTCCGTGGTGTGCACCCTCTGGCAGATTACAGGGACCGCTATGTCCTGGAATAGAGGCTTCCCGAGCATCCCTACCTGTCAAAACACACCTCCCATGTGCTAGAGAGATTGTCTGCAGTTTACGCAGGAGGTTTTTCTACGTGACTGACGAGCCAGGTGGAGACTGGCTAATTGTCTGTAGCTGCAATTAACCAGCTCCCTGCTGTACTCAGTCAGATCCAGGCTTTCTATTTTGAGCCCGTTTAGACAGGGGTTAATGCCCTGTCATACCCGTCACGTAATAAGACCTATTGCCAGAGCCTGAGACCGCAATGCCTTAATTGCCTGCAAGCTGGGTGTTTTGTTGTTTAAACTGGCAGGCTAATAAAAGCCTATTTTTCTCTTTAACACGTCTCCTGTTCTAAAAACCTCTGCACGCATCTCCAGGGCCGGCGACAGGGGGGACAGCCGGTATAAGTGTCCTGGGCCCAGTGGTGATGGGGCGCCCGGTTGTTGGACAAAGCAATTGCCGCTGGGCCCCGGCCCTCCCCACCTGCCACTCTTCCTCTCTCTCTGTCCCACGCCGGGCCCTCTGACGTCAGTGCGCGACAGGCATCCCTGACGGCAGTCAGGCTCCCCCCCCCCGGCAGCCCCCTCCTTGGTAGTCGACCCCCGGCACTGACCCTCCCTGGAAGCCACCCTCCCCGGCAGTCAGTCCCCTCCTCGGCATTTACCCTCCCCATTAGTCAGCCCCCTCCTCAGCAGGCAGTCGCCCCTATCCCCCAGCCCCCCAGCAATCACCGGGCCAGGCCTGACCATCAAAAGGTAAGTCTATTTTTTTTTTCATATGTACTGGGGGGGTTTTTAGATGCATTGGGGGTTTTTTTTATATGAGCATTTGGGGGTGTTATATGAGCATGAGGGGCCTTTTTTATAAGCATTGGGGGTCTTTTTTTTTTATATGTATTTGTTTTTTTTATATATGTATAGGGGAGTTATATGTATTGGGGAGGTGTTTTTTTTTGTACATTTTGGGGGGGTGGGGATTTTTTTTTGTGAGTGTGTGTGGGGCCAGGCGCACCTGGGTCCCCTTGGCTGCCTCACATACCTCCGTTGCGACTGGTGCAGCTGAAGGGGCACGCGAACCCCCGGCGGGAGGCAAAGAGAGCGAGGGCAGTGTAGGGTGTTCTCCGGTGCTCCGGAGGATCTGAAGTGGGACTCCGGTAAGGGCGCCGCCATCTTAGGTGCTTTGTGCATGTGCGAGATCCAGCGCATGCGCAGTGGCAATACAGAAGCAGTGGCCATTACACACACGGCTCCGTGAGGGACTTCAATTCCCAGCGGCCCCCGAGGTTGCCGGATCACATGCTGCTAGAGAGCCAATAGGGCTGCCAAGAGTCCCTGCACAGAATTAGATACATTTGGTGCTGCAAGAACCGTGCCAGTCGGAGCTGGGACACAGAAGGGTGAGGTTGTGCTCAGGGTGTCAGTGGCCCCTGAGCTAGGCCAGAGACCCCCTTATAGACCCCAGCTAAGCCCTGATTCCCCCATAAGGTGGTGGTTGCTACAGGGAAAGGCACATCAGATAGACACTGCCCCTGTAGTTGAATAGTGTCAGGGACACAGCAGGACGCCGTGCAGAGACATGCAGCCTGTGGTTTGGGCTCAGACCACCACTGCAAGGCAGAGACTATTAAGGTGGGACACTCCAGCTGGATACCACCCCACGTAGAGGCTGACGGCAACAGCGTGGGACAGACGGGCCCCTTTCTTCAGTCACCGGTAGCAGGTGCTGGAGCACCTGGCAGGTATCAGACAGTCAACAAGTGCACCAACTATTCTCTTACTGTGGGCAGCGCTGTCACACACACAGGGTGGAAGAGACAATTGGGGCTGGACACTGGTGCCCCCTGCACCTGAGTATTGTATAGCAGTGTACATATATATGTGGTGTAATAGTATCATTTGCTCTAAGTATAAGTTGCATATTCAGTAAACCTGTTTCCATATACTGCATGTGTATTATTGTATTGGGTCCTGTGCAGGGGGTTATCCGGTACTACCCTGATCCTTCGCAGGTTGAGGCGCTGTCACCGGAACCAACCAGGTACACCAATGGCTCCTAGCAGCGGAGGTTCAGGCCTCCTGTGAGCCTACAGGTAAAATGCACCACATTACACGCAGCAGCTGTCTCATCTCCCAGAGGGTGGGGGAAGCAGTGCTACATATGTATTTGCGGGTGGGAAGTTTTTTTGCATTGGGGTGGTTTTTTTTGGTATATTTTGGGTGGGGAATTGTGTGAGTAGGGAGAGAATGAATCTGAGGAAGGGTATTGAGTGGGGTAATTGACGGAGGGGGGCAGAGTGAGAGGGGGGTGATTGAGGAAAAGAGGGAGTAAGAGAGACGCAAGGGAGAGAAATACGTGTGAGGCGGGGGGATTGAGTGAGTGGGGTAGTTCATGGAGAGTGAAAGGTGAGACGGAGGAGAGAGAAATTCACGAGAAGAGGGAGGAAAATAGAGGGGGCTCGCGAGGTGTTAAATGGGGCTCGGGGGGGGGGGGGGTTCAGAACTGTAGTCCTGGGCCCCAGTAAATCTGTCTGCGGCCATGCACATCTCCTACAATATGTACTAGAGGAAATGCACATTTTTCTCTCACCCTCATTCTCTTCCCCCATTCTCTCTCTGCCCCTGCTCTCTTCTCTCCACCCCCCCTATCTTTCTCTCCCTCCCTTCCTCACTCACTCTCCCCCAAAAAGTCCCTGCCTGTGAAGTGGAGCAGGGGTGGTTCTTCCTGACAGCAGACACCGGAAGTTTTCACAGACCTCCGGGTGAGACTGCTGGGGTGGACCCCACGCCGTCCTTTGCTGCCGCTGCCATCCTCCTCCTCTCACACCATTGCCATCGTCCTCATCCATTTTTTGTCCGCTCCCAAATGTTGCCACTCGAAGCACCTACCTAGTTTTTAAACTGGCCCTGTATGCAAGTAGCATATACAGAGAACCCTATTTTGGCAAAAGAATAAATGGCTGGTTAACACCAAGGTGTGTTTTTATTGCTGTAGAACACAAACCACTCCTGATGTTAGTCAATGTTTTATTGATTCTTTGTACATTAATTTATTAATGAGAAATGTTTCATCAAACTGAATGGCGTAATGATGACTCAAGTTCAGTATGACAGCTCAATTCTTTAACTCGTTCATCTCCGAATTTAGTGTAGAGCTCTGAGAACTGCGTTGGTCCAGGAGGAAAACAATTTACCTGCAGATTTTACAACTGACAGTCTTATTCCCAAAACGATATAGATAAGGATTGTAAAACCCCTCCAATGCATTTTTTTGGTAATTGTTTTTTTTTTTTTTTTAAGTTTACATAAACCAGGGGTTTTCCATGTTCTAATTTTAACACCACAAAAAAAAAACTGACAAACTTGGCAGCGGGATCACAAATAGAAAGTTGTAACGTCATCTCCCAAAGATGTTGAAACTTTCCATTGGCCGCTGAAGCAATCATTGACCCAGCAGCCATTTTGTGCCCAATGAACAGAAATTTGACTATCGGGGACCGGTGAGTTTCTGGAGGCCACGTGTGAGCGCAAATCATCTCTGGGACATCCCCTAGTTCAGGTAAATTAAAAACAACTCCAAAAAATTGTGAGCAGCGCTGACTGCTGTTTTACCAAATTGACATAACGGCTTTCTTTGTAGATGTAAAGATCTGTCGTTTTTAGACGTCCTATAAGTACAGTAAATAGATAGAATCTACATTCTATCATGTGGCATCGTAGCTGGCATTGTTCAAACAGCAGGAAATACAGATAGGCAAAATATCAGCATGCCATGTGTCCTGACCAGCTCCTGCAGAAAAAACAGAATAGGAGACCGCACACTAAAAATGAAGACTCACGGTCTTGGCATCAGGTAAATGATCGCTTCAGGCACGCTTTTTGTGAATATTATATATTTCAAAGGAGAAGGCAAACATTCAGAAAACCAAGTTTCAGGCCCACATGGCCTTTCATCAGGCAGATGTTCATAGTAAAAAAAACATCACAGTACAACTCCTATACATGTCGGCTCCATCTGTAATGGAACTGGCGTCCGTGAACTTCCGTCCCTCCAACTATATGGTCCCATGTGAAAACCTACTCTCAAATGGGCATCTTATTTCTTGCACCGATTGACAGAGCATGGTAATGTCACAAAGCAACGGAGCATGCCCGTACATCATAACGTCCGTAACCAGTACTGAGGCGCCTCCAGAAATTGAATAACCATCTCCATTTTAACCGCTAGATCGCTCGAAACACTATTAATAAAGAAACAAATGTGATAACCATCCAAATGATCACAGACAAAACATCACAAACATAGTGTAACTAATAATAATAATATATATTAATTACAAATACAGTATATTATCTCTAATATAATATCAATCTCAATATTCCCTCAAAAATATGGGACATCTATAGCTATACATAATTAACCCATGGTGGTGTAAAATATATATAATTTATGTATTCTGAATCAAAACTTTGGGCATCTTCCATTTTAGATTAGTCCCCCACAGTTCCTTACTTTCCCATATAAGATGGTAGTCTATCTCAAATTGTCTAACATAATCCTTTACTATATTAAAATCCAGGACTATGTATATCTGGGAAACGTGGGGAATCTAACAAATATCAGCCCTCCCCCCCCCCCCCCCCCCAAAATGGACTGTTATATCAATGTTACACTACTTTTTGTCATGTATAGGAAAGTATCTCTTACTAGCTTATTAAAAGCCTTTCATAGCACCAAAAAACTCTAAGATCCAGGCATTCGTTCATGCCTTTTGGAGCAACTCGATCAAATTAAAAAAATCCATCAGATTCTTTTCTAAGCAGCAAATTTTACCTATCACTACCCCTCTTAAGTGAAGCTACCCAATCTATAATTTAATATCTCAAATGGCTGATGTTATGTTTGATCTCTACTAAATGTCTTGCCATTGAGGAATCGCTTGGTATATCTTTTTCTTTAGGGCTTGGCCTATCACACATTTATGTTCACTAATTTTTTTTCTTGATAGATCTTATCGTCTTACCCATATAACATTTGCCACCGGGCCCCAATAATAGGCAAATTACATGGTCAGAATTGCAGGTAAATAAATTCTTCATCTTATAAGGTTTGTCCATTCTAGGGTGTCTAAAGATGTTTCCCTTGATCACTGAATTGCAGTGTATGCAATTTAGACATGAAAATGTGCCAATTTGTCTTGTGGTAAGATATGTTTGAGACTCAACTAAAGTATTTCTATCTGCCTGAACTAAATACTCTATAAAATTCCTACCCTATATGAGAACAATGGAGGGTATCCCAGAGTTTTACACGCAACTAGATCACTCTCAAACACTCGCCAATGCCTCATAATTGAGTTTTTTTATATATCCAGAGGCTGACGTGTATATAAAGAAATTGAGTCCTCTCTTTTCCAGTATGTTTGTTCTAGGCAATAGAAGATCCTCTCTCAAGGTCTGTTGTACCTTTGTAAGATGTCTATCCAATGTTTGCTTCCTATGACCTCTAGTAAGGAATTTACTAACCATCTGTTTAGTCCAACATTGTGGATGTGGGGACAATTATCACTATTGTCAGTACTGCTTTCTTACCTGATCACTGGAACTGAGTGATCACTATGCCAGTCTGCATTTAATAATCTAAGGGGTTATTTATTTCAATTGAATTATTGCAGTATAGAGGGAGATTATATGCAATGTTGACCTTATCGTCACTATTGCAATTTCATGAATAACCACCCTAGTGTCCATAAACGTACTGTGGAAAGCAGGAAGTATTATATATTCAATGCTACTTGTAGTTGTCTGGATGTAAAGACATCATAAAACCACATAACTTAAGAAATAATATTTTTTTGTTTTAACTTCATAGACGTTTCTATACAGTATTTATTATCCAGTTAAACGACCTTCAATTTAATTTTCTTCCCAGCTACACATGAGTAAGGTGACTGTTTCTCCCAGTATCTGATGTGTATACAATTTTCTAAGGTGCGGTGTTAATGTCTGGGGAAATCATGATTAATGTAATGACACACTTCACATTTGCTATATGCTTTTTTAATATCTTCCCTAATTGCACTTCCTGTTTTCAGGTCGATTAGATTGTTCTAACCTTTCATCAGAAATTGTTTTACATGCTGGACGTACTAGGAAACATCTTTTTAAAAGGGAGAGGCCAAAGTGCATTGGCAATAGTTTGGGAGAGGCCAAAGTTAATTGGCAATACTTTGGACCTACAGTATGTATTTTGTCACAGATGGTTTTCATATTGGCAGTCTGACCTTGTAACCCCATACTTTTGACAGCGCTGCTTATTCCATTCAAGTCAGTCGCAGTTTGATACAATCGGTCACTTCAGACTATATAGAATAAGCCTCTTAAACTGAGATCACTACACGCGTAATAGTCAAATACTACAAAGGACTATTAAATTCAGTCTGTTCCTATATCAATGTTTACAAAATGATCAAGAGATGATCACTAAAAGATACCCACTTAGTTGCACTCGGCCTAATTATCGTAGTTATTAGGACACAACAATAAGCGTCCAAAAATGCATTTATGATGCAAACACCAGGGAAGGGAAGTACAAAATAATAAAATTTTATTTAAACTCTTCTATACGAAAAAAATATATAAATATACACATACACTATAATAAAATATTAAAACCGAAGTATGCCTATTATTTACACAGTATATACCAGATCATGCATATAAATCTCCAGAGTGTAGTCAGATATCACCTGTGTTAGTACCAAATTTATCACTGATATCAAGTTGCAATCTTCTACATGTAATGGGGTAGAATGTATATGCAGAGAACTGGAAAAAGGAAATACCCAATCATGGGCTGTTGCATGGAGGGGTACGTATGGTCAAATGATTGTTACTTATACCTTCACTGTTTGTTGGAAAATAGAGTATACATTGGTATGGTGTTACATTTGTAGCAGTTCAGGATGTGTATCTACCCGTGTTTGTGTCTCACAAGTAGCGGATCCTACACATTTAATCCAGTCAGTAACACTGTTGTGACTATTTGCATACAAATGTAGCTATCGTGAGAAAATGTTGGTATATAGCTAAATCCAGCAAATATTTATGGCATTCACATTAGAGGTTAATTGCCTCTTTTGCACGATATATCCAGTAAATGACCTTACATAGGAGGGAAGGTATGGTCAGATAGTTTCTTGAAGTACACACATACTGCTTGCTAATAAATAAAGAGTATATATTAGCATAGTATCGCTTTTGTAGCGGTTCAGAGTGTGTGTTGACCACAGTCAAATCTTATAAGTAACAAGTCATATACAAAGTGTCCCAATCAAAAACGCTATCAGGGCTATTTAAATGTAAATATAGCCATCACAAAGCGATACTATGCTAATAAATAAAGAGTATATATTAGCAAGCAGTATGTGTGTACTTCAAGAAACTATCTATGTAAGGTCATTTACTGGATATATGGTGCAAAAGAGGCAATTAACCTCTAATGTGAATGTCATAAATATTTGCTGGATTTAGCTATATACCAACATTTGCTCACGATAGCTACATTTGTATGCAAATAGTCACAACAGTGTTACTAACTGGATTAAATGTGTAGGATCCGCTACTTGTGAGACACAAACACGGGTAGATACACATCCTGAACTGCTACAAATGTAACACCATACCAATGTATACTCTATTTTCCAACAAACAGTGAAGGTATAAGTAACAATCATTTGACCATACTTACCCCTCCATGCAACAGCCCATGATTGGGTATTTCCTTTTTCCAGTTCTCTGCATATACATTCTACCCCATTACATGTAGAAGATTGCAACTTGATATCAGTGATAAATTTGGTACTAACACAGGTGATATCTGACTACACTCTGGAGATTTATATGCATGATCTGGTATATACTGTGTAAATATTAGGCATACTTCGGTTTTAATATTTTATTAAAGTGTATATTTATATATTTTTTTCGTATAGAAGAGTTTAAATAAAATTTTATTATTTTGTACTTACCTTCCCTGGTGTTTGCATCATAAATACATTTTTTGACGACTATTGTTGTGTCTTAATAACTACGATAATTAGGCCGAGTGCAACTAAGTGGGTATCTTTTAGTGATCATCTCTTGATCATTTTGTAAACATATTTCTCATTCCCCATGCACCGCCACTTTCTCATACATTGATGAATATTAAGGTAGAGCTGTGATGACCCTTTTCCTACTTTGACGAAGTTGTTCCTATATCAATTAAGAAGGTTAAGCTCAAACCTAAATTTCGCCGATAGATGCGCATAACAATATAACTAAAAGAGAAAAGGGGAAGTATCGTTCAATCTATAGCTGTAGTGCATCAATAATACATCATTTTTAATCCAATATAATAAAATCTAAATATCTCCAGGACAAAGGTTTTTGGGGGTGCTTAAAGACAATTACATGACCCAAATTATTAAGGAACCAACCAGGAGAGGGGCATTACTGGATTTGGTAATATCAAACAACGTGGAAGTAATAACAAATATTCAAGCCCGGGTACATTTGGGAAACAGTGATCATAACATGGTCTCATTTGAAATAAATGATCAAAAACCATTATATGAGTTCAACAAAGACTTAAAATTTTAGAAAGGCAGATTTTAATAAACTGAGGAATAATCTACAAGGAATACATTGGGGTGGCATTTTTGCAGGAAAAACTATTGAAGGTAAATGAGGAATCTTTAAAACATTGTTAGAAAAGCGTACCTATCAGTGTAGAGGCAGGCATTTAGATTCTTAAAGTCAGAAGGGATATATCAGAATTATAAGGAATGTAACAAAAGTTTCAAAGGGCAATCAAATTAGTAAAAATTGAAAATGAAAAGGATTGCAATAGAACGCAAGTTCAACCCTAAAAAGTTATTTAAGTACCTTAAAATAGAAAAGAAAATATAGGCCCTTTCAGTGAGAGATGGGCAGGCAATTTATTGGAGATAAGGGAAAAGGTATTAAACTAAATCTTTGCTTCTGTATTTACCAGGGGAGAATCAATTGCAATAATAGTGCTGCAGGAGGAAGACACAACCATTAATGAACAATTAGTTAACTGAGGCAAAAGTGCATAGGTGCCTTGATAACATTAAAGTAAATAAGGCACCTGTCCCTATGGCATACACCCAATAATTCTTAAAGAGCTACGTTCAGTAATAGCCAAACCATTACAGTTAATATTCAAGAACTCCATTTCCACAGGCTTGGTACCACAAGATTGGCATAAATCAGACGTGATGCCTATATTAAAAAGGGTCATCTCGTCAGGTTGGAGGAAAGGAAATTTAACCAGCAACAAAGAAAAGGGTTCTTTACAGTAAGGGCAGTAAAAATGTGGAATTCATTACCCATGGACACTGTGATGGTAGATACAATAGATATGTTCAAAAAAAGTTGGATATCTTTTTAGAAAGGAAATGTATACAGGAATATACCAGGATATACCAAATAAGTAAACATGGGAAGGATCTTGTAGAACACAAAAAGTGTTCTCCGCACTCTGAATGAATACAAACAAATCAATGATACTTGAAATGCTGATATGTATTAATGAGCAAAAGTGAAGAACATGAATTGACAGTGTGCAAAAAAACACAAATCACATAAAATGAACAGGAGGGGGAGGGATGGTGAGGCGAGGGGGAAATGTGACATCAATAAAAAGTGAGGCATATGATAAAGAAATCCCTAACAGGGAAGGAAGTGGGTGCGGTGAGATGCAGGGGGCAACGTTTTGGGATCACTTACCCCTTCTACAGGCCCATTCCCATAGCCACCACAAAGTGGGACTATGGTACTTCCAGACTCCCTCACAGCAAAATCCTCCCAGTGTTAAAACAAATGCAATAAAAAAAATTGTGTCTAGGTGGAGGCAAGCAGTATTAAATTCAATGAGATGTCATCTGATATATATGTTTAGCCGATGCCCTTAAACTGATGCACTAGACATCTGACAACCCCTTGTAGGCTAAGAGCCTGAAAACAGAGATCACATATACGTGTATACTACCAAGCAGTATTAAATTCAATGAATAATGTCATTTAATACTGCTTGGTAGTATACACATATATGTGATCTCTGTTTTCAGACTCTTAGCCTACAAGGGGTTGTCAGGTGTCTAGTGCATCAGTTTAAGGGCATCAGTTTAAGGGCATCAGTTTCTTGCATTTGTTTGCATTTGTTTTAACACTGGGAGCATTTTGCTGTGAGGGAGTCGGGAAGTACCATAGTCCCACTTTGTGGTGACTATGGGAATGGGCCTGTAGAAGGGGTAAGTGACCCCGAAACATTGCCCCCTGCGTCTCACCACACCCACTTTCTTACCTGTTAGGGATGTATTTATCATATTCCTCACTTTTTAGTGATGTCACATTTCCCCCTTCCCTCACCAACCCTTCCCCTCCCTCACCATCCCTTCCCCTCCTGTTCACTTTATGTGTATTGCATTTTTTTGCACACTGTCAATTCATTTTCTTTACTTTTGCTCATTAATACATATCAGCTTTTCAAGTATCATTGATTCTTCATTCGGAGTGCGAGGAACACTTTTTGTATTCTATATGTCCTTAGGAGAGATCAGGGGTCTCTTCATTGTTCCCCAGCACCCACCATGTACTTATATTCCTAATATATTTAATACATTAGGTAGTGTGGCCTATACAACTTACTTTCTTTTTCTATGGGAAGGCTCTTGATTCAGGGAGAAATCTGATTGCCAATATTTGGAGTGAGGAAGGAATTTATTTTTCCGTTTATGAGATATCATTGGATGATATTTCACTGGGTTTTTTGTTTGCCTTCTTCTAGGTCAGGGGTGGTCAACCTATTTTTCAATGTAGCCACAGGTGTGGCGAATTAGAAGTGAAAATAGCCACACCATGTAAAAATGCAGGTATTATGTTTCGCATGCAAAAAATTTAAAAACCACACACTGTTTGAGCAAGTTTATAAATTCTCCGACCGCAACCCCGCTCATCCTCTCACCCCCCTTGTCCCCCTCCTCCACTCACCCCCCTTCATCCTCCTCTCATGCCACCACCACTACCCTCATCATCACCACACCCCATCATCATCTCATTTAACCCCCCCTCATCACCATCTCATTTAACCCCCCCATCATCATCATCATCATCTCCCCCCCAGCACCCTTGATCTCCCTCAGTCCCTTTCAGCAGTCCCCCTGATCATCAAGCACCCTCCCCCCCCCGTCCTATGCGTAGGGCGCATAGGAGGGTGCGTAATGCGGGGCGTAGGGCAGGGGAACTGTGGCGATGGGAGGGGGTAACTCTGCAGCAGCAGTGGGGGGCAGGGTGGGTGCCGGTCTGGTTAGGCTTAGTGCAGCTGTGGTGGGGGTGGTCTGGGCAGCGCGAGATGGGAGGGTCAGGGCAGCACGAGAGGGGAGGGTCAGGGCAGCGCGAGAAGGGAGGGCCAGGGCAGCGCGAGAAGGGAGGGTCAGGGCAGCGCGAGAAGGGAGGGTCAGGGCAGCGCGAGAAGGGAGGGTCAGGGCAGCGTGAGAAGGGAGGGTCAGGACAGCGCAAGAGGTGAGGGTCAGGGCAGCCTGGGAGAGGAGATCTGGGCAGCCTGAGAGGGGTTGGTCTGGGAGCATGCTTCTCAGTGCTGCTTCTCCTGTGCCTGTGGCTGCCAGTGCAGTAAGAAGCAGAGGGGGGGAGAAAGGAGGAGAGAGAGCTTCCTCTCAGTGCTGCTTCTCCTGTGTCTGTGGCTGCTGGTGCAGTAAGAAGCAGGGGGGGAGAGAGGAGGAGAGAGAGCTTCCTCTCCGTGCTGCTTCTCCTGTGTCTGCCGGTGCAGTAAGAAGAGGGGGAGGGGAGGGAGAAGAGGACGAGAGAGAGCTTCCTCTCAGTGCTGCTTCTCCTGTGTCTGTCTGCCGGTGCAGTAAGAAGAGGGGGGGGAGGGAGAAGAGGACGAGAGAGAGCTTCCTCTCCATGCTGCTGCTTCTCCTGTGTCTGTCTGCCGGTGCAGTAAGAAGGGGGAAGGGTTAGAGGAGGAGAGCTTCCTCTCCGTGCTGCTGCTTCTCCTGTGTCTGAGTCTGCCGGTGCAGTAAGAAGGAGGGGGTGTTGAGAGGAGGAGAGAGCTTCCTCTTCGTGCTACTGCTGCTGTTCCTCCTTCCCTGTGGTTGCCGGTGCAGTAAGGACTGGGAGGGAGGGGGAGAGTGCGTCACACTGCTGGAGCGCGATCCTTCCCTACCAAGGGAGGAGGGAGGGGGAGGGGTTTGAGGGGGCGTACAGAGAGTCCCAGCGGCTCTATTCACCACAGTTTCACTGCCAGTTCGCCACAAGTGGCGAATGGCGACAGGGTTGCCCACCCTGGTTCTAGGTCAATATACTGTAAATACAAATATAGGATAAGTATCTGTCGTCTAAATTTAGCATAGGCTTATCTTGATGAACATGTTTTTTTTCAACCTCATCTACTATGTAACTATGTGACAAGCACACTAAACTAGCTACACCTAACACATTTCATTGAAAATAGCTACTTCCTCAAAAGGGACCGTTTCCATGAAGCACATCTGTTTTTAGAGGAACAATCATAACCATTTCTATCTGAAACTGAAGAAGTTACAAAATATAATAATAATAATAATAATAATAATGAACATTTCTTTACATCTTTTATCATTGTCTGCCACACTAAAAATAAATTGCTGCATCTCATTTTGCTGGGTTACGACAGATCCAAAGCGGATAATTTTTCCTGTAATTATACAAGTAAATAAGAATTTTAACTAAGGGAGTGTTAGAACCTGCTAACGGTTATGCCTTTAAGTTGGCTAGCAGGCTTAGGCCACACCTATAGTGCCGGCAATGGCGACGCGTGACGTCACCCGTCGCCGCTAGCGAAAGTTGTATTTCGCTTTGCGGCGGCGGCGCGGGCGACCAGGCTCTTGGTTGGTTCAGGGGCTGTCACATGAGGCGACAGCCCCTGAAAAATCAAATAATTATGGCTACCAAAAATCACGTCGCCCCTTTGCTTTGTCGCCACGCGCTTACTATAAGCACACGCGGCGGCGACAATGCATTTGTTTTTGGACGACATCACCGGCACTATAAGCACGGCTTTAAGATGCTTTGGCCAAAGGGTTGAACTAAATGACCCTTTTTCAAGAGAATATATAGGTGTTGCACTGTGTATTTTTGTCACATTGGAAGTAGCTTTGGGCATCTTTGTTTGTTTTTAGCTGCGGGGAGTAGTTGCAGGCATTGCAGGCAGTTAGGGAAGGCGGCCGGGTTGCCGGAGGTCCACGGCGCACCCAGCTAGCTGGGGCCGCCATCTTGGAATGCGCATGCATGCGCAGTAAGCTTAGAGCATGCGAAGAATGGTCCTGACTGCTCGCGGCCATATTGGTACTCCTGGCGCATGTGCAGCACAAGCGGCGGCCATTAAGGAAATAGTCCCGCAGGGGAACTACAATCCCCAGCAGCCCCAGGGGCTGCTAGTCAGATGGGGAAATGCAGCCAATAGGGCTGCAGGATTCACAGAGGACTGCAGTTGTTACATTTGGCACAATGAGGGCCACGCCAGTTGGAGCTGGGACAGCAGAAGGGTAGGGTGTGCGTGTGCAGGGTGTCAGTGGCCCCTGCACTAGGCCAGAGACACCCTTAGGCCCCATCTAGGCCCCGACTCCCCTCAGTTTGTGGTTGCTGCAGAGACAGGCCCATCAGTTAGGGACACTGCCCCTGTAGTAACAGTGTGAGGGACATAGCAAGGATGCGGCTGCATCCTGGCCTACGGTGGTCTGGGACCAGACCATCTGCTCCTACCAGAGACTCTCTTCAGTGTGGGACCCTCCAGCTGGATACCACCCAACGCGGAGGCAGACTCATCGCTGACCACAACCGTCGCTGGATCAGTGGATCCTATCTTCTGCTGTTGCGTCACTGGGTATGGGATCACCTCGACAAGTGCACCAACTATACACATGCTAGTGGGGCAGCGCTGTCTCACACACTTGGGTGGGTTGTTACTTGTGGACACCAGGGTGGTTGGTGCCCAAGGGCCTCCCAGTACTTTGGGGACTATATATCCAGAGTGGACACGGTGTTGGGGGCACGTTGTGGGGGTACGGCCCAGTGAGGCCTGAGTGGTTCTGTATTATCATTGTTATTACGCGTTCAGTAAAACGTGTTATAATGTACCAGTGTGTATTACTTATGTATATTGTCCTGAACAGGGTTATCCAACACTGTTAGGACCCCGAGCAGGTGGTGGCGCTGTCACAAGACGGATCAGATACACCCCAGGCTCCCAGCGGCTGAGGTTCTGGCGTCCTGTGAGCCACAGGTAACACACCACAAACACACATTAGCCGCCATATCTCCCAGGGGATGGGGGAAAGTGCGCTACATGCATTATTTAATTTTTAAAAATTGTCAACTTAAATATGTCAACTTCAGCTATCACACCCACAAACCACCATAGAATATGCAGTAACAGTAACTCAAATGTTTGCCATCCTCTGGAAGCGTTTCACTCGATCATGCCCCTGCTCTGTCCTGCAAGTTCTGTGTAGGATGTCGTATCTGACATAACACGCTACCTAATAACCAGGCACACCGCTCATCTCGTCAGATGGGGAAGTTTAAAAGTCCGCAATTAAGTTCTCCTTTCTCACAGAGTCAACGAAGAGTTCACTCAACTCCACTTTCACTGGAACGCAGGCACAGTACTTTTTCATGCACAGAGGCAGATCAGCTAACTGGAGATAACCCAATGTGTTTCGTAGCAGCCTGGATACTTCATCAGGGGTTATATATCCAATGCTTCTACAACAGATTCTTATAAAGGAGCAAATCATTATAGCCGCAAATTTATTGAGTTAATTGATTAATTAGACCAAGAAATAACTCTGTGTTGACCCATGTAGGTTCTTCTAAGCTCCATCAACATGGTTAACACAAAAGAAAGTGCTTAGGCGCTACAAACCATTAAAAATAGGGATACAACAAATATTAAAACTAAATAGAAAATATAACAATACACAGTATATGCAGGGCAGCCAGGAACACTAGCAGAACAACACCAGAGAAAGCACAAAGAACATATACAGACCAGCGCCCAAAGAGTCCAATAAGTCCCAAATAGAGTCCAAACAAATGAAGGGGGAGAGAATCCAGATGGTCCAATCACTAGAAGATCTCCAATCCAGGGGTCCGTGACATAGGGACAGAGACAAAAAGGAAAATCATAGTGTAATACGTAATATTAAAATTGAACAAACAACATAAAACACATATCAAGAGACATAACACTTAACACACAAGCTGAAAATAAAATAACTATTTATTAAAACAAAGGAGCCTGCTGCAGCGGGTCATCAAGGGGTAAAACCCAAAACCCTACTTACAGCAGGACTGGAATAATGCACGTGTGTGACCAAGTATATGCAGATGCCGGTAGCAGTGAGGGTCCCTGCGGGCTTCCCGATATGTGGTATGTGTCCCTTTTTCCTCTGAATCCGAAGCACTTTCTTTTGTGTTAACCATGTTGATGGAGCTTAGAAGAACCTACATGGGTCAACACAGAGTTATTTCTTGGTCTAATTAATCAATTCACCCACCCCCACTACTCACAATAAAAAAAAATTCACACACAGCAGCCCCACAATAAATAAATAAATCTAAATAAATAAATAAATACATGAATATAAATAAATATATATATATATATATATATAACAACAACCCTGTAACCCCTAACATAATACATTTACTGTATATGCACATCAATGATATTATAGGCATGAATGTATTTGTACAGTGAGCAGGGGGTTCCCTGAGCCACAAATCAATGCGGTTCAGCTCAGGGGACACCCTGCTCCTGCACAATATTATTAAAATACAGAAATGCTGCTTCATTACCATAGCTGATAGCCGCTAAGGCAATGAAGGGTTAAGGCAGAATAGCATGTTTATTGGGGACTTTTGCCCCCATGTTTATTGGGGACTTTTGCAATAAACAACATACAGTACACCCCCTGTGTATTTAAAATACATAAACAACAATAAATACATTAAATACATATTTTAAATGTGTCTGTTAAATCTCCCTGCCTTGACTGTAATCTGTGTAAGGCCCCCTCCCCCTAGTGTGTCTGTTAAACTTCCCTGCCTTGACTGTAATCTGTGTAAGGCCCCCTCCCCCTAATGTGTCTGTTAAATCTCCCTGCCTGTGTTCCTGTGAGTGCAGTTTATGTAAATGTGGGGAAGGGGAGGGGGATCCCGATGTCCATACAGTATAATGCAGCGCCTCACTGCCAATGGCCCACCCCGTGAGGCCTAACCACCCTCACCCACTACCCACAAGGGAGGCCTACCCACATACCGTTGCCCCCCCCTCCACCCCCCTATCCTGCCCATGGCCCCTCCGCTGCTGCAAAACAGAGACAAAAATTAAAACATCCAAAGTAATGTCCCCTAACCCCTTAATCACCATAGCGGTTATTAACCGCTACAGTCATTAAGGGGTTAAACCACCCTCACCCACCACTCGGGATGCCTACATACCCTCCCACACTAATCCCCCACCCCGTGAGGCCTAACCACCCTCACCCACTACCCACAAGGGAGGCCTACCCACATACCGTTGGGGAAAATATCCCCCCCCCACCCCCAGTACCCACAATAAAAACAATACACAGCCCCACAATAAGCATCATTATATTTATTAAATACATTACCCACCCCCATAAATACAAGATTTATCCTTTTGCAAACAGGGTTCATAACGCAGCCCAACGCTAGTCCCCGGTGGGCTGGCGGGGCACCTGACAGACCTACAGGGTACCAGCAGCCCTTTTCAAACAGGTTCTGGAGGCCTGCTGGTGGGTCCCGCCAGCACCATGGCCCCCAGGTGGTCTCCTTCGGCCACCGTGGGCCACAATTAGGTCCCCACGGTAGGCCCAAGGATGTCTGGGAGCCCCGGGTCAGACCCACAGGTGTCTGCGGGGCCTCGAGTGGTTCCCACGGGGGTCTGGGGAACTCACGAGTGCTCACTACGGGTCCGCGGTGCCCCCACAGATGTGAGGCCACCGCTTCATCCCCGCAGACTACGGGTCCGCGGTGCCCCCACAGATGTGAGGCCACCGCTTCATCCCCGCCTGTGTCACCCGTGGAACCACCAGCCTGATACCCATGAGATACCCGAGGAGACCCGCAGGTGGTCTCCAGAGGTCCCACGCAGAACCACGGAACAAACCCTGAATGTAAAAAAAATAAACCTGGCCTATACCATGTGTTTTGGCTGATAAAAATAAAAATGATGACGTCACTTAAAGGCAATGAAAGCACAGCCAATCTGAATGGCTTTGCTTCAATTGCCTTTAAGATGACGTCATTAAAAGAAACATGGCCGGCCTCACATGGTACGGTAGCCAATCAGAGCGTGGGAACTCTATCCCTACTCTGATTGGCTCTAGTATCCTGTGACAGGCTTTCAATGACGTCACATCCTTTCTCCCCCAAGCCTCTCACATCGTATACGAAAATGTGACGTCATAGGCCTTTAAAAGCCTATGTCGTCTCATTTTGAAGCCAGACTCCGAGGAGGAAGGACCTCCTACTGAAGAAGAAGGCCAGGGCATGGCCGAAGATGGAAAGAAGACCCCGCCCGGAAGAAGATAGAAGAAAGAAGAATACAGATGAAGATGGATTACAAATAGAAGACCCGTGGATTGATTTGGATTTTTAGTGTAATGTTTATTTTTTTATGGTTTATTATTTTATGGGTTCCTGTGCCTGGTGGATTGGTTCGTGAGTAAGCTGTTCAACGGGTGTCGGTGGGGCCAAGTAATGGTAAGTGAACTAAAGAAATGTATTTAATTGTGCTTGTAAATTTTTTTAAAGTTTTTTTTAACATGTGTATTTATTTATTTGCGGTATATCAGTTCTTGCCACTGTATGTATGTATGTATATATGTCTAGAGAGATATATACATACAGGGTAAGAAATGTTGTTATTTTAAAAGCTTGATTTGATGTGTTTTAAATTAATTTGGCTATGCTGCTATGCTTCAATGTGTGTACTGTATAATGTTTTTTACAATTAGATAGATGTAATCCTTGGTATTGTATTGTGTGCTTGTGTTCAGGGTTAGCCTTGGTTTTAAATTTTGTATTCTGGTTGGTACTTATATTTTTTCACATGCTAAATTGTTCTGCTCCAGGCGTGAATTAGTTAATTGTTTAATTGTTCGGGATGGACTGTCAATTGTTTAGGGATGTAAATAATGAATGCTAATTGATTTTGTTTACTTGATTGGTTAAAATAGTTGACTTGTTTGGAGGTATTTGTATTTTGCTTGCAATGATATTGTTAACATTCATTTGCAGAATGTATATGGTGCATAGATTTTATGCATCATATATACAGTACAATGTAAATGCAATGTATTGATTGGAATGTGAGGTTTTTCATTGGCATTTGATGATTTAGATTGTAAGATCAGTTAGGATTATTAAAGGAAATTCATTTTAATGTAGTGTGTCTGTATGGAGAAGTGTTATTTGTAGTACAGTATGGTTTTGATAACCCTTCTACATTTATTTGTATATTGGTTCATCATGTGTGTGTATATACTGTATATATATATATATATATATATATATATATATATATATATATATATATACTGTATATATAGTTGCATGATGAAGCCACTGTACAAATTCATGGGTGAAGGGTGGGTATCGGGCCAGTGTGGCTTAACCCCTTAATTACCTTTGCGGTTATTATCTGATAAGGTGTTTAAGGGGTTAATTGATATCTGAATGTACTTGCAATGTATTGGCTTTGTATTTGCTATGTATTTTGTGGGCAAGACAAGGATGTTGCTGGCGATGGAGACTTCTTATTGATGAGGTCAGTAGTACTTTATTTATTTGAATATGCTAGTTAATGTTTTTAATAATGGGCAATTAATCTATTATCCATATCTGGATAATAGTTATTTTGCACATTATTGTACTGTATGTGTTGGGGGGGTGTATATATTGAATGTATAGGCCAGGTTTATTTTTTTTACATTCAGGGTTTGTTCCGTGGTTCTGCATGGGACCTCTGGAGACCACCTGCGGGTCTCCTCGGGTATCTCACGGGTATCAGGCTGGTGGTTCCACGGGTGACCCATAGGTGCGGGGATGAAGATGTGTGGTCCCACTTCTGTGGGGGCACCGCGGACCCATAGTGAGCACTTGTGAGTTCCCCAGACCCCCGTGGGAACCACCCGAGGTCCCGCAGACACCTGTGGGTCTGACCCGGGGCTCCCAAACATCCTTGGGCCTACCGTGGGGACCCAATTTTGGCCCATGGTGACCCAAGGAGACCACCTGGGGGCCATGGTGCTGGCGGGACCCACCAGCAGGCCTCCAGAACCTGTTTGAAAAGGGCTGCTGGTACCCTGTAGGTCTGTCAGGTGCCCCGCCAGCCCACCGGGGACTCGCGTGGGGCTGCGTTATGAACCCTGTTTGTAAAAGGATAAATCTTGTATTTATGGGGGGGCACAGGGGGTGGGTAATGTATTTAATAAATATAATGATGCTTATTGTGGGGCTGTGTATTGTTTTTATTGTGGGTACTGGGGGTGGGGGTGGTAGTTTCCCCAACGGTATGTGGGTAGGCCTCCTTTGTGGGTAGTGGGTGAGGGTGGTTAGGCCTCACGGGGTGGGGGGTTAGTGTGGGAGGGTATGTAGGTGTCCCGAGTGGTGGGTGAGGGTGGGTTAACCCCTTAATGACTGTAGCGGTTAATAACCGCTATTGTGATTAAGGGGTTAGGGGACATTACTTTGGATGTTTTAATTTTTGTCTCTGTTTTGCAGCAGCGGAGGAGCCATGGGCAGGATGAGGGGTGGAGGGGGGGGCAACGGTATGTGGGTAGGCCTCCCTTGTGGGTAGTGGGTGAGGGTGGTTAGGCCTCACGGGGTGGGCCATTGGCAGTGAGGCGCTGCATTATACTGTATGGACATCAGGATCCCCCTCCCCACATTTACATAAACTGCACTCACAGGAACACAGGCAGGGAGATTTAACAGACACATTAGGGGGAGGGGGCCTTACACAGATTACAGTCAAGGCAGGGAAGTTTAACAGACACATTAGGGGGAGGGGGCCTTACAAAGATTACAGTCAAGGCAGGGAAGTTTAACAGACACATTAGGGGGAGGGGGCCTTACACAGATTACAGTCAAGGCAGGGAGATTTAACAGACACATTAAAAATATGTATTTGATGTATTTATTGTTGTTTATGTATTTTAAATACACAGGGGGTATACTGTATGTTGTTTATTGCAATGTTTATTGGGGGCAAATGTCCCCAATAAACATGCTTCTGCCTTAAACCTTCATTGCCTTAGCGGCTATCAGCTATGGTAATGAAGCAGCATTTCTGTATTTTAATAATATTGTGCAGGAGCAGGGGGTCCCCTGAGCTGAACCGCATTGATTTGTGGCTCAGGGAACCCCCTGCTCACTGTACAATATTATTAAAAATACATTCATGCCTATAGTATCATTGATGTGCATATACAGTAAGTGTATTATGTTAGGGGTTACAGGGGTTGTTCTTATATATATTTATTTATATTCATGCATTTATTTATTTAGATTTATTTATTTATTGTGGGGCTGCTGTGTGTGAATTTTTTTATTGTGGGTAGCGGGGGTGGGTGAAGGGGGTATTAGCCCCAACAGTGGTTGTTTAGGGCTTGCGGGGGGTAGCGGGAGGGTTTAACCCCTTCATGACCGTAGCGGTATTAACTGCTACGGTCGTGAAGGGGTTAAGTGCACCCGCAACCCCCCCGTAAGTCCTAAACTCACACCAAGGGCCAAATACCCCCTTCACCCACCCTCGCTACCCACAATAAAGCGGGCACGGTGGGTTAACCCCTTCATTGCCTTAGTGGCTATCAGCTATGGTAATGAAGCAGCATTTCTGTATTTTAATAATATTGTGCAGGAGCAGGGGGTCCCCTGAGCTTTGATTTGTGGCTCAGGGAACCCCCTGCTCACTGTACAATATTATTAAAAATACATTCATGCTGCTTCGTTACCATAGCACATAGCCGCAAAGGTAAGGAACGAGTGTTTATTGATATGGGTGTTTTATTCATACTGTAGATGTGCAGAGGGTCTCCGGAGCGGAACCGCTTTGGTTTTAAGTCCAGGGACCCCTGCTTCACGAGATACAAGCCCCTTTATGGGGTGCCGGTATCCCTCTGCTTTGTTTACATTCCGCGGTCACGTGATCGGGACCTTTAATGCAGAGGGATACCGGCACCCCATAAAGGGGCCTGTATCTCGGGAAGCAGGGGGTCCCCAGACCTGAAACCAATGCGGTTCAGCTGGGAACGCAAAAGGAACGCGGCATGCTCCGGGTGAACAGCGTCGCATTCCAGGAACAAGCCAGGGAAAAACCGGTGATTTGTTAGAATAAAGTCTGCCGCAGCAGTATATAGAAGGTTTTTATGATGAAAACAAACATTTTAATAGACATAGATTTGTGCTCTTGATATATATAAATTTACTTGTCCAACCCTGACCTTACACCTGCTGTACAGACCAAAGTTTCTGAATGTCTCTCTGCTATATCATCCTGGATGGCCCTCTGCCAACTCAAACTTAACATGTCGAAAACGGAGTTCCTCATATTTCCTCCCAAACCTGGCCCTAGTACCTCCTTCTACTTGTACATTACTGTTGGAAGCTCTATCATAAACCCAGTATCACAAGCACGCTGCCTAAGGGTCACACTCGACTCCTTTCACATTCAAAATGTAACTTAAACTTGTCATTTTTTCCTCCACAATATTACAGATACAACCTTTCCTCTGCTGCTCTACTGCTAAAACTCTGACACAGGTCCTCAATCTCTCCCGTCTCGACTACTGTCCTGCTTTCCTGCCTCTCACCTGTCTTCCCAATAATCGATCATATATGCTGCTGCCAGAATCACTTAACTGTACTCTTTCCTAAATCTGTCTCAGCGTCTCCCCTGCTGAAATCCCCCTCCTGGCTTCCTATCAAATCCCGTATCACACACTCAATTCTCCTCCTCACTTTTAAAGCTTTACACTCTTCTGCCCCTCCTTACATCTCAGCCCTAATTTCTCGCTATACACCATTCCGACTCTTGTCTACTGCTCAAGGATGTATTCTCTCTACCCCTTTTGTGTCTAAAGCCCTCTCCCGCCTTAAACCTTTCTCACTGACTGCCCCACACCTCTGGAATGCCATTTCCTTCAATATTTGACTAGCACCCTCTCTATCCACCTTCAAGGCCCATCTTAAAACCCACCTCCTTAACGAAGCATATGAGTAAGTCTATAGATATTGAGTGGACAGCACTCCCAAGACTATGGTAATGAAGCTGCAGGGTGCAACAGAACTAGGAGGACCCAAATCCCCCCTAACCAATAATCACAATCAACAGTTCCAGCACTCACTGACTATGTGATAATATAGTACTACGGATTATGCCACAAGAAAAAAATGATTTAATGTACACACAAGATAGTACAGGGAGTATTGCAGTACAGTTGCAAACAAATGAACATATAATCAAGTGGTGATTGGGGTGAACACAATGGGAAAAAGGGAATGCAACAAAATAAGGGAACAAACAGTGGGGACAAAACACACACAGGGGTAGGGTAATCAGGGCCCCCTCTCTCTCCCTCCCCCTTCTTATTTCTATTTTTCATTTATGCACTACTATTTTTTCTATAATTTTTTTTATTATTATTCGTATTACTAATTAGAAGGTTTGAGCACACTTCGTTTAGTATTAAGCTGATGAAAAGAAAACAATGTTCTATTGATCAATGCTACCAATTTATGGTTACAAAAATGTCAGTTTATGAACTGCTGATACAATAAACGTGCTTGAAGAAAGGATTATTATGGCATCATGAGGTCTGGTACATATTCAGAGATAAATGCCCAGAAAAAGGGAAGGTATTGTATAAATGTCCTGGCTGATAATGCAGATAGTAGCTGTTGTGTGCAGCCCTCTCTGGTTCTCTTCCTAAATGGACTCCCTCCCTAGAGCTTGAAATAGTAATGTCTAGCAAAATGACTCCCACTGTTTATCACAATAGTGTGGTAAGTAAATGTTAGTACTCAAGATGTGATGCCGTCCCTTCCACGTGTGCGTGCCTCACGTTGTGAAGTAGATAATCCGGTCAGAGACAAAATGGAGTACAGCAGCAAAAGAGGGGCTACAATACTAGAGCTCTATTAAAATCAATTTAATGAAAATGTGACAACATGGCGTACATGCAGTAGATACACTCTAACGCGTTTCACGCCTATCCTGGCGCTTCGTCATAGAGTTTGTGGTTCTATTGAAAGGGTTGCTTGATATACTTATGTAGCTTATGTCGCTTATTCCCCCAACTGGAAGTGACATACTGTTGGGTGCCGCGCAGATGATTGTGTCAGCGAGGCCGACACCGGGAGAGAAAGCGCTCCCTGCTGACTGCAGTGGCACCCTCTGGATGGAGGAACAAGCGCGTTAAAGATTATGCTCTTACTGAGCAATAACAAATGTGATATGGACACATAATGAGTTCTATCCAACAGTTAAAAACAACAACAACAGACCTTACTATGGAAAACTAGTTTCAGAAGAACTCAGTCAGTCTACATACAGTTGTGTGAAAAAGAAAGTACACCCTCTTTGAATTCCATGGTTTTACATATCAGGACATAATAACAATCATCTGTTCCTTAGCAGGTCTTAAAATTAGGTACTGTAACTATAACCTGAGATGAAATACAACACATGACATATTACACTGTCATGATTTATTTAACAAAAATAAAGCCAAAATGGAGAAGCCATGTGTGAAAAAACTAAGTATACCTTATGATTCAACAGCCTGTAGAACCACCTTTAGCAGCAATAACTTGAAGTAATCATTTTCTGTATGACTTTATCAGTCTCTCACATCATTGTGGAGGAATTTTGTCCCACTCTTCTTTACAACGTTGCTCAGTTCATTGAGGTTTGTGGGCATTTGTTTATGCATAGCTCTCTTAAGGTCCAGCCACAGCATTTCAATCGGGTTGAGGTCTGGACTTTGACTGAGCCATTGCAACACCTTGATTCTTTTCTTTTTCAGCCATTCTGTTGTAGATTTGCTGGTGTGCTTGGGATCACTGTCTTGTTGCATGACCCAATTCGGCCAAACTTTAGCTGTCGGACAGATGTCCTCACATTTGACTCTAGAATACTTTGGTATACAGAGGAGTTCATGGTCGACTCAATGACTACAAGGTTCCCAGGTCCTGTGGCTGCAAAACAAGCCCAAATCATCACCCCTCCGCCCCCGTGCTTGACAGTTGATATGAGGTATTTGTGCTGATATGCTGTGTTTGGTTTTCGCCAAACGTGGCACTGTGCATTATGGCCAAACATCTCCACTTTGGTCTCATCTGTCCAAAGGACATTGTTCCAGAAGTCTTGTGGTTTGTTCAGATGCAACTTTGCAAACTTAAGCCACGCTGCCATGTTCTTTTTAGAGAGAAGAGGCTTTCTCCTCGCAACCCTTCCAAACAAACCATACTTGTTCAGTCTTTTTCTAATTATACTGTTATGAAATGTAACATTTAATATGCTAACTGAGGCCTGAAATGTACAGTAACTCTTGAGTTTTTTGCAATTTCTCTGAGCATTGCATGGTCTGACCTTGGGGTGAATTTGCTTGGACGTCCACTCCTGGAAAGATTGGCAACTGTCTTGAATGTTTTCCACTTTTGAATAATCTTTCTCACTTTAGAATGATGGACTTTAAATTGTTTTGAAACGTACTTATAACCCTTCCCAGATTGATGGGCAGCAACAATTGCTTCTCTAAGATCATTGCTGATGTCTTCCTCCTTGGCCACACACCTGAATGCTCCAGACCAGCAAACTGCTAAAACTTCAGCTTTTATAGAGGTGGTCACACTTACAGATGATCAATTAATCAATGGCATCTGATTAGCAGCTCCTGTTTGCTTCTTAGCATCTTAATTCCTATGGAAGCATTAAGGGTGTACTTAGTTTTTCACACATGGCTTCTCCATTTTGGCTTTATTTTTGTTAAATAAATCATGACACGGTGTAATATGTCATGTGTTTTTGTTCATCTGAGGTTGTATTTACCTAATTTTTAGACCTGCTAAGGAACAGATGATTATTATTATGTCCTGCTATGTAAAACCAAAGAATTCAAAGAGGGTGTACTTTCTTTTTCACACAACTGTATATCATTGTAAGCAATAGATCAAAAAGAGTCTGAAATAATGGATCTATGAAATACCTCACCCCTATCAGTGATTGTAGGAGATACTATATAAAAACAGATCCATATATATTAATATCAAAACAATTATATTGTATAAACATATATATGTAACATGCTATATATTGCTACTACGGGATCTGATATGATCAAACTAATGCATGTGGATATACAGTATATTTAATAGAATGCATAAAGTGTTGATAGAAAATAATCAAATTGATCTACAACTGTGTATAATATGTTAAGATATAACCTTACTCTTTGATCTATAAATAATAAATATACTGTATATAGAACATGCTAAAGATGAATTAACATGAGTAATAAAATTGAAGAAAGTCACATGCATAAAGCACCTTCCCAAGTAGCAAGTACAGGATCCAGAGAAAACAGCAGGAAAACAGCTGAAGCTATACATATAGGATATATTTACCATAAACAAACAGTTATTGAAATTCAAATTAGTCAATTTATAAGAATTATGTATTTGTAACCTAAAGAAATGCAGATCAAGGACTCAGCCCAGACCTGCATTGCAAAGAACACCCAATACATTGCATTACAAAGCATATAGACCCCCTACCAAAATAAAAGAGTAATTGTGCTTATCCCTATATAATTAAGCTAGAGATGGAGTCACGGCATCTTGGGTACAGAGACAGTGTACAAAAAAGGGATATAATGAATTAAACTAGGAAATGTTTTAATTCCCTGTCAGTATTCATACCCCCAGGTGTTAGACACCCAAGTGTATAAATCCAATACATCTCTCTGCAATTGAGATCTGCTTCTCTATTGGCCCCTCTAATATGTGACTGTAAATACTCGTTTAGCATTAAAATTTGTATTTCTAGTACAAAGCACGTCTACATTGTAAATCACTGAATATATTGATATACACAACACAAATGTCACATTAGCCTAGGGAAAAAGGTAATATAATTATCATTTATTGAGAATTCACCAACATATTCCGTAGTGCAGTACAATAGGGTTGGAGGGGAAAAAAACAATAACATATTAAATGATTATACATTGTTACAGTGAGTAAGGGGGGTCCTTCCCCACGGAGCTTACAATCTATAAGGAAGTGTAAGTGGAAACTTAAGGTGCAGGGAGATGAGAAGGTTGGTGTGTTTCGGATAGCTGCATGTTATTTGAAGGAGTTTGCGTTGGGGAAGAAGTAACTGGGATTGTGCGGAGGTAGAGCTGTGAGAACAGGTAATGTCTGAAGATCGAAATGCTTGAATATACATCAGAAATGTTTTACCTAAGTCCAATAACAGAGCAGCTGTAACTGTGGTAGAGTGAAATCAGCGGCACAGCACACTGACCCTCACTGCAGACATGCAGTGGGGCGGGGCTGATGATCTTCAGGTGGTCTTTGAAATGGTGTCTCTTTTCCTCATGATGTTAACCCCATCCGCGCTGGCTTAGTGAACAGGAGCATTGAAGGCATATTGGGGCGACTCTCTTAGGGGGCTGCCATTGTGGCGACTCGGGTGTTATGTCCCAGAGATTCCGCGGTAGTGTATTAAATGGTCTCAATTAGTGAAACAACAACAATTTCCTGGTTGTCCCATGGCAGTGGGCACCAAAAGGTTAAGTACCACCCTCCAGCTGAAAGAGGACTGGATAAATTCTGCCTGTAAGGGGACCCATAAATAGCCACATCTCTCCTTTCCGGTAGTTTTTTCTCTGTCCTGCTAACGAAGGATAGCTTGTTTTTTATTTTATTTTGGTTTAGGGTTTTCAAGGCTTACCTGACTGCTCTTGCAGTCGATCCAGGGGACTTAAAAGCCTCTCTCTCTCACTCTGAATCTCCGACAGTAACACTCCACGGAGTTGCTGGTCCGCAAAGCCCCTCATGGGCTGTCCTGTGAGTACCTCCCTGGTTATAGCTGTGTGACAGCTGAATAGGTCCTTCCCTCCTCATGAGGATGTTCCGCATTCAAATCCACTCTGCTGCCCCCCCCCCCTTCATGTATTTGGCATGCTTAGTCCCCACTGTGAGGCGGTATGTGAGTGACATCATGCAATCATGTGATTGGAGCAAAAGTATTTAGACGGCTGGCCTGACTTCTCACACTGCTGCCCTGCCCTTCTCTGAGATGATGGAACACCTGCACGCTACTGCTTGGAACTGCTGGAAAGCTGCCCAAAGGTATTTCAGGCACGCATACTGCTTCAACAAAAGGTGCTGTGCCTACAAATCTGATGTAAGCCCCAGGGAGTTATATGTAGGTTTATTTCTCCTCCTTTTGCTTTTTTATAAAGAGATGGGTGTATCGCATGCTGTTTATCTTCAGTGCTTTCAGTATTCAGCCCAAAGAGGATCCTGCCATAAAGACAAAAGCCACAAGGACAACAAAGTACTGTTATTATTATTTATTTAAAACTTGTCAACATATTCAGTAGCGCAGTAAAATAAGATTTGTGGGCGAACATAATAAATTATCCATACAGGACACCTACAAGTTCATATTGAGCCCCCAAAATAACCACAACATATATATAAGCATATAAGTGTCACAGAGGAGTGCTACTGAGCATGGCAATATATATATATATTTAAAACCAGAGACAGAACATGAAACACAGACAGAGCTCAGTGCACATCCAGTGATACTTATACACGGTACAGTGCCTAAATATATATGTATAGATATCTATTAAATAAAATGATTAACACACATTCCCAGCTAGCTCAAACTCCCAGTATTTATTATTATTATTATTATTATTATTGAAGTATTTTACTTTATACTTTTCACCATATATGTTTTGTCAATGGGATGTAGCATTGGGCACCCCTGTCTCTTGTTATATTAAATAAAATGGTCTTTTAGTTTAACGTTTTGGCTAAAGTGTTGTAAGTCCTTGAGCCACTACACGGCAGACCACATCTCAAGGGTACCTAACTCTAATATAAATTCTGTGTTTCATGTTCTGTCTCTGGTTTTAAATAATAAATTATCCAACATTAACATACAGTACATTGTTACAGTGAGTAAGGAGGGCCCTGCCCCACGGAGCTTACAATCTATAAGGAAGGGTGAGTGGAAACATAAGGTACAGGGGGATGATAAGGTTGGAGTGTTTCGGATAGCTGCGTGATATTTGATGGAGTTGGCGTTGGGGGAAGAAGTGGGATTGTGCAGAGGTAGAGCTGTGAAAGCAGGTAATGTGGGATAATAGAAATGCTTTAATATACATCAGAAATACTTTACCGAAGACCAATCACATCAACAAACGGCAGCGAATGACTGACACCCTTTGGCTGTCACCTTTACTGTGACAGGAGCAGAGAAGGTGAAGCATATTGGGGAGACACTCTTAGGGAGTCGCCTTGATGCAACTCTGGTGTTGTTTCAAAGGCCTCGGACATGGTCAAAAAGACCGTGCTGAGGCGCGCTGAGCCGCGCCGAGGGGAAACATTATCCCTATCAGCGCGGCTTTAGATGGCGCTTCCGCATGTTTCCAGAGGCGTGTGGAACTTCAGCCGACAAGCCAATTTTAGTTTTCCCACTGAGGGAAGCGCAGGGCCGGTCACGTGCCTGCCAGAAGCCAATGGCAGTCCGTGACGTCAACGCCGTGACGTGGCGCGCTAGCCCTGCCTCCTGCTCCGCCTCCCGCTCAGCCTCCAGGCCCGCCTCCTGAAAGCCTCCCACCCGGAACACAAGCGCGCTCGCTGGCGCTCATGCAGGGACAAGAAAAATCTCCTGCTTGAGCGTCAGCACTGCCCAGCTCTCCTCCCTGCACCATGTCCCAGGCCTAAGAGTGTCTGATGTGAAGTGAAATCAGCTTCACAGCAAACAGACCCCAACAGCAGCGATGCAGGGGGGAGGTGCTGACGATATCCAGGTCTTTAAAGTTATGTCTGTCTTTTCCTCATGTTAGCCCTGTTCACGCTGGCTTAGTGGACAGGAGCAGTGAAAGTGACACATATTGGTGAGACTCTCTTAGGGGGCCATCTGTTTTTTCTTCATGATTACCCCGTTCACTGTTAAGCTTGTGACAAGCTTGCCCTCGGAGGCAAGAAGCTTTGTGAAGATTCCCTAAAAGTTAAGGAACTAACGGAACCTTTGATGGATTTCATATCTTGGATGAAGGAATCAGTAACACAGGGTATTGAAGCTGTCTACTTCCAGACCAAAGGCACAAAAGGACGCTGCCACATACCAGCCTGGATGGACTGCTGGACTCAAGAATCTGAGGAAGAAGAGTTTAGCATGATGGATGTAAATCTTTAATCAACAGAAAATTAGTGTGTATGAAAGGAATCTTTATTCTTTGATTTGGATCTGGCCGGGCCTCTCATCAAAGTAGATAAAGAGATTTTAGAGATTGATGATTTGTGTCAGTCGACAGAACCTAGAGATCGTATGTTTAGAGGGTCTCAAAGAAAACCTTGAACCTTTGTGGTTCACGAGGTCATTATGAATATGATTTAAGAATGAGTGGACACAGGCTGAGAAGGTACCAATGTCTAGAAAATTTGCAAGCATGTATCCCTTTGAAGACAAGGATGTGGAGGTATGGAAGTATACTGCAAAGGTTGATGCTGCATTAGCAAGGTTTGCAAGGTTTGCTTGGATGTTGATGACGCAGCTTTTTGTGACGCCGTGAATAGTTTTATGAAGAGTGCTCTAAAGAAGTCATTTGTAGCTGTAGAAGCGACATGCAGGCAATTGGTGGCTATAACTTTGGTTTCCTGGGCCGTAAAACTATGGATTGCAAAGGTGGAATAGGCTTTTGAGAAAGGAATCAAGAGATCATAAATCCTCTTTCGGAGCTAAAGTTGGCCACAGAATTTATTTCAGAAGCATCTCTGGATTTGTTTATACTGTATTGGCAGCAAGATCTAAGGCCTTGTGTGTTGAAGATCATTATGGCTTTGTCCATGACTGGCCGATTCAGCTTCCAAAAACAATTTGGACTACACACCATTATTAAGAAAGCATCTGGTGGAAAATATATCTTTTTAGCTCGGCAAGAAGATTCAAGGGTTGTACTGTACTTTGCAGAAAGAAAGATCCACTATCAGGGATATGAAATCATACAGACCAGGAAAAGGCTACCCGGGGTCAGCATCCTGGAGAGGTGGTACAAGCTGCCTTTTTCATGGCCCAGGAAGTTGTTATCCCTCATATCAAAGCTCTGGAATGTTCGCATGATATGGCTGGGCTCTCCCCATCTCCAGTTGGGGGAAGACTACACTACTTTTGGGAGGTTTGGGCTCAATAAGCTTTGGATTCCTTTGGTCCTCATTTTCAAGGGCTATTTCCTGGAATTCAGAAGATGCCTGGAGGAAGCGTTTTTTTGCATATAAAGAGGCCAGAGAAATAAAGAAGCAGCTCGTAGCCTTGCAGCAGAGTATAAAAAAAAATATTAAACAGAGCGGAAAAAAACAGCTGTTACATCAAAGATTTCAACGTTTCTATTCAGTAATGTTTTTCATACAGAAGGAAAATGGGTCAATCAGAGCCATATTGAGTTTAAAGAAGATCAAGAGGTTCCTCAATGTAAAGAAATTCAAAATGGGATCACTGAATACGATCATTGCAGAAGTATAACAAGGAGATTGGATGGTGCTCTAGAATACGCTTCATCAAGTGTCTCTTCTTATATATAGGAGACAATAGGGACACTCGAGGAGATAGATAATATGTGTAGTAGTACAGGTAATACAACCCTAATATCATATTGTTTGGATGAGGCAGTGGAGGAAAATGTCTTGCGTTTTTTATGTAGATATCTAAATGCCAGACATTTACCACATGTGACGTTGCCCAAGGGTTTCATGGGCAGCCAGGTCGGTCCTGAGACTTTGGATATTTTCTGACCTATATCACTCAGAGCAAGTTATTGTTTGAAATGATTGGGTCTCCTAAACAATATTTGTGGCCTTACAGATAATCTGGACCCCAAACTGGGGTCACTGTCTAGAGAGTTCCAATGTTTTTGGATAACGGATTTGATAGCATTACCTTGTCAATTATATTTAGTGATAAAGGGAACATTAAATAAATCAGTGGTTAGTGAATAGGGGGTGGATTTTGTACAATAATTGGTCTCTATCGAGGGTCCTGGCATGATACCAAGCACTAGTTACTGAATCTGATTGGTAACCCCTTGATATAAATTTGTCAAACTGGCCTGTTGTTCAAAGTCCACATTGCGACTACAATTGCGTCACAATCTGGTAAATTGGCCCAAGGGAATATTTTGGATCCATTGTTTATTGTCGTCACTGGTGACCATCAAAAAGCTGTTAGTATCCTCTTTTGAAATGAGTAGTGGTGACAATATTACCACTGTTCAAAGCTTCAAGATGAATCTCAAGAAAATCAAGCTGTTTATTGTGATTAATGGAGGTGAACACTAGATTTTTATCATTATTGTTAATATAACACAAAAAGATTGAAGTGATTCTTTGTCACACCTCCACACCAAGAGGATATCATCAATAAAGCGTTCCAACCCACAATCTGTTTGGAATATGAATTATTATGCCAGATAATAATAATAATAATAGCATGTTCTTGTATAGTGCTGCTAGTTTTACGTAGCGCTTTACAGAGATATTTTTGCAGGCACAAATCCCTGCCCTGTGGAGCTTACAATCTGTGTTTTTGGTGCCTGAGACACGGGGAGATAAAGTGACTTACCCAAGGTCACAGGGAGCCAACACTGGGAATTTAACCAGGCTCCCCTGCTTCAAACTCTCAGTGCCAGTCAGTATCTTTACTCACTGAGCCACTCCCTCTCCCCGCAAAGCATGTGCCCATCGTTGTACCGCAAATTTGAAGGTAGAACTGATCTAGAAACATGAAATAATTATGTGATAATATGAATTGAATACATTCAATAATAAATTGGGAATTTAAAGGATGTAGAGTTCCCTTCACTCACTGGCCTGTGATGGGTCAATCTGGACAGCGGATGTGACCGTGCAGCAAGGACAGCCCACAGGAGCAGGATTGAGTGAGAGCGGAAATTTGAAATCAAATCAGCCAATCGTAACAGAGCCTATGGGGCTTATACCCAGCAACAGTTCTCCTGGCCAGATGGATATCACCTGCAGAGATAGGCATCTCAGTGTCTGGGATAGACAAAGGCTCCGCTCTTCGAGATAACATCTCCCAGACATGAGTACTGCCCATCCCCACCCTCACAGTGTCCCCAGAATTCCACAAGATCCATGGCCAAATCCTGGGTAGTGGAGGCTCAAGCTTCTCCTGTAGAATTATGCAGGGAAGCAGTTTGGACTTCAATGAATACTTTTATAAAATATAGTCTTGTTGTAACAAAGCTGATAAATGAATCCAATCAGTTGGATGTTCAGGCTTCAGCAGATGCATGCTTTGGCTGAAAAGTTGTTCAGCCTGTTGTAGCTATGAATAAATAAACGTAGACACTAACTACATTACCATTTTGCTCTCCTTTATTGCTTTACTTTCCCTCTTTTGGGTAAAGCTTGGGCACTTCCCTTTAGTGCCCAGTGCTACGGGACAACCAAGAAAAGAAATAATTGTTACAATATTTTTATTTTCGGGTAATTTTTGTTTCTTGGGCAGTCCATCAATGGCAGTGTGCACCAATTCCCTGCCCTGTGTTTCAGATTTTGGGAAGTATTGATATATTTGATTATATTTATCAGCTTGGGAACTACAAGACTCCCTGGAAATGAGAGGTGTGGCTATTTATGGGCCCTCTGATAGGTAGACTTTTTTCCTGTCCCTTCCCAGCTAGAAGGTGGGACGTAACTATGGTCCTTCTGTATATCTTAGTAGACATAATACATGGAATAACCATAACATAGGGATAAGTGCATAATACGTGGAAGTAAACGTTGGTGGAAAGCAGTTCCTGTCACCGAAAGTTTACATTGTAAGTGGTGTGTTGGGAGACATACAGAGCCAGAAGGAGTACATACAAATCCATATTTTATAGGGCAAGGTTGAGCGAGTGTGTGAATACACAATTTATAATTAATAACTTAATAATAATACAGTAGCAGAGAGGATTAGGATTAAAGCATTAAGAAATAGGGTATTGGTAGAAAATGTGGTCAGTTATGACAGCATTTCGTGAGAACTTTAAACTCTCTTCCTTATTGTTACAATGTTTCTTCTGCTGCTGTATTGTATCTACCTGCAGGCAAAACATGACTTGCAAGTTTTGTCATTTGATTTACGATGTATGCGAATTAGAGGCAATTATTTCCTTCTGACATCATGGATGTGCTTTTTTTTTTTTTTTTACAAGTCTAATTACAGTATATCATTGTTTTTGAAACGTTGCGATTCTTTGACAAAAGGAGATAGTAAGTTGAAATCATATATACATGTTTAAAGGGGCAATTATTATGTGTGTATTTATTTGTTGCATAGCGATAGGGCAGGAGTTGGAATGCATAGCTTCCACTAATTAAAAGCTGTAACTACTCACAAAGCTAGAATGGATATTGCTTAAAGTGCAGTCCCAGGTACTTATCTTTTATTACATCTTTTGTTGTTAATGCAGTCATTTAAAGCTGCAGTTCAGGCTCCCGTTTTTTTTTTTAACTTCAATAGTTTTATCTGGGCAATCTCTACTTACCTAAAAAAAACTGCATAGCTGCCGGTTAGTTCGATCTCCGTCTATTGATCGGCAAAGTTTGGCGACATCTTTAAATATGGGGAATGTAAATCGTTGCTATAGGAACAAGCATGCTTGTTAAAATAGAATACAAGAAAATTGGTCTTTCAAAGTTGTTGTTTTTAAAACAGAAAATGCTAAAAGTATTTTTTCTTACTACAGAACTGATTTATTAAAAAAACACACACATGCAGTGTATTGCCTGAACTGCAGCTTTAACAGAGTTCCTTGAGCTTTTTAATGTGATATTTATATTTACTTTTATGACGTTGCAATTCGGAGATATCAAAATCATCGACTTCTGACTAAAATTAAGATGGCTGATATTTCCACCATGCATGTCAATTGGATGAAGTGAGTGATAAAAATTTTTTTACGCCTATCTAATAATGATTGAAAAGACAAAAGAACAGGATTTTGTATATTTTTTCAGAGTAATTCAATATTATGAGCTTTTCCTTTTATTTATTGATTTGTTGTGCTGCGTGGGATGCTATTTCAGTGATCACATGACTAGGGAGCCCCCTCCCCCACCCTCTTGCTCCAAAATGGAAGGGGAGGTACCCCTCTTCTGTCTCGAACAGACTGATTGAAATCACGTGTTTAGGGAAACATTGTGAGGGACACTGGTGTGCAAGCTTTGTATAGGGAAAAGGATTGAAATCTAGCAACAGCTGGCGGGTATACAAGGCACGTTACATTTAAATGCCCCCAGGGAAGCGAGGGGCCTCTATAACTGCCACGCCCCCCCCCAGTTTGTGCACCCCTGGGTTAGAGCAAGGAGAAGAGAGATTATGAAGACACATGGTGCCCATAAAAACATTTTGTATGTATTATGTATATCTTTATTTATTTGGCGCCATCCAGGTAGATCGCGCCTTACAGCAGTAATACATGTGACATAATATTATAATACATTATTTACTAGGAATTGGATATTCATCCCCTAAAATCTAAAGATTTCTTATCTCACTTTACCTGGCCTGATCAGGAGAATTCCTGGGAATGTATAACTTCAGTCAAAGAATTAAGTTAAGTGCCTATTGACTAAATAATATTATTGAAATGAAGATATTATTGAAATGGACTGGTGGGGGTCTCTGGGGAAGGATAGAAAGCGATGTTCAGTTTTCATTTTGTAAAATCTAATTGTTTTCAGTATCCATTTTGTGAGTAAGAATGTGTCTGGTGAGAAAGGGGAGTTTCCCTCCTAAGTAGATTTACGACTGTGACTAAAGTAACACCTACATTCCTAGTGAGAGATGGTACCTGGAACCTATTCATAGCTGTTTGAGGCCAGTTCAAACTAAGTTTAATGAGCTGCAAGATGATTGGTTTAAGAATTAAGGAGTGGTTAGTGTAATCTGCCTAGTAACAGTTTAGACAAAGGAACCAAAAATGTATAAAGGTTGCTGCCTGGACACTCCCTAGGAAAGAGTCTATTTGACTTTGGTGTGTGATACTATGTATTAAAATAAACTTCTCATTATCCAAACAATGATTGAGTTTACAAACAACGACCCTATAGTTGCACCACAAATACAATATTTTTTGTTTCGTTCCTGTTACATTGAAAGTCAGAAAAAAATATGACACAGATGTTTAAATGTAGTGTTTGAAATGCACGTGTAGCACCTCGGTACTGCTTACCTGAAGGTAGCCGTGAAGATTGCATAGTTAACCTATGTTTTACAATGCAAGCATGTATGAATATCTTTATTTATGTAGCGCCATCCAGTTACATCGCGCTTTACACATAAGCAGTGCAATCTCTACTTCATACTGTAGATATCCGAGTCCATGGCATTGTTATTATTTTCCTGATTAAATGAACACACGGCCATTCACAAGACTAACCTTTTTTGAAATCCTAGTTGGCAGAATCTGCCTCCCCTTCTCTAAGCCCGTCCTGATTGCTGGTATCTACCGCCCCCCTAAAGCCCCTCTACAATCTCTGACTGATATCACCTAGTTTCTTGGCTCCATTTCCTCTCAGAATGAGAAGAGTGAGCTGCTAGTTCTTGGGGATTTCAACTTCAATTGGCTTGACCCTAAAAACCACAAAATCCACACACCTATCGCAACTCATTTCCCAACCCACATGAACAAACCTGAAATCGCACAACCATTCCTTGCTTGACTGGATTCTCTACTCAAACCCCAGCAGAATCCAAACCTCTGGCATCCTTCCTGACATTTTCAGTGACCATGCAATAGCGTACTGTGTAAGGAAAATTAAACCGCCCAGTCAAGCCCTAAAGTTCTCCTCACTAGAACATTTAGAAACTTTAACCCACAACAGTTTCTGGATGACCCTACCAACTGCCCTTGGCACAGAATCAATTTAATTCCTGACCCTGATTCTGCGTTCGACTATTTCCAATCCGAGTTCTTAAAACTCTGTGATACCCATGCTCCACTACGCAGAATAAGGGTACGGGGTGCCCACCTTCCATGGGTTACACCTGACCTTATAGCACTCTACCAGTTCAGGGATGCCTTGTGGAAAAGCCACAAAATAACTGTCACTACCAAGGATCTCAATCACTACAGATGCCTGCGGAACATGTTCACAAGGCAAACAAGGCATGCAAAAGCACAATATTACTCTGACAATCTCCTCCAGAACACATAAAACCCAGCTAACTTCTGGAAGGTTATCAACAACATATTCCAGCCTTCTAACCATCAACACCCAAGTAATATCACCAAGGGCGATATTACTCTGACAAACCCCACCGACATTGCAAATGCATTCAATGATTACTTTGTGGGGTGTGCTACTAACTTATTAGCAAAACGCAACCCAAACCACAAACCTGAATCTCATCCTGGGAGTACCCCTATAGCCCCACCCCCTCCCAATATTGCCCACAATTTTCAATTTGGCCCAGCATCCGAAGGAGATTACACAAGCGCTTCTCAAATTAAAACTAAGCAGCCAATGTGGACCCGATTTACTACAATCTAGGTTCCTAAGACTTGGTGCCCCAGCAATTGCCAAACCAATTGCTTCCATAGTCAACTCTATCCTGTCTGATGGCCATATCCCTAAGACCTGGAAAGCTGCCAGAGTTGTCCCAATCTTCAAAAGTGGGGACAAAAACACTGTCTCAAACTACAGACCAATCTCACTTCTCCCAATCCTATCCAAAGTCATGGAAAAATGTGTCCACTCCCAATTAAGCGATTACTATAACAAGACAAATTTCCCTAGCCAATTCCAATCTGGCTTTCGCCCCAAACACTATACCGTAACTACCCTGCTAAAAGTTTGCAATGAAATCCAGTGTGGAATGGAACGTGGTCAACTCACTGGTGCAGTATTCCTAGATTTTGCAAAGGCTTTTGATACTGTTGATCATGATATCTTGCTCAACAAACTCCAGAGCTCTGGAATAGGGAAGCATGCTTTAAACTGGTTTCAGTCCTACCTATCAGGTAGATCCCAACATGTGTCCATCTCTGGCTCTAACTCTAACCCCCTGGATATCACCTGTGGCGTCCTGCAAGGCTCTGTTCTGGGGCCCCTACTCTTCTCAGTGTTCATCAATGATCTTCCCAAAGCTTGTCAGGAAGCCTCAATACACATGTATGCAGATGACACAATCCTATATGCACACAGCCATAGCCTCTCTGACCTTCAACACATACTTCAGTCTGACTTTTTCAGACTCGAAAACTGGATTTCCCAAAACAAACTGTTTTTAAACACTGACAAGACTGTAACAATGGTGTTTGGGACCAAGACTAAATTTTTAAAGCTTCCAGCGACTGAGCTCCAGATTAGAACCAACACTAACACCACCCTAACTCCTGTTACTAGTTTTAAATACCTGGGCATATGGTTTGACTCCCACTTAACATTCGGGATGCACATTGATACCCTGACAACCAAGACCTATGCCAAACTAGGGGTACTTTACAGGAACAAATCCTCCCTAAGTCTCCTGGTCAGAAAACATATCGCACAGCAGATGCTGATGCCAATTATTGACTATGGAGACATAGTATATGGCTCGGCACCTCAAACCCACCTTAGCAAACTTAACACCCTCTACAACTCAATTTGTCGTTTTGTTCTCCAATGCAACTATAACACACATCACTGTGAAATGCTGAAAGAACTAGATTGGTCATCACTCGAGTCTAGGCGCAAAGTTCACCTTTCCTGTCTTGCCTTCAAATTCTTTATGGGCAAGCTACCCAGCTCCCTGAAGAAGCTCCACACCCCTACAGTACCACATGCAGCACCTATCACCTGAGATCAGACTCCAAAAGACTGTTCATGGTCCCAAGGCTCAACAAAGTATCCGGCCACTCCTTCTTCTCTTACCGTGCACCCCAAAACTGGAACAACCTACCAGAGACTCTTACATCCACCACCAGTCTAAGTTCTTTCAAATCTAAGGCTGTCACACATTTTAATGTGGTCTGTAACTGTTTCGTACGCCCATAATACAAATTATCTTTAACTGTGAATGCAATGTCTTGTATATAATGTATACCCTGCTCATTATGTAACTGTATTTGCAAACATGTATTATTTGTCTTAACTCTGTGCCCAGGACATACTTGAAAACGAGAGGTAACTCTAAATGTATTACTTCCTGGTAAAATATTTTATAAATAAAAAATAAAAAATAAATAAGACTAGATTTAAGGCAAATGTCATCAACGTTTCCCTGTTCGTTAAAATCCTTTTTTCTGTTTTGGTTATGTCCTGCGAGTTCCTGTTCCGTGAACCCATACCATACATACAGTTCTTTAACATCTGGATGGCCGTTCTTTTCTTTGTGTAACCGTCATCACCTTTCCTTCAACATTGCTGCTTACTTGGCCTTTAATTTTTAAGGTTTCATGGATCCCCACCAAGATGAAAGATAACCACCATGTGTTTGCATGGCTTCGCCTTGGTGTCCTTTGATAGAAAGTTGAGGAATTTTAAGCATGACGATAAACCAGCACAGGTCGGCTTGATGGTGGTAGTTTATAGAAAAGTCTGTTGTGACACGCAGCCTTTTGCTAGACATTTCTGCGAGGCACTTGTACTATATGGATTCTTTGCATACCCAGAATGATTGCTTCTTCTGTATTAGATCTCTTCAACAATTTTTTTTAAAATCAAATGTTGTCACATTTTTATACTGTAAACGCTTTGGGGCAGGCACATCCCTCCTTTTGTCTCTGTCTGTCTAATAATCTTTATATTTCATATTTCTTCCAATGGGACACAAAGCGCTTCACAATTACAGTATAGTGTGCGGTACGCAGTACATAGGATTTTTACAGACACATTCGGCCCTGCCCAGATGAGCTTACAATGTATGATTTTGGTGCCTGAGACACAGAGATAAGATGACTTGCCCAAGGTCACTTAGATTGTAAGCTCTTCAGGGCAGGGACTCCTTTCTCCTAATGTTACTTTTATGTCTCAAGCACTTATTCCAATTATGTGTACATTACATACATACATTTTGCACCTGGTTCCCTTGATTCAAACTCATTGTTTACAGAGTCAATGTCTTTACTCACCAAGCCACTCCTCAAGTAACATATATGTACTCTTCTGTCCTCTCTCCCGCAGCATACTGTGCTGCTGAAAATGTTGATATCATATAAATAAAAGAGAATAATAAATTGGAAGAGTTGCAATAAGGTCGAAAAAGTCTCAATTATTGAAGGTTGTCTGACTCAGAAAAAGTAGCCTCACTGCCTGGACTCTGTGTCACTCACAAGGGCAATAATTACTCTTTGGAGGAGATCACACTTACAGATCTACTAATAAATCTTAAGAGATGGTCAGTATAGTTGTAGATTGGAAACAAATATGACATTTTCCAGTAGATACAAAGTTCCATGGTCTTATTAGAATAGAGATTAGGTAATGATCATAAATCCATCCAAAGCATGCAAGATGCAGTCCCTCCTAGAACGGAAGTGAACAATGGACAGTAGCATGTTTAATAGGTTATATATTTTAAAAGAAAATGAATAATGTCATATATGAAAAAATACACTCCTGAGGAAGCCACACACCCTTTTCTGGCGAAACGCGTAGAGTGGGAGCCGTCCTGAGAGGGGAGAGGAGAGAGGCGAGATCACCATTTAGAAATCCAACCAGCCGCGCCCGGAAGTGACGTGACGGAACAAAGCGGAAGTGACGTACCGGCGGCGAGAGAGGCGAGATCATTCACCCGAAGGGCAGCTCCAAGCGCAGCACTGATGTGCAGCAGCTGAAGGAGAGTACTACAGCCCACGGGAAGATACAGCCTGGATCACACAGCCCACCATCAGAGACACAGCACCGCAGAGAGAGGCTGATCGTATTGGATTCCATCGGAAGAGGCGGGTGAGCCTGAAGCTAACTAACTCTTCTCCCCCTGATCACATAAGATTGTGAACAATGCACATATTAATCGTTTTTATTGTAAGTGTTCATTTTATATTATAAAGTTTAGTTTTTACCATTGTATTGGTCTGCACTATGGTATCTTTTTCTTCACATACACTTGGCTGCTGAGCTGACAGTTGGAGACCGCTTCACAGAGTGGAGAACATCTAACCTAGCAGAGACCAATGTGTGTCTAAACCGCTTGAAAACAACTTACATCTTGTAAGTAGGCACAACATACGAGCCAAGACAAGACATTCAGTTTAAATTTTACATATCAAAAATTGTCTACACTTAGATTGTTCTTTTGTTCTATTTCCCTCCATGCTCCCCCTGGATTACAACGAAAGTGACGATTTGCGGGACTAGCGAAACCAGTCCCTACCAGCTGGGTTTGAGCAGGGGGTTTGAACCTTTTAAATTATCACTTGCACGTTATTTAAGCACGTTTTTATTACTGTTAAATCAATAGATTTGCAATAACCACTCACTGTATAGATTTTAGTGAAACACTAATAGAGTTAGCGCCGTTTTTCACCTTCACTCAGCACATATATGAAAAAATAAACAGGCCAAGAGCAGGCTCTTCCGAAAGGGCTCTATGTGACCCAAACGTTGTCTCTCTTTTGTCAGAGTATCAGTCTGATCTTTTTTAATTTGGGTAAGGGAGCATTCTTTCTATGTATTGCATATATTGACATGCATCTGTGATTTTTGTATTTTTATATTTTTGTACAGGATGTTTCTGAAAGATTTTTGTATACAGGCTTTAATAGGAGAAGTTAAATAAAGTTTAAACTTTTTACACAGTAAAAAAAAAAATGTTTCAGAAGGTTGTTTTTAATTTGAATCATATGTCTTTTGGTGAGAAGACTGTTTGTAGAGGTGGATACTACAGATGAATTGTTGTCTTTGGATTGTATGTTTAATAATTATGAAACCATGATTGGACAAAAAGATAAATGTAGGTAACTCATGCTTGGATTCTGCATAGCCGCAGAAAAAGGACCCCCTGCTTCCGGAAATACAGACCTACGAAGAGGCTGCCGGTAGCCGCTATGCTCGGCTAGCGGGATTCATGTAATAGTGCCGTTTCAACGCTCCCGTGCTATGCTGGCCAATAGGAAGCCGTGACATCATCAGGTTTGGCTACCTGATGGCCGGCATGATGCGGGCACTTTAAACTTTGCCGAGATACCGGCACTCCCATTGCAGGTCTATCTCGGGAAGCAGGGGGTCCCCGGACCTGAAATTAATGGGGTTCAGGTACAGAGACCCCATGCTACAATTCTATATAAAAAAAATAAGAAAATCAGCTTGAATTGTTCCTTCAAACAGGATGCCAATAAATAAGTGTTACATTATGCGTGATTTAATCCTTGTAAGGAAGCCGATTACATTGATAAACTGTTAAAAAAAAAAAAATCTGGACCTGCTATGTAGAGAAACAAAAAGGGATTTATTTATCAAAGTCTCACTGCTGCAAACCTCAATCAATGAGATTTATCCCAGAAGACTAATCTCATTGATTTCCATACAATTGTTTTCCCAGATAAATGAAGCACAGTTATCTCACCAGTTTTGCGGAAGACATTTGATAAGTGGGCCCCTAAGAGCTTAAATGTTTTTAAAGATTTATACTCATTCATTTTCCTTATTAGGTATTAACTCGTTAATGGTTATATGGTAATTTCTATCGCACAAGCTTTATGACAAAAAAATGTTTGTACCATAGAGACATAATGAACTCATATGTGTCTCCTGTATGGCAATGCTCCCATCAGATGGAATGAGATCATAAATAGGCAACAATGTCCGGGTGAGTCTGTAATCTCATCAAATAGAACGTGAAGCTGCTTTCCTCTGCTGGGGAAGATTTAAGGCAACGCTTATAATGCCGGCGATGCGCCGGTCGCTGGAAAATCAAACAGAGATGACTTCCAGCGATCGCGACCAATCCGTTGCTCTGTCGCGCTTACTATAAGCGCACGCAACGGCGGCAAGGCATTTGTTTTGCCGCGACGTCGCGTCTCTGTCGCCGGCACTGTAAGCGCAGCCTTAGGCCGCGCTTATAGTGCAAGCGACGCAACGTCGCCCAAAAACAAATGCATTGTTGCCGCAGCGTGCGCTTATAGTAAGCGCGATAGCGACAAAGCGACGCGATTTTTTGAAGCCGGTAATATTTGATTTTTATGCGGCTGTCGTCTCATGTGACAACCCCTGAACCAATCAATGGCCTGGTCGCCCGCGACGCAGCCGCAAAGCGAAATACAACTTTCGCTAACGGCGACAGCGACATCACGCATCGCCGTCGCGGGCACTATACGCGCGGCCTTAGTCTCCATCATATGAATGGAGCTGATCCCTTCGGCAGCCCTGAAACGTGACTTTACAGGATATTGAATAGGGGCTTGCATCAGAATGTAGTGTGTATGTATATCTTTTATTTATTTAGCGCCATCTGTGTACACAGCGCTTCACAGCCGTAATACACGTGACATCATAATAGAACACATCATGGGAATACGCACTCGAGACATAAAAGTAACATTAGGGAAAAGGAGGCTCTGCCCCGAAGAGCTTACAATCCAAGTATAAAGACCATTCACAGCCAACTGATAAACTACAGTGAATTACTTTACCCTCGCTATACAGTGCACCACAAGACTATATACAGATGAAGCGCCTGTTCTTCTAACGCCAGATTTAACGCACGATTTCTCATGCTCCATTTCTTTCCAATTAATCTTGTGTCAAGCTAATCACGTTTTTTCCAGTCTGTTAATTCAATAGTTTGTTTTAACGAGTGCTAGATTTGTAGAAACATTTGTGCTCCTCCACCATTATGGAGTTGATATCATTATAATTGTCAAAATGGTTTGAAGGTTTGTACATATTTCCATAATCTATTACAGGGGTGTGCAAACTTTTCTTACCTGTAGCTAGTCTTTGTGTGTTTATTTTATTGTATTACTTACACTGACTATTTTGGGGAGCTGCAGTTCAAAAAGTAAACCTCTTTTTAAAATGTTAAAAAAAAAAAAAGACCACATTGAGATTTAGGATGTTCTCCCATACTAAAACAGTCCGAGTGATTTATTAGTGGTACATAATACAACTTGTCTAGAGAAAGGCCATGTGGGTTAAAACATTGGCTAGCACTATTTTCCTATTAGTTTTTAGAGTAGCACTTGGACCTAGCTCTTCTTATCAACACTTTCTAAAAGTGACAGCGTTTTCTAATAATGTACTAAGGGTTTGAATATTGTTAATAGTGTAAGGAATAGTCCTAGGGATACAAAAAAAAAAAATTCATCCCTGTTTCCCCCCCTCTCTGGAAGATGTACTGCTGGCTTCTGCTGTCTGTGGTGCGTGCATACCTGTGAGTGTTGGAGAGCCGAGTGGTCCGCGATGGTGTGGGGAACAGGACAGGCTTTTGGTGAATTCTACTTGCTTCTCAGGGTGTCAGCGCCTCCAGCTCCGGTGGGCTCCAGGGTCCCCGAAGACAGTCCCCACCAGAACAGACTTCTTTCACACCCCTGCCCAATAGACTGTAGACTCAGGCAAAGTTATACAAAAAGGGATGCTTTATTGAGACATCTACTGTGGATGGTATTACAGCAGATGCAGAGTAGATTGATCTGGGTCCCAGACCTCTGGATGGTGCTTGGCTCTCTGATAGCATTGAGGCCTCTGATCTCTCTTTCTCAGTCAGCTCATGAGGGACTGTGGCATGTCTCACTCCCAGCCGGGAGGAGCAGCACACACCTCCTCTCCCTAGGAAGGGTGGAAGAGAACTCTCTTTGCTTCCTCACCCCAGGAGGGTGGGATCTGAACTCCTATAATTTAGCACTTCCTCTCTGATGCACCAGAATGGGAGGGCACAAAGTATGCACCACGATTGGTTACACGCAGACCCCTGTGTCACTACCACTCCCGTGACGGGTGGGAGTCAATGCCCCTAGAATAGCCTGCCACAACCTGTAGCTACTAAGGACTTACGTGACAGGAGGCAGAGAGGCAGTCTGGACCAGCCATTGCTCAATAATAATAACCAAGAAAATAAATAATGAGTCAACAGAACATTAAAAACTTGAAAATGTCCATGGCACAGAAATGTCTGGCCACTTTTTGTGCTGCGCTGGTATAGACCATTAGATGCTCCATCCTGTTCGCTGGATGTAACACAGTGCACTTTCCATAACCAGGCCGCAGACGATGAACACGAAGGACAGCTTTCGGCTCACATTCAAGGTTACTGTCAGAGAGAGAGAGAAAAAAACATAGCTTCAAAGTTGTCATGTGCTTGAAATAAGTGTGCAGCGTCTATGATGTCGTTTGGTTACAAAGGTAATAGTGAAGAGCTCCATTAGCTGTTTGGCATTCAGCAAATACAGCTTCTTTGCAGGCTGTGATAACCTTTGAAACTGCAACAATGTTTCTTCCACAGATGTTTTCTTTTTGCAGGCTCAAAACTTCATGCATAACAACTGCAATGTTTTCACATTGGTGCAATTAAAGGGATCATGGATTACCCCAAAAATCCACACACAAGTCCAGTTAAATATGGAGAAGGAAACGTACCACCAAGGTAATTCTGTACTGTCCAAAGCGGTCGTTCGAGATGTTTTTGGTTGAAAATCCCCATTGAAGTCAATGGAGATTTTTGTCCAGAACATGCTGCTTTGGACAATAGAGAATTACCTCCTTAAGTGGGTAATTCAATATACCCCAAAGCTGTCAATCGCAGAAAACCCCCATCGACTTGAATTGGAGTTTGATAGGCAACTTTGCACTAATTACCTCCTAAATCTGCTGTATTTAGTGTCTTATTGTTATTCTATTAAAAAGTATCAAACAACATGTGTTGAAATATTTATTTCTACACATACACCAGCTTGTACACCGACTAAAGCATTTGGCACCATAAAGAATTCTAATGCATCACAAACCATTGCAGACACCTACAATGCTAAAGTAATTAAAAAAAGATGCATATATTTTTCAAATAATCCAATGTGGTTCCGGACACCTGTTTATGGCATACTGTATTTATATTAGCCTTGATCTCTGCTGTGATCTTTTTATCTTTTTTATGATATAACCCCCTAGTAATATCTACTGCCATGCCATACTGTATGTTCTGACCGGAAATAAGTACTGCTGCTCTTAAATACTTATTAGATTCAATTAGTGTTATATGGCTTATAGTGAAACGTTATAAAATGTACTAACGCAGATTATTTTTAAGAGCTCTTTGGATTTTATGAATTCATTTAAACGAGTTGAGTGTGTGAATCTTAGAATATTAGAAGCTCGGAATCTGTTTATACACATAGAGCAGTGGTCCCCAACTCCAGTCCTTGAGAACCTGGAAAAGGCCAGGTTGTAAGGATCTCCTGCTTCAGCACAGGTGTGATCAATGAAAATGACTGAGCCCCTGAATGAGCCACCTGTGCTGAAGCCGGGATATCCTTAAAACCTGGCCTGTTGGGGATCCTTGAGGACTGGAGTTGGGAACCGCTGACAGAGGACCCTAAAATGATTACTGATCTTGGACTTACACTATAGTGTGTAAAACTACATGCCATCATGTTAAACAGATGTCAGCAATACATTGCCCAGGACCCACTCCCATGATACACATAAGCAGAACTTTATTTCTATGGGCTACATGCTTGAATGCATCTCATTGGTCATATGGGCAGCGAATAACTGAAAAGGATCATCAGCAACAGATTAATTCAGTCATTACCTCGGATCGCTTGGGTGTTTGATGTTAGGACAAAAATAGTGATGAGCTTGAGGCACAGAGGGGTGTAATCGTGCTCCCAAATTACAGCTGGTATCAGAAGGAGCTTCCCATAACTTGACAGCAAAAGTGCTTTCAGAAGCAAAACAACGTTGGTGCGAGACTGTAAAGTCTTGGGTCTTGCTACCGACAAAGCTACGAATATGCCTGCAAAGAATGCAGATTGTTCTAGAGTAAAAAAACAAAACAAAAACAAAGCAGAATTAAGACATATAATCCATCTATTTCAGATCTACTTAGTTTTTTTTGGACAGTGTTTTAGTGCACTTGGGGCTTTCTTAACAGTGATAAGCCATGAGGCACATTACAGTAATTTCACTTGAAGGCAGTAGATGCAGGTGCTAACATGTTTGCAGGTACAATAGGAGTATAGATTTATCTATTGAATTTTATATATATATATATATATATATATATATATATATATAAAATGACAAAAAAAAGAAAGCGCCCGATCCTAGTGTAATATGAAAATATACATTTAATAACCAGTACTAGATCCAACAAATTTAAACTCACAAACATATGTGAATAATAAGCATATAATGAGTATACTCATTCGCCAACTGTGGGACGACAATGCTCTGCTCACACGCCAAACTTCTCTTCAATGGAGTCCCAATGTATCTCAGCCACCGACCAGCAGGGCTCTCACAAGGCAACACGACCTCTTCAGAACCGGATTTACACCGCTCACCACAGCAACTCCGGATGGGAGGGAATGACCACGTGACCCCGTGGGGGAGAAAGGGCTGGTGTAGTAATTCACCAATGCGTAGCAACGCGAGCAATGTCCCGGCAGCAGTCAAGGTAAAACCGAGTATACTGTAACCTGTCAGTAGCTCACACTAACATCCCAACGCGTTTCTTCACACTAACGGGGATTTCATCAGGGGATATGTGACGGACGGACGTCATAGCTATTTATATGTGTGTATACCAATCAACCCCCTTCATGGCTGATTGGTGATTGATAAATCACATGTTAATAATTAAATTAATCTATAGAGAAAATTGGCTTATGTCTAACAGCATATATATAAGACCCTTACAATAAAAACAACAACAACAACAATTGTTATACACATCAAGTACAAAAACCAAAACAATTTTTATATAAAAAAATATAAGTATAAATACATATCAATTAGATGGTATGTGATGAATACATTCATTCATGTCTGTAAGCTGGTGCATATGTGCATAACTATCAATTTATGCATGATTTGATATTGAAAATTATATTGCCCATATTAGTAATTTTAACCCATAATAGACTATCTTAATACTTGTTACACCATATGCAGACATGAATGCCTGCTTGTCATTGATCCTGTACTTAACATATCGATCAGTAAATCAGCAATAATGAATAGTAAATATATATATAAATATTTATTTAATCCTGATCGAAATGTCTGTTTAAATTTAAATATTATATATATATATATATATATATATATATATATATATATATATATATATATATATATATATATATTTGCACACAAAGTGTTCTTAAATTTAAAAAAACAAAGCAAAAAGGTGTAACCAGAAAAATTCACCATACTATGTATGAATTAAGACAACAGGTTCAAGCGCAAATACCGTTTAAAATAATTTTAAACCAAGTGAACACACTGGTTATGGTGAAAAAGGAAAAAATGTATAAATACAGTCCTTATATAGACTTTTTTTAAATGTATATATTTGACATATTACAGCTTATTTCCAGTGTGCAGCAATAAGTATACATGGTGACTATTTTCCATACAACATACAAAAATGGAAAGCATTTAAAAATAATGTAAAAAGCTCTATTACCCCAAGATAAATAGGACAGCTCATATGGGATGTGATCTGCAAACTGCCTGACAACAGAGTTGAGAAATCTCTCTCCTTACCAAGAGCAGCTATTCCAAACATCCTGTAGAAATCCCATTCCTTGGCATATCGGATGATGTCTTCAGGATCAGGGTTTTTGCCGGAGCCCGGCAGCTGCAGCCACCTGGTGTAGGCCTCGCAAAGTAGACAAAATATGCACAGCTTCCAATGAATCTAGTAAATCAAATCGAGAGTTGATGGAATAAATCGTATATCAACCAAGTTTTTCTTTATTGTACTTGGCAATTACTTTTTTTTTTTAGTCATGTGTTGCAAACTCTCTCCCAAGTACTGATATGGTTACTTGGATTACGATGAGATCTTTCTGGAAATAAACATGCTGCACTATGTAATAATAAACTATCTATTTTCAGTTCCAACACAGATACTTTTGCCAGGATCTCATGCTGATTTGGTGTGCTGCCATTTAACCCACAGTAATACATCTCTAATACGTCAGTTCGTCTCTACTGGAGTTTTCAATGATATAGCTATATTTATGTATAAAGGCCCTAATTCAATATACTATGAATATGCACCTCAATTACAGGGAAGCCATAGAAGTAAATGGAAATCAATGGCCTTCTCCCATGGTCACCAAATTACTCCTTCATTTTTGGGTTCACCGAAATCTATCCCTATTGAGCATTCCAGAAATGTGGCAGCTTTATTACATGCATCTCGTATTTACAGGAGATGGTAACTGTAATTGTGACTAACAAAAGATAATGACAGTATCCCTCTAGTGCAGCTTAAAGAGTCAGACCCTCCTAGGACTAGAGGACATAAAGCATGTTTAATAAGTTGATGATTGACACCTCTTCGTCTACTTCCATTGAAGTGCTATTGTACATCTTGCTGCTGTCAGATGTGCAATTAGTTTGTTCGTAGCATATGATACATTTGGTACAGGTTTTCCCAAAATCATTACTACAGGATCCATTGGTACAACACCACCAAATGCTCTGGTGATCTCTCTCATAATTTTTCTCCAGAAAAGACCAGCCTTTGAGTATGTCCAGAACTCCTGAATAAATATGTGCTAATCTGTCCTGTGTTAAATACCATCTCATCATAATCTTATACCTGTTTTCCTTAATTATAGTGCAAACAAACAAGCTCGCTGCAGCCTCCCATACAGTATCTCTGCCCAATTATCCCCAGAAATTTATTTTACAATATCTTTCTACCACAGTCATATATGAGTGCTTTTCTCTTTCTCATCTATAGAACTCAGAACCAAATATATATTTGAAAGCATCTCTTTCTGATGTGTTTGTATTGTGCACATCTCTTCAAATACAGTTGGGTGTTTATTGTCTCGAGGGAAAAAAATTTGAGATTGTAAATTGCCTAATTTGTGTGTATCTGAAATATTCTGAAGAAGCAATATTATATTTTCTTGTATTTCTTCAAACGTATCTAATTTCCCAAGAAACATAGCATATTTAATCCTGATTATACCTCTTGTGATCCAGATATTAATCCTTCCTGGTATACATCCTGGGGGGAATTCTTCATTCCTTTGAATGTCGAAATCTCTTCAAATAGATTAGGCAGAGATGTCAGTGGTCTGGTGAGTGTTAGTAAAATATCATCTGCATAGAGAGCTATTTTACATTCTTTGGACTATTTTAACAAACTTTTAATATCTTTATTAATCCGAATTATGTTTACCAACGACTCCAGACTTAGCGCAAATAGCAAAGGGGACAGTGGGCAACCCTGTCTGGTCCCATTATTTATATTGATCACTCCAGAGTTGATTCCAGCCATTTTAAGCGTGGCTCCCAGTTTTGGGATCTCAGAAATTTGTGCACTTAGCATTGAGGTGGAAATTTCTTTACCGTAAAAAAAAAAAAAAAAAAAAGTTAAAAAGTATTTTTAGAAATGGTGCTAACCGTGTTTTAAATGTTTATAGTAGCTGTTAGAGTCTCCATCTGGACCAAGAGTTTTTGAATTTAAGTTCTTTGATCACTCCCAGTATTTCATCTTGCGAAATTTCTGCATTTAGTAGGATTCTATTCTCATCATTCAGCAATGGTAACTGACAGGAATCTAGATCTGTTTCTAATTGTTGTTTAAATACATATGGATTTTGTTTGTGTTTATTTTGTAAATAGTACAACGAAGAATAATATGCTATAAATTCTTCTTCAACTGTCTTTGGATCAAATGTGATATCTCCATCTCTAATTTTGATTAATTTAACAGTTGTAGAAATGTGTACTTTTCTTAATTTCTGGGCCAATAGTCTATATGCCTTATTACTTTTTTGGTAAAACAGTTGTTTGGTCCATTTTAGGGCTTTTTCTGCTTTATTAACTTGAAAGATTCTCAAATCTCCCTTAATTTTAAGCATTTTTTGATAATTTGAGTCTATGGGAATTTTTTGTTTTTTATATATGTGGGTCAACTTCTGCCAGTCCTGTTGAACATTTTGTAATTTTATATTCCCATTGCTTTTTCTTCAGTGAGGCGATAGCAATAAACCTTCCCCAAGTACACGATTTTGTGCTTCCCAGATCATTGAGAGAGCTATATCGGGTGTGTCATTAATAGTAAAAAAAATCTGTTAGGTGTGTGTTTATCTCGTCACCCATAGCGAGATCTCTCAGAAGTGTATCATTTAGCTTCCACATTAGGACTCACTATGTTAGGGTTAATATCTTTAAATGTACAAGTTACCAGTGCGTGGTCAGACCAGGTAATTGCATTGATCTTTGTATCTTTTACTGCTGGGATTAGTGAAAATTCAATTTTAAAAAAAGAATCGATTCTCGAGAATACTAAATGTGGTGCTGAATGAAATGTATAGTCTCTCTCTTTAGGTTGATTCTCACCAAATCTGTATCTTTTCAGTCTTGTGTGCTCAGAGTTTTGTGGGGGGGATTTGATTTATCTCATTTTATCAAATACTGCAATGAAATCTCTGGCCATAATTATGTTTCCTTCAGCAAATTTCGATAATCTAGGAAAAACCGTCTCATAAAAATTTGCCTGATTCTCATTTGGAGCGTAAAAATTAGCCAAGGTGATAGTTGTGTTTCTGAGTTTGCCCTTGAGGAACAAAAACTGAGCCTCTTTGAGTCACTTTCCTCCGGGGCAAATGGTACTGACTTTCTCACCAAATTGTATTTGCTTCCTCTCTGTGACTTCGTCTGCGTCCAGATAGGTGCACGTGTAGGTCTGTTAGGTGAACCAGTTGGCGGAGGTGATGGTGATTTATTTCTTTGTATTAGTCCCAATTTAACCCGCGCTCTTTCTCCCTTCTCTGGCGTCTTCACCACTAATGTTGATCCATAATGCCAATTGCGGCTTTGAATGGGAAGCCCCACTTATACCTAATTTGGTGGTCTTTCAGATTCTTTGTGACTGCTTGCAGCTCCTTTCTTTTGAGCAGAGTGGAGGGGGCAAGGTCACTAAATATCTGTATCTGTTGGCCTTTGAATTCTATCCATGATTTTGACCTGGAGGCTTGCATGATACAGGGCCCGCAGTATGACATCTCATCTTATTAGGGTCAGATTGTTTCGGTCCCAAAGCCCTGTGCACCCTGTCTATTAGCAATTTCTCTTAATATTCGGAGGCATGCTCTGGAAAAATCTTGTCACAAATTTAGATTGTTTCGTCTGGCGCGATTTCCTGAATCTTCCAGCCCTTCCGTCAAGGTGTTTACTTGTGCTTTTAAAGCTACCAGGTTATGGTCGTGACATTTTGAGCTGAGATCAGGTCATCTGCTACTTCTTCCAGACAGTCAGTTCTTTCTCCCAGTCCATGCAAATCACGTCTTAGTTCAGACACTACCATGGTCATTTCTATTTGCATTTTCTGCACCATACTTTTTAATAGGTTCTCTCGATCACCTGTGGTAATGGGTCTGAGTTTGTCATCAATTCCTCCTCCTGTTCCTGCTTCAGCTTCTGCCTCCGAGTGTGGTCTCGTGCTGCTGCCATCTTGGAATCCTGTGTGCCTCCACTGTGTACTTCTTAGGAAGAACTGCGAGGCTTCTAGTGCTGCCTGCTTCATCTCCCTGGGTGGTCCACAGCTGCTGTCGGCAGTTTGGTGCCGGTCCAAGCTGCGCGCTGTGGACTTTTGCTTCTAATAGTACCCGGGACTGACTGAGCCCTCACTCAAGCGGCCATCTTGTTGGCTCTCTGCGCCTGGTATTGATACTTTCTAAGGAAGCCAATAATACTGACAAGTTGTTTAGCAAATGTTGTTTGCCTGCTATATGGGACTACTCCTTTAATACAAGTGTCTGCATATTATTTTAATCTTTATCATGAGAGTTTGACATAATACACAATATAATGGGCTTAGCATGACGGAGCGTAATGAATATGGCAGAAAGTATTTTAATCAAATCTGGCACTTCAAAGGTTAATGTTAAGTTGGAAATTGTCTTACAAATATTAAAATTGGTTTTATTAGGGTCCAGAACCTGCATAGTTATTGGTTTGTACAGAGATGCTTAGTTGCGGCATCTCGGGAGGCAAATTCCCCCCAAAAAATGACAGGGATTTAGCTTTTGCATTTCGCGATACCGAAAACAGTAAGTCTGGACACATCTGTATCTGGGATCAACACATGGATTTGCAAAGGAGAGGGGGGGGCGGAATTGAAATGGCATTGCAATTCTGTGGAACACCAGAGGGGTGTGGCCAAGATGACAGCCCAAAGGTTTGGGTAAAGTTACTAAATATGCAATCCTGGGTCCGACAGAGATTTGGAAATATCAGTACCCGACTAGCACCCTCTCTATCCACCTTTAAGACCCACCTTAAGACACACTTGCTTAAAGAAGCATATGAATAGCACTGTGGATATTCTGAACACGATACATAAAGCTTGGCCCCCTGCAGACGCACTTACCAGAACTCCCTCCTACTGTCTCTGTATGTTCTCCCTACCTACCAATTAGACTGTAAGCTCCTCGGGGCAGGGACTCCTCTTCCTTAATGTTACTTTTATGTCTAAAGCACTTATTCCCATGCTCTGTTATTTATTTGATTACCACATGTATTACTACTGTGAAGCGCTATGTACATTAATGGCGCTATATAAATAAAGACATACAATACCATACAATATGACGAAGCGATATTTGTAACAGTTGCAATTACACGAATCAAATGATACCAAGACTGACAGGGTGGTCTTGGTATAATCTCTGATATCTATTCTCATGCAAAAGTAGATGTTAAGGTGTCCTGATTTATATTCAGACGCATAAGTACATATTAAGTGAAACAGACGCAACAGTGAAGATGGTGTTCCTTAAGTGTTAGAGAAATTAAGTTTAAGTCTTTTATATATTCAGCCAATTTAAGTTAAAAGAAATGTTTTTCCCCCCCTTAAGTCGGAAAAAAGTCGTCAAGAAAGATTGAAGAAGGGGGCATATGTTGTTTTCAATGTTTTAAGATATAAGCACTGCAATCGAGTTATGAATTCAGAATTTAACAGAGAAGTGTCTTATGTCAACAAGATACGTGAATTCTCATATTCCAATCCATAACCTCTTGGCAGATATTGTTATGTGGTAACGTGGGGGATTTCGATTTTGCTTATCCTTTTATTTTGAAGAAAAGGTCTACATTTTATAATGTATGTTCTTGTAGTAATCTTTTTCTGTAAACTAAGCACTGTACTACTTTTGTGTATTAAATCTAAACTTTAAGAAGTATATCTTTGGGCTCTGATTAAACTTGCACATTTTGTAGAGAGTAATTTACATTTTCGGACATATTTTACTAAAATAGATTTGTGTTTTAAGTGTATATTTTCTTTAGTAAACAGGAATCAAAAGACTGAAAATGTATATTTTGATAATTCTGCGGTGGTGGCAGTGGTTAAACATATACTGTATTGTGATGGATTGAAGGAAAATATATTATTCACTTGAGTTACATTGAGTAGGTGAATAGTGGATCAGCTAGAAAGCTGTGTATTAACCCGTCACATATGGAAGCAATGTGCTCACAGGTGTGCCGTTCGTGACAAGGAGTAAAAAACATTTTGATATTTAAATATCGCATATGGTGTTTTGGCTGGAAAAAAAAAAGGAAGTAATTTGCGCACGCATCTTTTTCTAGGGGAGATGGTATTCTGCACTCCTGTAGAGCACTGAATGCGATCTGGTCGGCTGAGGAACAGAAGAGGAGGACTCCGGAGGAGCGCTCACGTGATTGCGACATGCCAGAGGGGCTGGGGCACTCTGGTGCTGCGGCCCCTACGGCACTCAAATGGTTAAAGGTTCAGTCCCCAAATAAATGCATCACAGTGGTAGATAAATATTATTTAACCCTTTCAGTGCCCGGGGTAACACTTTGAGTCTCTTAGCTACTGTGTCATGGGGCCTCTGGCATGCCAGAGCTCAAATACCGTGGTAGCCATGCGGAAGCCAAAAGGTTAAACATGCTACCATTTTTTTAATGGGGACTTTGAATCGATTTCTGGGGGAAATCTTGTTTGCTCCATTCTATTGATGAGAATCAGGTTTATTAAAGTCGAGAACAAATTAGGAAAAATGTAGGCTTCTTTGGCATGTTATATCTGTAACATAGGAAGCATCTGTATGGCCATAGTGTGATTTCTTAGTCCTCCTATGTTTTGCTTCTTTTGATAGCAAAATTCATTAGGAGGCCAGTCTGTAATCAAGTCTAATCAATCTTATTTTTAAAAAGCACTGCCTGTCAACTCCCTGTAAACCCACAAATGATTTATGCACCAGAAGAGCTGCTCAACTGTTGATCCACCAGGGTGATCTACCCAGGCCACTGACTGGATACACCCAACAATGCAAGAAAGTAAAACCTTACAAACAACTTATTAAAAAAGTAGGTTACAAGCTCCTAAGGAGTGCAAAAGCATTTAATAAATTGTGACTCAATAGAAGCCCAGGCAACGTCCTGCAAAACCCAAAGGATTTCATGGAACACAGGTTGAAAATCCTTGAATTTGGCACTGGACAGCTAAGACGTGGTAGAAGAGTGAGGGCACACAAAGACCAGGAGAAAGAGTTACTTCATAAAAACTGATGCCAACCGGTGCGTGTGGCCTATCTTCTAGCCCAGGGGTGGTCAACTCCAGCCCTCAGGGGCCATTAACAGATTAGGTTTTCAGGATATCCCTGCTTCAGCACAGGTGGCTAAGTCATTGACAGCCACTGATTTAGCCACCTGTGCTGAAGCAGGGATATCCCACATGGCCTGTTGGTGGCCCTTGTGGACTGTAGTTAGCCACCCTAGTTCTAGTCTATAAGCAAACAAGTAGCCACCAGTGACACTATTGAAAAAATGATTTGACACTTCTCTCCTTGGAAATGGGGCAGCTTGTGCCGACACTTCTTGAGCCACTTCTAAAATCTTCCATCCAAAATTATACTCTCTTGGTTTCCAAGGTGAAAATAAGGTTCATATGTATATTTTGCAATTGTTATTTCCCAAACGTGTTTACAGCAGCAATCCCCCTGGAAGCCTACATGAGTCTAACATTTAGGGGCTTAGTCTATATCTGCCGTAGCAGCAAACCGGAGACCCCCCCCAGGGACATCATTGTGAGATTTCACTTTTTCAAAACTAAGGAGTCCATATCTCAAAACACCAGAAACCAAAAATATATTAAATTTGAGGAGGTCCAGTTCCAGGTCTTTCAAGACTTAGCCCCCTCCACACTGGCCAGGAGAAGAGGCCTGGGGCTAGTAACAAAAGCACTGAGGGACAATAGTATCAAGTATCGCTGGCTGTTCCCCTTTGCCTGCTTGGTAATTAAAAATGGTACGGCGCATACCTTGCGCAGACCTGATGATGGAGCTGCCTTCCTCCGCAGGCTGGGTCTGGGACAGCCCGCAGGGTCTCCTCAGGTCTCCCCACATACATCCCCAGAGAAAGATGGGGTTCCATCAAATTCCTGGAGCACGGTTGGTCACGCTGGATCCACCCCCCCACCCCCCGTACCAAGAAGTAAGACGGGTTGAGTAATCCCGGTTGATTCCAGCTAACCGGGTCAGGGGCTCAATCACACCATCCCTGTAGTTCCTGCCTATGTCGCAGCGCTGGCAAAACGTGATCTAGCTGTATCCACAAGGTCTCCACTGCTGACTCCCCTGCTGATCCTCCTGAAATTTCGGAGCGGCGGCCATCTTCCTCTCGAGCCGAGCGGGATCCTCTGGGGTGAAGCGCGGGCTCTCAGGACACACCTCCGTGAGGTCTGACACACGCCTGCAAAATGGCGGCCCTTCTGCCCCTTCCTCCCCTTTTCCGGCGCCTCCCGATGACGCAGAGGGTGTCAATTGGCCGGGCGCGGCGGTGGCGCCAGGGGGGGGGGGGGGATGCGGGGCGGCTCAGGAGCAGATTATAGTTTCACAAACACACAGACCAGAGGGGGCCGCATGGAACGTAATAAAGGCCGCCGGGCCCGGTTCTGATGGGGTCCCGCTCCAGTAGGGGATGGAGCGGAGGGACAGGGGGGTGCACCCAGTAGCTGAGACACGGGGGAGGTAGCGGAGAGCCGCTGCACATCGTACCAGCTCCCTTAAGGGCATAAAGTGCAGTACAGGGACTAGAATATAGGAAGAGGAGGAGGTCTGATAGCCTGATTCATAGTATTAGCTCGAATAATAGCTAGCGTTTAAAGGTTTCACAGGAATTGGTTATAAAGGTTCATAATAGCCTATATAGGTTTCAGGGGGTATGTAAAATTTGTGTCTTTCATAGGTTACTTAAGTTAGGAAGGTTAAATTTAGGATTCCAGATACAAGTTATGGAACACATAGTCAGGGGTAGTGACACACTTCAGTCTTCCTCGGTTTGTAAGACATTTTAAGATTGGGCAGGTTATCTCAAACTCACAAGTTATGTTTACTCTGCTATACATTAACTTACGCTGTTTGTAAGATAGGTGGTTCATTTATTTCAAATGTTTATAATGTTTTTTCCCGACAAATTGTAAAATTAGAAATGTTTCCGGTACAAGTTAATGCATCAGGCTTTTCGATGCGCCGGAGGGACTCTACCCCCACTGTAGGCGTCTCCAACTTTGACCCATACACCTAAAATGGGTTGTGTTAAAGTCCCTAGGAGGCTTGTTCCTTGGGACACAGATCGGTCTAATTTTAAAGATGATCTGTCTGGCCTTTCCTTTGGGCACAAGGATCCCACTCGGGCCGCCCCAGTTGGGATCCTGTCACATCTTGGTTTATATGCTAAAAGAGATATAACGTTAAAATGAACAGTGCTGTCTTTTGTGTTTTTTGTCTGTTACATGTGCCCCCGTCCATCCCTACCCTCATGTTACCCACCCACTCATTCCTCACTCGGCAGACAGAGAGATAACCGGCAATGGATCTGCGGGAATCTTTACCTCCATATCACCTGACAACACATCCGGTATATCCCCCAGCCCTCGGAGAAGGGTAAGATTGGTGCTTATGAACTGCGCCCCACACATACCAACATAAAATGGCCCTTAACATCATCTCACACAATGTAAGAGGCTTTAACAGTCCCATCAAATGCAAAATAGCTTTCACGGAATACAAGAGACAGGGCGCCGATGTATTGATGTTCCAAGAGACGCATTTTAGCGACAAAAGTGCCCCCCGTTTCATGGATAAACAATTCTCTAGGTTCTATCTCTCTGCGGCCCCTGAAAAGAAAAAGGGAGTTGCTATAATTTTCCACAACAGGATCCCGTTTTTCACTAAGACAGTAAGAAGGGACAAGGAGGGCCGATATATCATCCTTTCTAGCTCCATACACAAGCAACCCATCACTTTTGCAGCCGTATACGCTCCCTGTAAGCAGGATGGGAAGTTTTTCGACTCCTTCTTTCAAACCCTGAATACTATGGCAGATGGGCATTTAATAGTGGCGGGAGATTTCAACATAACCCTTCAACCAGCATTAGACAGGTCCAGCGTCCCTAGAGAAAATAATAAAAAGGTTCGGCCCTCCCTGACTTCGGGCCTCAAACAAAACCACTTAACAGATGTTTTGAGAGAACTACACCCACAGGATAGGGATTATACATTTTATTCCCACCCACACAACTCATACAGTAGAATCGATTACTTCTTCGTCTCTAGCAGACTGATCCCGTTAGTCACCCACGCGGAAATCATGATATTTCATGGTCTGACCATGCACCTATAGAGCTAAGGTGTAACCAAATTAAACACGACAGGCTCGGAGCAAACTGGAAATTGAATGAATCCCTGTTGAAAATTCCTGATATATGCGAACACATTGGTAAGGAAATCAACCAATTTTTTTAAATCAACACAGCCTCTGTGGAATCCCAGTTGGTTCTCTGGGAGGATCACAAGGCGACCCTCAGGGGCACGTTGATTAGTGTCGCAGCGAGACGTAAGCGGGATGCTAAAATTGTCACCCTTCAGACCAAATTAAGCTCCCTATTGGAGAGGCACAAAAAAAAAGTGCTGATCCGCTGGTCCTAAAAGAAATGAAAGACATTAAGATTGAATTAAATATGCTCCTGACATCCAAGGCAGATAACTCGTTATGTTGGTCTAGGAGGAAATTCTATGAGAAGGCTAACAGGTCAGATATGATGCTGGCTCGACTGCTACGTAACAGACAGGCCAATTATAATATCCAAGCGATTAGATTGAGATCAGGCGCCACATTGGCCAACCTCAAAACTATAGTAGACGAATTTGGCAAATTCTATGGTTCTCTATACAGCGGGGAGAAAGTGGCACATAGAGCCAAAACGAGTAAAACCCTAGAATATTTTTCTAGCAAACTCAAATCTAGCAAAGCTTACTGAGACTGACAGAGAGAATCTGGGTGCTGATTTCACTATAGAGGAGATAGCCACTGTTATAAAAGAACTAAAAGCGTCAAAGGCCCCTGGTCCTGACGGCTTTTCAGGGCTATACTATAAAAAGTTCTGCAAAGTTCTGGCCCCTAGGCTGCTCCATATGTTTAACGCTATCTTGGCGGGAGCCCCGATCCCCGGCGAGATTCTTCGGGCGTCTATATCATTAATCCATAAATCAGGCAAAGATCCACTGGACTGCAAAAGTTATAGGCCAATTTCCCTGATCAATACAGATATCAAAATATACGCCAAACTCCTGGCCAATAGATTAAGTCAGATTCTGCCCAGACTGATTCATCCAGATCAAGTCGTATTTATTAAGGGTAGACAAACATCGGATAACACCCGACGAATCATTGATCTGATAGATCTGATAGAATTGGCTAAATTGAAAAACTCTTTCAGTTTGGCTAGAGGAAAATCTCAAAACATGATGTTAAGTCTGGATGCAGAAAAAGCGTTCGACTGGCCATACTTAGAGGGGGTAGCAGGGCTGAGGCACGCTGACGCTGAGGCTGCCTGCTGAAATCTTGCGCGATTTCATGCCCATGCAGGCGAGCCAGCGGGCGCGATCGGGAGGCGGGGGAGACTGAGGGAGGCGGGGCAGTGACGTCGCTGGGCCAATTGCCCGCGACACACCGACGTCAACGTCACGGCGCCGTGACGTTGACGCTGCTCCGTGCTGATTGGATGTTTTCATCCGACAGCGCTCTGAAAAACAGCTTGGCTGTCGGCTGAAAAATCCAGCGCCTCAGCACGACTGCGGACGCTTGCGTGAGCCCCCTCTAAAGACATCCTCCCCTGCTATGGACTCGGCCTTAAAAGAGACGCTCAGGGCATTTGGCTTCGGAGATAGGGTGAGTGAGGCGATCATGGCGCTCTACTCAAGCCCTACAGCTAGGGTCATACATCAGGGCTTCCCTTCTGCCCAATTCCAAATCAAAAGAGGCACGAGACAGGGGTGCCCATTATCCCCCCTCCTGTTCGCCCTCTGTATGGTACCCTTTGCAGCACAGATCCGTGGCTGTCCAGATATAGTAGGCATAGATATTTACTCACAATCCCATAAAGCAGCTTTATATGCTGACGACATCTTAATGTTAATCTCTCGGCCCCTCACCTCTCTGCCAAATCTATTCGGCTTGAAAGACAAATTCTCTAAAATATCCGGATTCAAAATTAATCAATCTAAATCAGAGGCTCTCAACATCCCTAAGGAGGTTGAGAAGCTACTAAAGCTGAATTTTCATTTTAACTGGAAACAAAACCAGATTAAATATTTGGGAATCCACATTACCAGAGATGTCAGAGACATTTACAAAGCAAATTATCCTCCCTTAATTCGACCGCTAAAAGCTGACATCCTAAAGTGGTCTTCCCAAAGAATCTCTTGGATAGGCAGGATACAAAGTTTCAAAATGAATCTCCTCCCCTGTATTTTATACCTATTCCAAACGCTACCGGTGCCACTGAGTCTGAAAGACTTACTCTCACTTCAGTCTGACATCTGCAAATTCATCTGGGGAGGTAAAAAACCGAGAGTAAACAAATCAATTACGAAGCGACCCTCTACAGGGGGGGGCTTAGCAGTACTTTGCCTGTGGTCCTACTATAAAAGCGGCGCAATTAAGCCAAATTGTCCAATGGCATTCCAGCCCTACATTGAAAAGATGGGTGGATCTGGAGGGGGGCGGTTTGCGCTCCAATGGAGCTGAAATCCCTAATTTGGCTCCCCCAAAACTGCACATGCAGGCGCCAACATCCCTCTTTCCTCTATGACCAACTCGCTGTCAATATGGAACGCAGCAAAGCACAAATACTCCCTAACCACAAAAACCTCCCTGATGTCCCCCCTATGGGGGAACACCAACTTTGCTCCTGGACTGCAGTGTAGCAGTACCTCTATTTGGAAAAAGGTTGGATATCTACGCCTTAGGGACCTAGAGGGAAATAATAACAAAATTAAAGCATTCGAACAAATCAGATCTGAAAAAAATATCCCTCATTCGGAATTTTTTAAATACCTTCAGGTCCGTGCATTTTTCAATAAATTGGCCCCGTACCCAGCGCTGATTAATTTTGAAAAGCTCTGTCTGGCAGAATCAGACACTTCGGGACTCACATCGCAGTTATACGGGGAAGTGATCGGTTCTGATGTCCCTGAGCAGAGACACCCGAGATACAGATCCCAGTGGGAGTCGGATTTGGGAGAATGCTTAGAAGATGGGGACTGGGATAGTATCTATCAAGCTGCAGCCAAAAGCTCAATTTGCACCACACTAAAGGAGAATGCATATAAGGTCCTCATGAGATGGTACCACACCCCACTAAAACTATCAAGGTATGTGCCGGGACTCTCCCGCTGTGCCCTCGACAGTGCGGAGAGTCGGCGGACCTGTTACATATGCGGTGGTCTTGCACACGGATCGCTCCTCTATGTGAAGAAATTAGGATCTTGGGCCTCCCAACTCCATTAGACCCATGGCTGTTCTTATTGAACAGGCCACTGAGGGGGCTCTCAAGAGCAAATAATAAATTAATCGGGCACCTTGCCCTAGCGACCCGATGCGAGATCGCAGCTATATGGAAACTTAACGAGATTCCTTCCATCCCCAAGATTCGGAACAGGATTTGGTTTGTCTGCCAGATGGAAAAACTAACGAGTCTGGTGAACGACACTGGCATCAATTATCTAAAAATCTGGTTACCTTGGCTGGCCCAGACAGACATTCCCGGGGTGGAGCATGCCACAATCTGGCATTGATAGCACTGGATACATTCTCCTTTGGTGGGTGCAGCCCATACCTCATCTTTTCTTAGAAGCCAGTGATAACGCTCTCAATAAACTTAGAAAGATCCCGGAGACATAGACCAGGGAATTAAATCTAAAACTAAAATAGTTAGGGCTTTGAGACTCCAAGCCACACTACACCTCCCGGAGGCCTGCATCCTCCCCCCGACGGATCAGCTCACTCATACAATACTGCTACCCTTCCCTCCCCTTCACCCCCCCCCCCACACAGCAGTAGTGCGATATACAGATTAAAGATGTCAGATAACTACAGATTCACCATGAGCTGGGTGTTGTCTATGTGAGTCTTGTCTTGTGTTGTCCTCTTGTTATTCATAACGCAATACATCACATCTTTAGATCAATGGGATACATATCTTCTAGGCATATGTCATTGTTATGTAATAAGTTGTACTGTACATGTACTTTACCTCAATAAAAATACAAGTTATAAAAAAAAAACAGTAGCAATTCATGCTTTTTTTTATTACTGTTTTTTTAAACGCAAGTTTGAAACATGGCATCTCCAGAGCTGAACCCTATAAAATTTCAGCTTTGGGGACTAACTGCTCCCCAAGATACATAACTCCTAGGGGGATTCTGTTATCTCGGCAAAGTTATACGCTCCCGCGTCCCATGGGCCAATAGGAAGCCGATGCATGATGTCACGGCTTCCTACACGCCCACAGGGCATGGGAGCTTTAAAACGCCGCGATTACGTGATCCCTGCTAACGGAGCGGTTACCAGCACTCCCTATTGAGGTAAGTACCTCCGAAAGCAGGGGGTTCCCGGAGCTGAAATTAATTGGGCACAGCGCCGGAGATCCCTGCCTCCATCTGATGTTATTTAACCCCCACTGCCTGGGTCCTAGGGAGTGTACATCGAAGGTCTCTTATATTGGCTTACTTGGAGGGTGCTGAATTTGTGTGGCTGGGCGGTGGGGTAGCAATGATGAGCATCAGGAACTTTATTCATACAACAGCAGACCAGCAGAGAGGTAGGTGTGGGGGAGGGGTGTGTGTGTGGTTGTGTGTGTGTGTGTGTGTGTGTGTGTGTGTGTGTGTGTGTGTGTGTGTGTGTGCGGGCTCTGTGAGAGGGTTGTTACGTTTTCTGAAGAGAGCCGCCTTCTGTAGCGTCGCATTGCCAAGGGGATCCTATTTTATAATAGCCATTTACATACACACTATATACACTGAGATCCCTCCTTTGTGCCTTCTCCAGGGATCCGAGTTCCAGAAGCTTCCACTTCCTATTTATACCCCAGCCTGATGTCCCTGTATCCAGGCAGAAAGGGGCGGGGCTTAACTTATGCTGAGTCACCCTGCACCATGTGATGGGGAAGAGTCGGCCCACACAGTTAACCCCTTAAATAAATAGTAATCACAAAAGGGGTTACAGTTATAAAAAAAAAATGCCAGCTTGGATTGCAGCTTTAAAAGGGGTCATTTAATATTAAAGCACAATAGCTGTTACTGCCTGTTTTGGCCTTGTAACGGCATAGCTGTTATTGAACAGTATCTAGGGTGCACTAGTAAATTGCCCCAATAAATGCATAGGTCTATACCCAATTTTCAATTAGTACACTTTTGCCAATATTAACAGATTTTTGTAGTAATTCTACTGGAATTTAGGTTAATTCTTCTGCACATGTAATAGCTACATTTCCAGCCCAAGAAGCAATGTTCAACAGAAAAGACTTACATTTATTGTGGTGTTAAACAAGACATGTCTGTATGCTTGTGCTTTGCATAGCATGGCATTAATCAGGATGATGACTGGATCATACTCTATATATTTGTCCACAGGCTTCTGACACGATTTCTAAAAAATAAAAGTGGAACAATTGAAAGAAACCTACAGTATCACTTGTAAAAAAAAAAAAAGTTATGTAACAAATAACTTTACCCTATTTCCTCAATTCTAAGACATACCTTTTTTCCGATTTTCACATGTCTGAAATCGGGGTGTGTCTTAGAATCGATGTATTAAAAAAATAAAAAGTGTCCACAGTACTAACCCCCTCTTTTCACTTGCCATGTTTCAGGAGAGGTCCGATGTCAGCAGAGGACGAAGCGGGCGGCGGCAGGAGAGGTCCCACATCTGCAGATGGTTGAAGATGGACAGCGGGCGGGAGTGTGGTGGCGGTGGCAGGACAGGTCCCAAGTCTGCAGGTGAATGAAGATAAGAAGACAGTGGGCGGGCGGTGGCAGCGGCAGGAGATCATAATAGCAGGAGAACTGAGCAGGAGCAGAGCAGCATAGGGGAAGGGCTGGGGATGAGCACACTGTAACCGGAAGTCAGACACTGGTCAACTTTCGGTGTTACCGTGTGCTTAGCTGTCTTGCTTTTATGATCTCCTGCAGACTTGGGACCTGTTCTCCAGCCCACCCACTGTCCCACTTCAGTCATCTGCAGATGTGGGACCTCACCTGCCGCCGCCCGCTTCATCCTCTGCTAACATGGAACCTCTCCTGAAACATGGTAAGTGAAAAAGTAATTTTCCTCGATTTTTAAGGGCCAAATCGATGGTGCGTCTTACAATCGATGGCGTCTTAGAATCGAGGAAATAAGGTATATGCTGTTTTCTAAAAGAAATCCGTGTTGGTATATGTGGTGTTGGCTATTTTACAATAAGGACCTCCACAACACACATGTAATCCTTACATGCATGGGGTCTGCTCCTGAAAATGAGAATGTGGATATATACCGTAATGTCCGGTGTATAATCCGTGGATTATCTGTTGTTAAAAGTGTGCAAATAGGGCACTGCGGATTATGTGCAAATTTTGTCTTTTTTCTATTTCAGCTGTGGATATACTCCGCAGTGGATTATACAATATTTTTGTAAATCTTTTTCGCTTTTTCCATATTCCTTCGGATTATAAACCGACACGAATTATACGACGAAAATTATGGTAGAACTATATTTAATTAAAGTAGTTACATCCACCAGCCAAAGGTGTCCTGTGTTGAAGCAGCAAACCTCCCCACAAAAGCTAAAATGAAGTCATAACATAACGTGATAGTTCATGTTGTGCTGATCTAGTTCTAACTTTTTCACCTGTTCATTATTTCCCTGGAATCAGTCGTTACCGTGGCAAGCTTTGTTGTCTTAATTAAGTAATAATCCCCGAAAGAACAGGGCATTACTGTTCTGAGGGGATTATTACTATTATAGGCTAAATGTAGACTTTTTTCATAAATAATAGACACTTTTGTATAGTTATATAGATTTTGTTTTATTAAAATAAAATGGTAAATACATTAAAGCACCTCTATTTACGCTTATACGGCAGCTATCTATATCCACACACTGTCGCCCCCTCTGTGTACACACACACACACACACACACACACACACACACACACACACACACACACACACACACACACACACACACACTAAATAGACAGAAACTGCAGTTACAAACACACTTCAGACAGTGTGCTTACTTTGCAGCTACACAAACACTCTCTCCCTCCTCAACTCAAAATGAAGCTGGGTTCACGGAGGGAGGGGGAGGAGTCACTGCCTGCTGCTGCTTCCTGGCCAATCTCCCGCCCTGTCTGAGATCTGTTCCTGCCTCCTGACCAATCCCCTGCCCTGTCTCAGAGCTGTTCTGACAAAAGGAAAAGCTGATTGGCTGGAAATAAACACTTTGCAAGCTGCAAAAATTCCGGGCATTACTGAATGAATAATGCTCGGAATTTTAACCAATCAGAGAGCAGGGATTTCAATAATGTCCGGAATTTTACAGCTTTAGGCTATAATTAAAGCTGCAGTTCAAGCAATATCCTGCATGTGTGTTTTTTTTTTAATAAATCAGTTCTGTAGTAAGAATTTTTTTTGAAAAACAACTGTGAAAGACCAATTTTTTTGTATTCTTGTATTCTATTTTAACCAGCATGTTTGTTGCTATAGCAGCCATTTACATTCCCCAGATCTAAAGATGTCGCCAAACTTCGCCGATCAATAGACGGAGAACGAATTGACCGTCAAGTGTGCAATTCTTTAGGTAAGTAGAAATTGCCCACATGAAACTATTGAAGTAAAAAAAAAAAACCGGGAGTTTGAACTGCAGCTTTAAGTAATAATCCCAGAAGAACAGGGCATTACTGGCCAATAATGCCCTGGCTGGAAGAGTTGAAGGCCCGAGGCGAAGCCGAGGGACTTTAACCCAGCCAGGGCATTATTGGCCAGTAATATAGTGTTCTGAGGGGATTATTACTATTATAGGCTAAATGTAGGCTTTTTTCATAAAAAAATAGACACTTTTGTAAAGATATATAACTCGGAACTATGCACCTGTGTAGGAAAAAGAAGTAAGGTAGCAAATGAGAGGGGGGAGGAGAAGAGAAGTGAGGGGGGGGGGAGAAGAGAGGTGAGGGGGGGGGGAGAAGAGAGTTGAGGGGGGGAGAAGAGAGGTGAGGGGGGGGGAGAAGAGAGGTGAGGGGGGGAGAAGAGAGGTAAGGGGGGGAGAAGAGAGGTGAGGGGGAGAGAAGAGAGGTGAGGGGGGGAGGAGAGATGAGGGGGGAGGAGAGCTGAGGGGGGGAGGGGGGGTTGAGGGGGCGAGGAGAGGTGAGGGGGGGAGGAGAGGTGAGGGGGGAGGAGAGGTGAGGGGGGAGGAGAGGTGAGGGGGGGAGGAGAGGTGAGGATGGGAGGAGAGGTGAGGATGGGAGGAGAGGGGGGAGAAGAGAGGTGAGGGGGCAAGGGAGGAGGGGAGGCAAGGGTGGGGGAGAAGAGATAGGTGAGTGGGGATTGAGGGAGGTGGTGGAGGAGGGGAAAGGTGAGGGGGGAGCGAGGTGAGGGGGGGGGAGCGAGGTGAGGGGGGAGGAGAGGTGAGGGTGGGGATAAGAGAGGCGAGGAGGCAAGGGAGGAGGAGAGGCAAGGGTGGGGGAGAAGAGATAGGTGAGTGGGGATTGGTGGAGGAGGGGAGAGGTGAGGGGAGATTGAGGTGACAGGAGGATCGAGGTGAGTGTGGGATCGAGGTGAGGGGGGATCGAGGTGAGGGGGGGAAGCGAGCCGAGAGGGGAAGCGAGGTGAGAGGGGAAGCGAGGTGAGGGGGAAGCAAGGTGAGGGGGGGAGCGAGCGCGAGGAGAGAGAGGTGGGGGAGGGAGAGGGGAGGGGGAGAGGTGACTGTAGGGGGAGGTGTTGAGGGGGGAAGGGATGAGAAGTGGGGGGGAGAGGGGAGGTGTTGAGGGGGTTAAGGGAAGAGAAGTGGGGGGGAGGGGAGGGGGAGAGGTGGGTGAAGGGGAGAATGGGAAGAGAAGTGGGGGGGGGGGGGGGGGGACAGTGATTTTAACTACAAACCAAAAAAAAAACAGATAAAAATGACCTTAGCAAAAGCTATGAAATTGGTAGAAGAAATATTACTTTGTTGCAAGTAAAATGTTACTATTTGGGACCCGCCAGCTTCTGACAGCAATAGCAGGGGAGGGAGGCAAAGAGGGAGGGGGGAAGTGAGAGAGCCTGCATGTGCTGTGTGTGAGAGAACCTGCATGTGCTGTGTGTGAGAGAACCTGCATGTGCTGTGTGTGAGAGAACCTGCATGTGCTGTGTGTGAGAGAACCTGCATGTGCTGTGTGTGAGAGAACCTGCATGTGCTGTGTGTGACAGAGCCTGTATGTGCTGTGTGTGAGAGCCTGCATGTACTGTGTGAGAGAGCCTGATTGAGAGCCTGCATGTGCTGTGTGAGTGTGCCTGCATGTGCTGTGTGAGAGTGCCTGCATGTGCTGTGTGAGAGAGCCTGTCTGACAGTGCCTGCATGTGCTGTGTGAGAGAGCCTGTATGTGATGTGTGTGAGAGCCTGCATGTGCTGTGTGAGAGTGCCTGCATGTGCTGTGTGAGAGTGCCTGCATGTGCTGTGTGAGAGTGCCTGCATGTGCTGTGTGAGAGTGCCTGCATGTGCTGTGTGAGAGAGCTTGTCTGAGAGTGCCTGCATGTGCTGTGTGAGAGAGCCTGTGTGAGAGTCTGCATGTGCTGTGTGAGAGTGCCTGCATGTGCTGTGTGAGAGAGCCTGTGTGAGAGTGCCTGCATGTGCTGTGTGAGAGAGCCTGTGTTGCCGTGCTGTGAGAGGAGAGGAACAGAGATGCCACGCTCCCCCTGCATCTCTGAAAGGTGAGTTGGAAGGGTGCCAAAAATTCCAGGCATTACTGAATGAACAATGCCCGGAATTCTAACCAATCAGAGGGCAGGGATTTCAGTAATGCCCGGAATTTTACTGCTTTAGCCTATAATGAGTGTTAACGTCAAAGGCCATTTAATTTGCCATGGAGGTACATTTTTAGTAATCAATATTTCCCAAATTCAAATAAGGTATACAACATTTAGAAAAAGTGAGACTGCTAAAAAAAAAAAAAATTAAAAAAACCCACAAAAGCAAAATAACTTTGCAGTGGTAGAGAGAAAGGAAACGTTTATTTTTATGGCGAGTACATCAGATTGCAGCTTTAAGATACCGAAGCCCCATGAACTAATAGTCGAGCTCACTAACATTTACAATTGTAGGGCCCTAATGCCTATATATCTCCCTTAACTACTAATAGGAGAACGAATACTGCTAATGCTGTTTATTACAACATTATTGTTATTATTATTAATAATAAAGGTTAAAGGATGGTGTGCAAGAAAAAAAATATGACAAAACGGTGAATGTGTGTGAACAAGAATTTCTTATTTTCCTAGAAGAGAATAAGCTTCGAGGATAGGAGATGTATGTAGATCCTCCGAATCACTATATACAGCAGAATATTCATTTTGTAAAGGGATGTAAAAAAATCTGGGCGTTCAGCCCTTTTAGAAAAATTGAAGTGCTGCTTTAAGTTGTGTGTTGACAAATGTGTTTCTTTTTGGTACCTTAAAACGGAAAAGCAAAGGTTTGGTGAGGCGTAAAAAAAAAATGTCATGTTGAAGTCCAATGAGAAATATTCAGTCCAAAGGGAATTGAATTTACAGATGTGCTGTAAAAATGGCAATGAAATAGCTGTAAAGAAACAAAGACCAAAATCAGTGAGATTTGGGGGTTCCAGGCTACACAATTATGCTTCGAGGGATGAATTCTGGCATCAGTTCTATTAAAGGGTAAAAAGTCACTGGTGCTGGTAATAAGTGAGACTGTTATTTCAGTTAATCACAATTAACTGTCCCCACATTTAAAACCCATTTGGTGATTGGCAAATGAGTGCGTACGGGACTTGAAATAACTGAGTGTGTGGGGTTTACTAGGGACAGGTTTGTCAGCTGCTACAACCAGGATTGGTCAATCAATGAATTACATGTAGACAAGCAGACATGTAACCCCAGGATTAAACCCCCAGGGGGAGCTGCAAGATTGCCTTTGATGTATATTATCATTACCACCCCAAAAAGAGTAGATGACAAATGTGATCCCGCAGAGGAATGGGGCAGCTACATTTAGCAGTTAATATGAAAGGAGCCAAAATTGTATTCCTGATCAGTAACTTGAATGTCAATGGCTAACATACAGTATTGGAGTAATTATAAATGCCACTGGGTGCAATCTGAGAGACTGGGCCACAAACTGAGATTTTATCAGATAATCCATCAGAGTCTACATAGCTACTGACATTGATAATATAAGGCTGTCTATCGTCCATGAGAAAAAGTTAAAAGGCCTAGGTAACAACCCTTAATGACAGTGACCTAGTTACAATGTGATTGAGATGTATGGCTCCATTCCATTAACATGTCTCTTCTCTCCACCCCAGAATCTCTTGGGAGATGATACCACCCGAGTCGCCCCAAAGAGAGTCTCCTCACCATGCTTCCCCTTCACAGCTACTGTCCACTAAGCCAGCGTGGACAGGGTTAACATCATCAGGAACAGACAGCCACAACTTTAAAGACCTGGAGTTTGTCAGCACCACCCCCCTGAAACTTTGCTCTGTATGTGCAGCTGTTATCACTTTACCCCAGACATTCTTGGGAGCTACTGTACCACCCGAGTCACCAAAGGGTGTCAGCAGCAGTTTGCTGATGTTACAGCTGCTCTGTACAATTCAAAACCCATCCACCACCTTATCCCCCGCACCCTATGTTTCCACTTACCCTTCCTTATAGATTGTAAGCTCCTCAGGGCAGGGCCCTCCTCACCTAGGTACAACATAAAGCTGAACCCCGTTATAGCGCGACCCGTTATAACGCGGTTTTCACGTGGCTCCCATTTAAAAAAACATTTTTTTGCACACTGCCCACACTCTCACTGCACACACTCTACATTCACTGCACACACTCTACATACACTGCACACACTCTACATACACTGCACACACTCTACATACACTGCACACACTCTACATACACTGCACACACTCTACATACACTGCACACACTCTCATTGCACCACTGCACACACTCTCACTGCACACACCACACTGCACACACCACACACTCCCAGCACACTGCACACACACTCACTGCACTCACAGCACTCAGCTCTCACAGCACTCAGCTCTCACAGCACTCAGCTCTCACAGCACTCAGCTCTCACAGCACTCAGCTCTCACAGCACTCAGCTCTCACAGCACACAGCTCTCACAGCACACACACAACACTCACAGCACACAGCACTCATAACACACTCTCACAGCACTCACAGCACACTACACCACACCTCCCCCTCCCTACCTTTGGTGTCGGCTGCTGAGATCGGAGCGGAGCTGGCATCAGGAGGAGGGGGGGTGTCGGGAGGAGGGGGGCGTGTCGTGAGGAGGGGGGTGTCGGGAGGAGGGGGGGTGTCGTGAGGAGGGGGGTGCACTCACTGCACACACTCTACACTGCACACACTCTACACTGCACACACTCTACACTGCACACTGCACACACCACACACCACACACTCCCAGCACTCACTGCACACTCTCACTGCACACACTCTCACTGCGCACACTGCTCACACAGCACACAGCTCTCACAGCACACAGCTCTCACAGCACACAGCTTTCACAGCACACAGCTCTCACAGCACACAGCACTCTCAGCACACTCTCACAGCACACAGCACTCACAACACACTCTCACAGCACTCACAGCACACTACACTACACTACACCTCCCACTCCCCCTCCCTACCTTTGGTGTCGGCTGCTGAGATCGGAGCGGAGCTGGCATCAGGAGGAGGGGGGGGTGTCGGAAGGAGGGGGGGGTGTCGGGAGGAGTGGGGGTTGTTCGGAGGAGGGGGGGTGAGTGAGGAGCAGGCTGGGACTCGGAGGGCCGCGTGGGCTATGCCGCGGAGAGCCGGTAGGTGTGGGGGACTGGGGGGGGGGGGAGGAAATGGATGCCGGTGGTGGGAGGTAAGGAGCAGGTTGCGGCTGGACTCGCCGTTGCTAGGGGACATGTAGGGCTTCTGGCCACCTCTTCCTTCCTTCCCTCCTCCCTCCCGATCAGACACGCGGCGGCCTTTTTGTTTTTTTTTTAATTAGCGCGACCCCGGTTCTAGCGCGGTCGGATCGGGTGGCCCCCGAGGATTGCGCTATAACGGGGTTTAGCTGTATATGTATTTTTGTTATTTCATTGTCTTTCGTCCTCCAACCCTATTGTACAGCGCTAAGGGATATGTTGTAGCGTTATAAAGAAATGATAATAATATACTATATGTTCATCCATTTCCTTACACAGATGGTGATTTTTAATATGCCATGTCTGTAGTCCCTGTAGAGTTCCGTGGACTCCTCATTGCACTCAATGCACCTGTACACAGGGCTCGCATCTCCTTCCATATCTTGAGCTCAGATCAGTGTCTCTAAAAAGAAAAAAAAGATATCGCGTTATTTCAAGAAAATCTAATTTACGAATATTCAATGATTTCCCTAAACGTTCAACATGCACCCAAATGTTAGAGACCTTGCTTTGCACGTGTGCGAAAGCGTCTTTCTTGCGCATTTTTTGTTGAACAAGTAGCCCAGCACAAAGTGGCCCCTCCAGCAGCAAAAAGAAGAGTATTCAGGAAAAATAAGGGGGGGGAAAAAGCAAACAACTGTCAAAATATTGCAGCCTGTTTTTGTATTCATTTTTCTTTTAAAACCAGAGAACGTGTTCAATAGGAATCCATTGCTTTCAATGAAACTGCAGCCATTTCACATACTTAATAGAACATTTAAACGTTGCAGGTCTCTCTCTGCAAACGAAAGAAAGGTGGAAGGATTGTAAGCTCCGTCTTTAATTGTAATTTGCATCGTACCTGGTCTTTCTTACGTACTGTAATGTTTGTTCTGATATTATTTGAATAGTTTTTTACAAGCTTATAGTATTGCACATAAAGAGCCAGTCCGCCCATCACGTTAAAAAAAAATATATATATTTTGTTTTAATATATGCAGCCTTGTATTACCTTTATTAAAACTAATTACCTAGTTCTCTTAAATGGCTGCCTTTCACTTTCAATTAATCGTTAAGTCAGTGTAACTCAGCAGCTACAATGTATCCTTATATTACTAAGGTAACCGTATCTATTGTTACAGTTTACAGCTCAAACTGCTGGGAATATTGGCAACTAATGATCACAAACAGGAAAGTGTTGCAGAGATCTTGCACTGCTGGGGAGGTGGCTAAAATCCGCTATAGAAATCAGTATATTAAAACTCATTACAAATGGCATTAAGATTTGAATTTAAAAAAACAAAACACACATTTTTTGTATTATCTAAAACTATAGAACCAATTAATTAAAAAAAATTAAAATAACAGATGTAGGATATTGCATGGATTGCTCCTTCAAGAGTATGCTGGCAAGTCATAAATAAATAAGAAACATAACAGAAGGAAGGGCGGGAGGGTAACAATCATGGCTTTCAAATTTATTGGTAAATGATACATTCATGTTTTTAAAGGGGCAATCCCTCCTAGGTCCGGTGTGTACTAATGGCAGTGACATGTCTAAGGGATTAAATCTGGGTGACTGGTGCTCTTTTTTTTAAAATCCAAATATAACATCTATTGATACCCAGTATTTTAAATAATTTTTTTTAAGTTAGTTTGTAAACATGATGAGATGTGACTTGGGAGCCTTTGTTTACAGTCAATGTATTTTCAACAAGAATTTGCACAGGCAGAGCCCTCTCCCCGCCGATCTTTATTCGCTCTCTGATAAGGATGGGGAGGAACGGGACTACAGAAAAATGTTAAGAAATTGGTTTCTAATCAATTTCCAGAAAACCAAAAGAAGCCAATCAGATTTGTTTACAAAAAGGTTGTTTTTTGGCTGGCTACGTGAATATGCACCTTTAAATTCACTAATCCTATTAAAGCTGCAGTTCAGTCTATATCCTGCATGTGTGTTTTTTTTAATAAATCAGTTCTGTAGTAAGAAATAATACTTTTAGCATTTTCTGTTTTTAAAAAAACAACTTTGAAAGACCAATTTTCTTGTATTCTATTTTAACAAGCATTTGCTAAGGCACTGCCCCTTCATGGCCTGTCACAAACCCAGGCACACCCCTTTGTCAGCACTGCCCTCCCTCTCTCTAAACGTGCACTAGCATCTGGTCACATGATCTTCCTCATACAGTAGTACATTCAAGGAAGCTGGAGAAAAGGGATCAGCCATGCATAGCAGCTCGGATAGGCGATTTCAAACTTATTACAGTGTTTATTCCATTCATTGCACGTGTATATAATGTAAAATTGTAATAATTCCATTTATAGCAAACGTGTATATGTGAATATTATTTAGATGTATATGTATGTTACTGAAATGTGGAGTGAGTGTGTAGGTAAATACACACAATACACTTCCACTGCATATATATATATATATATATATATATATATATATATATATATATATTATATATATATTATATATTATATATGTATGTATATGTGAAGTTATGTGAGTAAAAAAGTGACAAAAACCCTCCATAGCAAGGCAAATAGCAAATGGAAATATTACTGTATGCTCATTTGTATGTATATATATATATTTATATACACACACACTTCAAATACGGATAGTGATTCACGTAAATGATATATATATTCACTTTCTGGGAGTATAAGAGTGACTGTCCTGTTGTTCCTTTTTTTGTATCCATCATTGAATGGTATGCACCCTCTCTTTACGTTTATTTTATACTAGCTGAGAGACCCGGCGTTGCCCGGGATGTAATGTTCCCGCTCCTCTCTCTCTCCTCACCCCTCCCCCTCTCTCTGTTTGTCCCCCATTCACATCAATCCAGTTCCCCCCCTCCCTCCTTTACAGCTTCATGCAGTGTGTGTGCGTCAGTCATTGTGTGTGCGTCAGTCAGTCAGTGTGTGTGCGCGCGCGTCAGTGAGTCTGACGCAGAAACACAAACACACACACAGACTGACTGACGCACACACACACACACACACAGTCAGTGTGTGCGTGTGTGTGTGCCTCAGTCAGTCAGTGTGTGCGTGCGGCAGTCAGTCAGTCATTCAGTCAGTGTGTGGGTGTGGGGGTGTGCGCGCGCGCGTCAGTAAGTGTGTGTGTGTCAGTCAGTGTGTGTGTGTGTGTCAGTCAGTGTGTGTGTCAGTGTGTGTGTGTGTGTGTGTGTGTGTCAGTGTGTGTGTGTGTGTGTGTGTCAGTGTGTGTCAGTGTCAGTGTGTGTGTGTGTGTCAGTGTATGTGTGTGTGTGTGTACCATTCATTGTGTGTGTGCGCGCGCGTCAGTCTGTGTGTGTGCGCGCGTGGGTGTGGGGGGGGTGCGCGCGTGTGTCAGTCAGTGTGTGTGTGTGTCAGTGTGTGTGTGTGTGTGTCAGTGTGTGTGTGTGTTTGTTTGTGTCAGTGTGTGTGTGTGTATCAGTGTGTGTGTGTGTGTGTGTGTGTGTGCAGCAGTCAGTGTGTGTGTGTGCAGCAGTCAGTGGGTGTGTGTGCAGCAGTCAGTGTGTGTGTGTGTGTGTGTGTGTGTGCGCGCGTCAGTCTGTGTATGTGTGCGTGTGGCTGTGAGGGGTTGTGTGCATGCGGCTGTGAGGGGTTGTGTGCGTGCGTCAGTATGTATGTGTGTGTGTCAGTCAGTGCGTCAATCAGTCAGTGTGTGTGTGTGTGTGCGTGCGTCAGTCAGTCAGTGTGTGCGTGCGTCAGTGTGTGTGCGTGCGTCAGTCAGGGTGTGTGCGTGCGTCAGTCAGGGTGTGTGCGTGCGTCAGTCAGGGTGTGTGCGTGCGGCTGTCAGTGTGTGTACGTGTGGCTGTCAGGGTTTGTGTGCGTGCGCCAGTCAGGGTTTGTGTGCGTGCGCCAGTCAGGGTTTGTGTGCGTGCGCCAGTCAGGGTGTGTGTGCGTGCGTCAGTCAGGGTGTGTGCGTGCGTCAGTCAGGGTGTGTGCGTGCGTCAGTCAGGGTGTGTGCGTGCGTCAGTCAGGGTGTGTGCATGCGTCAGTCAGGGTGTGTGCGTCAGTCAGGGTGTGTGAGTGCGTCAGTCAGGGTGTGTGCGTGCGTCAGTCAAAGGGCAGGCGTGGGGGGGGTGAAGGGCAGGGGTAGGGGGGGTGAAGGGCAGGGGTAGGGGTGGGTGAAGGGTAGGGGTGGGTGAAGGTCAGGGTTAGGGGGGGTGAAGAGCAGGGGTAGTAAAGGGCAGGGGTAGAGGGGGGTGAAGGGCAGGGGTGGTGAAGGGCAGGGGTAGGGGGGGTGAAGGGCAGGGGTAGGGTGGGGTGAAAGTGAGGCACAAATTGTTGGCAGGAGTAAAATGTCCCTACACACACACACACACACACACACACACAACGGGAGTGAGAGGTGGTGGAGAGTGGGACCGGCGCAGATCCGAGGCTGCTTGGCCCCCCAGCGGCTGGGGAGTTGGCGGCCGGGGGGGTAAGGGAGCGGGCGGGGGGGGGGGTAAGGGAGCAGGCGGGGGGGTAAGGGAGCGGGCGGGGGGGGGGGAGGGAGCGGCGAGGGGGTAAGGGAGCTTTGGCGGCTGGGTTAGGAGGGCCGCGCTTACCCCCTTTGTGAGTGTTTGTATGATATAGATATATATGCACACGCACGCATATACATGCGCACGCGCACACATACACGTGCACACGCACACATACATGCACACACGTATACATGCGCACACGCACACATACACACATACATGCGCTCACGCACACATACATGCGCACACGCACACAAACATGCGCACACGCACACATAAACATGCACACACGTACACATAAACATGCACACACGTATACATGCGCACATAAACATGCGCAAACGCACATATATACACACACAAACATGCACACACGTATACATGCGTACACGCACATATACATGCGCACACGCACACATATGCACACGCACACAAACATGCGCACACGCACACATAAACATGCGCACACGCAAACATATACACTGTGTGCGCATGTTTATGTGCGTATATATTTATGGTATTGCTTGACCTGAGGAAGAGGAAAACTCTTGAAAGCTTGTCCCATGACACAAATTCCCTGTAATGTATTCTTTGTGAAGCACTGAGTACACTTTTGGTGCTATATAAAGACATACAATACAGTATAGCATATAAATAGATCGCCCGCTTCTAATGCAAGCCAAAGTCATTAGTGAAGCCCATTGTGAGAAAAATGCTACAAAGTGTCTTGCAAGAAAATTATCTTCCAGTTCGAGATCTATAGTTACTGAGAAAGCTACTCGAGACACAATCCATAATTTTGTATTCTTTCATTTATAATACACCTCTTTTTGATTGATGTTCACAGGGTATATTATACCTGAAAGAATAAAAAATAACAGACCATTTCTGTCCCAAGTTGGATTGTCTTCAGGTTTGGAGGCTGAAACGTTGGTCCATTTTCTTTGTATTCTTTCATGTATAATACACCTTTATGAACATCAATTTGTGTGTCTCAAATAGCCTTTTTATTCACACAAAAGGATCAATGCTCCAGTCGGTCTTGGACCTCGCTTTCTTTTCACTCAATGGTCCATTTGTGTTAATATGCAGCTTTTATTTCAATCTTAAAACCCTACATTCAAGGAGCTGCGTGAAACGCTTCACAACTAAAATGTTATTATTATTATTATTATAAGAAAATGGAAACATTTCCACCAAGCAAATATGAAACAAAGGGAAAAGTATCAACACACGTGTTGATAGCCCTTCTGGCAATAAAGGGTTAAGTACTAATATTAGTAGATAAACATTTTTCTGGTGTTTTGCATTCAACTGATGATCTGGCTCAACTAGATTTAGTTACCATATAACAGGGATCTCTACCAGCTAATTCAAATTGTTGTGGGTTTGTGATACAAATATGGAGGTATATTGATTACAACTTGATACCATAAGGGTATTCCATCAGAGGATTTCTTCATACATCATGAGCTAATCAAGCATTTGTGCCTGAGTTTTATGGAGCACTACGCAATTGCCTTCTAGATTTAGTTACCATATAAGAACTATTGCTAGACCCCATTGCTAAATCAGCACATGTTCTCTATGTTTACAACCAGCGACAGAGAAGCCCAAAGCTACATCCAATATGACAGAACTACACAGTAGAATACTAATATATTATCTTGAAAAAGGGTCATTTAGTTTAACCCTTTGGCCAAAGCATTGTAAGCCTGCAAGCCACGTCAAGGCAGACCCATTTTGCAGGTCCTAACACTACCAGATAGAATATTTTATAGAATTGGGCTTCTCTGTCGCTTGTTATATACATTTGCCACACTCAGTAGATCTCCTTTTTGACAGTTATATACATATATATTTTGTGGGGTCTCAGGGGCTCCTAAAATGAGCTTGCTGATGTTCTGTGTGTTGCATGCTCTCTATGTGCAATCATCTAATACTGACAATGTTCTGTTCAAATTCCCTCTTCCACACACAGATCATCACTTCCACCCGCCTCTCTGTATATAAACAAAAAGCCATGTTTGTCTCTTACCCGAGATTGTAATGTGGAAATATCCCCCCAAATATGCACTTCCCAGCGCTAGTGTTCAAACAACAACACAGACGCTACTGACAACCTCTCACTTTGCAAACCACCGGCCCCCCCACTTCCTGGTATGGTGAATGGGCCGCGGGGACTCACGGGAGTTGTAGTTTTTCCGGCGCCTGGTTAAACGTTGCCGGGGGAGGCGGAGACTTCAAGTCCCAGGTGGGCAGAGCGCTACTGTAGTGATGGGTGTGACACGCAGGCGGCGGTGTGTAGTACATACACATACACAGTGCGGGTGGATCATGGCACCTGTCCTGAGCGCGGTGTATGCTTTGCTGCTGCTGGTGACTGAGGGCCTCGGGAGGGGGGTGACCGGCAGCGGGGATAGCGGTGGAAGGGGGTCCGTGTACCAGCCGCCCCCACTGCTGAGCCCCGAGCTGAACCGGCATGCAGGGCCCAGAGCGGCGGGGGGCTGCAGCCAGAGGGACCCGGAGTCTGACTCCGCCTGGGACATGGAGGAGTGTGGTGAGGGAGCCAGTGTGTGTGTCATTATAATATATGTGTGTGTGTGTGTGTGTGTGTGTGTGTGTGTGTGTGTGTGTCATTATAATGTGTGTGTGTATATATAATATATACACAAACTAATGTGTGTATATATGAAATGTATTTATACACGTATACAATCATAATAATAATTTGCGTGTCCCTGTTTAGATGTGCATACAGTTCTAATTACAATGGGATGATAAATAATTGTGGTTTTATATAGCAGCATATGTTACTAAAATTAATTGGGTTATTTATAATTATGTACATTAATATTTATATGTGAAAATGTAAATATACACATGCATTATGGTGTGTGTTTGTGTGTGTGTGTGTGTGTGTGTGTGTGTGTGTGTGTGTGTATATGGAAGATAAATGTACAATCTTTGACATTGTTAAGTACACTTAGCCATATTTATTACCCACTGAGAAGTGTAGTACAGATCAGTGTGTGTAATATAAAATAAACAAATCCAAACCAATATCGCTACATAAACTGGTAGGGGAAAAAATAGAAAGACAGGGGCAGACATTTAGGTTCTTAAAATCAGAGGACGAAGGTGTCATATCCGAATTATAAGGAATGCATCAAAAGTTGCAAAAGGGCAATTTGATTAGCACAACTTGAAAATGAAAAGTAAGATCAACCCTAAAAAATAAAATGACACAAGCAAAATATCAGAAAATGAGACTATAGGACCCTTTCAGTGTGATTTAGGCACGCACATTATTGGTGATAAGGAGACGACAGGAGTATTAAACAATCTAATTGCTTCTGTATATAGCAATGAGGAACCAATTGCAAAAATATTACGAGAGGAAACCACAACGTCAACATTGATTAGCATTTGGTTAACACATTAAAAAGTTGAAAGTGGCTTGATTAAAATTGTCCATAAAATACCTGGACAGTTGAGGCATAGCCAGACCGGTCTCTCTCAATATCTACTCTATTTCCACAGGCTAAGAACTACAATATTGGTGTAAAACAGATGTGGTGCCTTTTATTTAAACCGGGAGCTAGATCACAAATGGTAATTCACAGGCCCATAAGACTGAGGCCCCACGTGCAGAGTCCTATACTGCGGTCGGTCTGCAGGTGGCGTTCTGAGGCACGGGGCGTGGCCAAAACGGCCTGAGGGGGCGGGGTCACGACGCTAGCCAAACTAAAAAAAAAACATTCCACCTACACACACACACACACACACTCCCTGCCACACCACATGACGCGTTGCCGCTCGGGTTCACAAACTGGCTGTATCCCCTGCCGGCTGACACTCCACTGTGCGCAGTGAGCCTGGGAGCGCGGAGGGATCGTGGACAGCCAGGGGGCAGGTAAGGGGCTGGCGAGAGGCACACGCGCCACCAGCTGCATTGGGGACCTAGCCTAAGCCTGACATCAATAGTGAGCTACTTTATCAAGATATAATATTGAGGAGTACCTTTTGGATCACCATTATTGAAAAGAATCAGTATGGATTTGAGGGATATGTCCTGCTAAATTAACTTTACCTCCTCATAAATGAATAAAGTAGGAAGTTAGACCACGACAATGCAGTTGATGTGGAATACGTAGCTTGTGCAACGGCTTATCATATGGTGCCACACGAGGTTAGTGAACTAAATAAGGGAAATTGGTCTGGGTGAAAATATTTGCACCTGGATTGAAAACTGGTTGAAGTATAGACAGCATAAATGGTGCCTGTTTAGATTGGGTTTTAGTTGTATGTAGAGTAACTCGAGGTTCGGTACTGGGGCCAATCCATTTTAACATACAGATGGGTCCTGCTAATATGACGGGTTCCGTTCTATGGCCCCACCGAAAAGCGAAAATCGCCGTAAAGCGGAAGCAGCGATTTTTGGCTTCTGCAGGTCTGCTCATGCGCAGACCTGCAGGCTCCACTTCTGCGCATGCATGACCTCTGCTCCCCCCGTTATGCGCAACCTCGGCAGCCCCCTTCTCGTTACCGCTGAATGAACGGAATGCCAAAAAGCAGGGCCCTGCTATAGAAAAATAAATGTTACTCATAATGCCATTTTTGATGAGTCCATATAGTGCACATCCTTTCCTTTGGCACTCCCTTTTTTGAGCCCAGCAGTACAAGATTATTGGCATCAAATGATCCCAAAAAGATCTCTTGCCATGTTCCCAGCAGGAGAAGGATGGAGAAGGATTTAGGAGTGCTTGTAAGCAGCAGGCTTAGCAATAGAGCCTGATGTCGGGCATTAGCTGCAAAGGCTAATATATTTTCTTACATTAAATGGGGTATAGATGGAAGAAAAGGTGGCATCATTTTGCCACTGTATAATTCTTTAGTAAGACCACACCTTGAATATGGAGTACGGTTTTGGGCAACGCTCCATAAAAATATATTGTAGAGCTGGAAAAAGTGCTGAGAAGAGCCACCCAATGAATAAAGGGGATGCAAGATCTGACTTATGAGGAAAGGCTATACTAATTAGGTTTGTTTAGAAAAGTCATCCAAAAGGAGACGTGATAACTATTTACAAATATATTCGAGGTCAATACAAGGTACTTTCAAGGGAACTTTTCATACCAAGGAATGTACCAATAACGTATTCATCCTTTGTAATTGGAGGAAAGGACATTTCACCAGCAGAAGGTTGGTATGTTTCGGATAGCTGTTTCTTAATTGAAGAATTTTGCAGTGGTAGAGCTGTGCGAGCAGGGTGATGTGTGAAGATGGAAATGCTTCAATATACATCTGAAATATTTTACCGAAGACCTGTAACATCCGCAAACAGTTGACATCCTTTGGCTGCTGCCTTCGCTGCGACTCGGGTGTTGTTTCTAAGAGCGTCCGAGGTGAACACAGCTGAGTAGCAAACAGACCCCCACAGCAGAGATGCATGAGGGGGATGCTGACGATAACCAGGTCTTTGAAGTTATCTCTCTACATGATGATGTTAACCGCAGACAGGAAAAGTGAAGGTGAGTTCTCCAGTTTGTTTCTTGAAGTCTTCAGGACTTGTGGCAAAAATAACAATGTCATCTGGAAGTCATTGGTGACTCAAATATTCACCATTGATTTTGATTCATTTTTCTTCCCAATAATGTATTGAACAATTCTTCAAGTATTGCTGTGAAGAACTTTTGTGACATGGTGTCTTTTTGCCGTACTCCCTTGCTGATCCTGATCTTGCTTTTATCTTCATGTAATCTAATCGTTGACGTGGCATTCTCGTAAATGTTCTTTATAATATCAATGTACGCTTCTTGAACATGTATCGTCTTCATGCATGTAAGACCGCTGAGGTATAGACAGAATCAAATGCTTCTTCATAATCTACGAATCCTAAAATGAGTGGTAGATCGTATTCCTTACTTTGGGAAATCGCTTCTTGTGCGACTTGGATTGGGAAATCCTGCTTGTTCTATAGGCTGGGCAAAGTCCAGGGTCTATTGTAGCCAATTGGTGAGTATCTTCCTTAGAATTTTGTAGCTGATTAGATGTAGACTGTTCTGTAGTTCTTGAGGTCTTGTCTCCTTTCTTGTAGTTGATGATAACTGACATTACTGCATTGCTTTGGAATCTTCCTGTTTTTCAAGCAGCATTTTGCAAAGATTTTTTTTTCTACTACTTCCCCAACTTCTTTCATGATTTCAGTTATAATTCCACCATCGCCAGGAGCCTTCCTATTCTTTATGGATTGTATTGCTTTTGCCACTTCTGGAAGGACACATTGTATACCATAGGTTTCTTCTCACTTATCCTCTACTGAATTATTGCCCTGTGTTAGCTGATTTCAGGCACAATTTCAAGTAGAAGTACTCAACCCTCTCTATTATAAGTGCACCGTCTTTTATTGTTAATCCACCATCTTGTTTGCGTGCAATGATTTGCTTCTTCCCAACCATAAGTCGCTGCGTTGTCGTCTTTATGCTTCTGTTATCGTTAATAGTCTTCTTCACCATATCGCATTTAATTTTCATACATCTTCATGTATACGGATTGTTTTGCACAGCTCTGCATTCTCAATCTTATTCTTGCATCTTGGGATTGCTTCACGTCCTAATTGATTGTTTTGTCGTGTAAGATATTTTTGTGTTTTGTTTTTTTTGTTTGCGATTTTTCTCTTTTGTGTTTCAACTTCAATCTTCATATAGCAAGTTTTTTTTTTTTCCAACTTAAATTTTTATTAGTAACGTACATGGTTTGCATACAGTTGTAACATAGGAACAACCTCTTATTGATAAAAATCAGCCACGTGTAGATACTTTCAAATACAGACAAACGGGGTGGACAGACAGACACACAATTCCCAGGGAAAAAGGGGGTAAGGGGTGATGTGGGGGGGGGGTCCTCCTACCATGGTTCCGCGTCTAGCATTGCGCCGACTGGCTCTCTGCGCCCGAGAAGACAGAGTGCTCTCCCCGCGTCGTCCATGACCTATTCCCGAGTCTGTGGCTATCTCTGTCTATGTGCTTCTAGTCTGTCCATATAGTCAATTTCGCCCCCCGCTGAACGTCTTCAAGGGAGAACGCACTTGCCTCTATTAATGCCAAATCGTGGCCCTTTCTACCCCCGGTATGTCTGTCTGGGCCAACCATGGCAACCAGACTTTTAGAAAATTTGTACCAGTGTCATTGACCAGACTTGTCAATTTCTCCATCTGGCAAACCGACCAAATTTGATTCCGAATCTTAGCAATTAGTGGGATTTCATTTTGTTTCCAACGTGCTGCGATCTCCCCCTGTACCGCCATCGCAAAGTGCGCCACTAGTTTATTTTCACCTTTGGAAAAACCTTGATGCGGCCTGTTCAAGAGGAACAGCCATGGCTCCATTGGGATGGGTTTGCCTGGGATCTTATTCAGTCAATCTTTAATTGATTCCCAGACCGGGTGATCTTGGGGCAAGACCACAGCATGTGCAACAGGTCTGCCTGCTGTCCACATTGTCTTGGGCACAATGGGGAGTAACTGGGCAGAAATTTAGCCAATTTTGTGGGGGTGTGGTACCATCTCATCATAACTTTATATGCATTCTCCCTTAAGGTCGTGCACATGGAGCTTTTAGATGTCGCTGTCACGATCTTTGTCCACTCCTCGAGTTCTAGTACCTCCCCCAAGTCATGTTCCCATCTAGTCATGTATCCTGTTTTGTCTGTCACTGTCGCGCTAGAACCGGTTACTTCCTTGTACATCTGCGATGCAAGTCCCTCATATAGCAAGTTTTTCATAATTATTTGTTGGTGTTCCCGTGCATTTTGAGCAAGCTGAAGCAGTTCTAGTGACATTCTCTGCTGTTATTCTTAAGGTTATTGATGTTTGTTTTTCTCTTTTTAATTCGATTTATTCTTTCCCACTTTATATTCAGTTGTAAATTGCCACGAACCGGTGATCACTCCTTGTGTCAAAACGGTTAAGGGCTCCATGAATTCATGATGTAGACTTTTCCATATTATGCAAATTCTACCAATCTGTCCCCACATTCATTCCTGTTACAGTAACCATACTTGCCAATTGTTGGTTCGTCTTTCTGATGGGCACCAGTCTTTGCATTAAAATAAAAAACAATGTTTAACTTGACCAGCAAGTATCAACCTTTTTCGAATGAAATCAATTGAAGACCATTTTTAATGTTCGATCAATATATTGTGCTTGTGCTCGCCTACGGATGAGAAACTTGAAACATAAATATGAAGGTAATTCAGAAGCTTCAGACAACTCAAAGGTTTGAAGAGATGTATGCTGTGTATTGCCTAAAGAGAGAGGGAAAAACAATGAATGGATTCGGAAGCAAACAAGTCTGTGACATCACAAGGGTGAAGGAACGAAAATGGCAGTTGGACTGGTTTATTGCAAGAAGAAATTACATTCTTTACATGAAGATCATACTCAACTGAGTTCCAAGGGCTATAAAGAGACCAAGACAATGATCAAAGTTAGAAATTTAGAACATTTTTGGATCAATATGGAGAAGAGACGTGCAACAGCAGTATCTGGATGATCATTGTGAAGGTGTTCATTCAGCAGATGATGTGTGTGTGTGTGTGTGTGTGTGTGTGTGTACACACCTTGTTTATCTTGTTGCAGGTGTACTTGAGCTCCCAGTGGATCTTGTTTATTTACTGCCACTAAAGAGCATTGAAAACCTCTTTTTCAGCCCAGACAGGGATGAGGGCAAAGGGGGTGTGACATATATCTAGCTGACTTTGCACTTCTAAATTTACACACACAAATATTTGCATTGTCAAGCATTTGTCTTGTTTGACATGTCTCACAACACTGCACTAATCCCACGTCTTCACTTCTAAACATGTTTGCAAAGCATTTAACTGCTGTTCTGCTTTACCAGTGAACATGCATGCAAAGCGTTGTCCTGGTACTCTACTTCACTACTGAACATTCTTGCAAAGAGGTGCCCTGCTGCTATGCTTCACCACTGAATACATTTGCATATAACCAACCTGCTCTGTGCTTCATTGCTGAACATACTTGCAAAGTGTCACCCTGTAACTTCCCTTCTCTACTCCAATATGCTTGCAAAGCTTTTCCCTGCTGCTTTGTTCCACTGCTAAATATACTTGCAAAACGCTTCCCTTTCTTTCATTCAAGTAGCAGTACCAGGCTTTAATGCCTTCGCTTGTGGCTGGGGCAGCCTCTCACTCAATTAATTTAGTCATGTATGAATGTCTACATCAAGAACATACATGCTTATCTACCTCACACCAGACTCATTAAGAAGTAATTACTTACTCATTCAGTGATGTGGCGTGGACACTTTTTTCTCCCTTCATGTTTTTCTGTACATGGCGCTGACCCTTCTATTCAAGGATTTGTAGACCCATTCATTAATAGCTCCCATTCATGCTCTTGTACACAGTTCATTTAGCTGGTGTAGACTTAGAGTTTTGTCATTCATGTAACTGTTGCAGTCTGATTTATCTTTAGATCTATATCCTCAAAATTCGTATATGTAGCAGATGTAGACGTGTTTATTGAACTGGTGACTATTCATTATTTCTGTAAATTTTTCATACATGTAGTACGCACATTTATGAGGCGCAGATTATCTCTAAATTAACATATCTATGGGCCTAGTTTTATATGGTCTTTTATTTATTAATGTTCCTAATGTAGCATACATCTTCCATTCGTTATTGCACCTACTGTAGGACAGACTTGCATTCAGTCTTGTGCTTGACGCAGATTCTTTACTTTATTTACTTCTGTGTCTGGAGCAGACGCCCATGTATATGTGTGCTTAAGGCTGCGGCCCCGCTAGCGCTGACCGCGCGCATGCTTGAGAGCGGTGACGTCACCAGCTCTCCATGCATGAGTGCCGGGTGTCCTTGCTATTTCGGAAGCGCGCGCAGGGGGACGTTGCTGGCAGGTTGAGCGCGCTCGAAAGTTAATTTTTTCGTTTAGCCAAGTGTGGCTGAGCAGGGAATTACATATATAGATATATGTAAGTAAAAGCGGCAAGCGCCGCGCGCTCAGCGCTAGCAGGAATGCAGCCTAATACAGATTCTGATCTATTTATTTGCCAGGGGCAAATATTTATTTATTCCTTTCTTTCATGTGCCCGGCGCTGGTTCTCTCTCATGTGCCTGTGCAGACTAACTACTAAATTATGCAAGAGGATAGGACCAAGTGTTTCTGTAAATTGGAATTTTCTCCTATAATGGTAAAGAATGGTGTTATTTCACCACTACTTAGAAAAACATAAGACCATCCGTTTTTCTTCTGTGGACTAACATGGTACCATCCTCAACTTAATTGCCAACTAGAGGCTCTGTGCTGTGCAAAGTATCAACCTGAGGTTTAAACAATGAATATTATTTTATTAGATACAACAGTAATTTCCTTTAGCTCCAGGCGACCCTCCCCTTAAATGAGAGGCATTGCCACATCAATGTTGCTTATAGCAGACACTTTGAGAAACCATGGGTTTCTCGAATGAAAGAATAGAGAATGAAACAATTATTTTCTTCTTTATAGTATTGTTACTGAAGGCACAGGTTTGAGACAGAATATGCAAGCAGCTACCACCTGTAATATGTATGTGCAGGTGACTGCGTCTGTCGTGGACTGTTGATCAGTATCAGAATACTAAGTTTATTAACTGATCATTATGTTAATAAAGTTTTATAGTAAACCCCCTCGTCCATGTCAATGTTGGCTTCTGGATAATATTTAGATAAAGTGGATGTGGTTATATTGTTCTACATTACAAAATCCTTATCCTACTTGTAATGTATCAGTGTTCAGATAAGCCGGACATTTGAGGTAACCCTCAGACAATTTTTGGTGTGAAATGATTACATTAAATGAGTAACTGCAATGGTAATCCTGAGGTTTCCTAATCTACGTTTCTGCAATTTTTATCTTTCTTTCCCTTGCACAGAATGTAGGTGAAGGTGAGAATCCATATAAAGAAATATCTTCCACTGGAGTAGACGGGTCACTAAACAATATTGTATATTTCTCCTATGTCCCATTTTGTGTAAATAGTCTAGCTCTTTACTGTGATTTTGCCATTACCATCGGTTTTGTTACAAATATTGTCTCGCAATGAAGAGTGTAATAACTCCAGTGACCTTTTACCTGCATTCTGTATTTTACTGTTTGCATATGTATTATATGGCTCTTTCCATTGCCTACATATTTTACTTTAACACTTTCCTCCTGAAAGTATATATTTTTAAAAAGATTTCTTCACCATATTATCAGACCGTTAGAAAAAAAAAGTTTATTTTTTTAAGTGAATTTTAAACGGTGTTTTTTTTTTGTAACATAAATTGATCCCAAATCGTAACCGCTCCCACTTTGTGACATTGCTGGACCCCAAGGAACCTTATTAGGGAAGCCATTTCCTACAGTACGTCGCTGGAGTCTGTATGGGAAAACGGCGGCGTGCCGACTGGTGGGATGCAACAACTAGGAATAAATAGTAGAGGATGTCAGGAGAAACACACTACTGCACGCGTTGGGTCCTTTAAAATAAAAATGAACGTAAAATCACAAATTTGAGATTACCAATCTGCTCCGCATTGAGCCAATATCAAGGTAGCTCAATTTTGGTTGAACTGCACATTTAAACATTGGCAATATTCTATTGCCAAATCGCCACTGGTATGTTTGTGAGGCTGTAATTTATCTATTTTGTAAAATACTTTACTATGTATGTATGTATGTATGTGCAATACGATACCGTTTGAAGACGAATATCAGGCAGCACTCCAGGTAAGTGGTCAAAAGAATATTGTATTAACAAGACATCTTATCCAACGTTTCGGTCCTCGTGCGGGACCTTTCTCACCTTGAGAAAGGTCCCGCACAAGGACCGAAACGTTGGATAAGTTGTCTTGTTAATACAATATTCTTTTGACCACTTACCTGGAGTGCTGCCTCTGATATTCGTCTTCAAACGGTATCGTATTGCCTAATTGTACCCACATTATTGATTCAAGCAGACGGAGCGCCTATTGTTCTTTACTATCGTGTGTGTGTGTGTGTGTGTGTGTGTGTGTGTGTGTGTGTGTGTGTGTGTGTGTGTGTGTGTGTGTGTGTGTGTGTGTGTGTGTGTGTGTGTGTGTGTGTGTGTGTGTGTGTGTGATCCATATTGAACAGTTTATTTTATCAGTCTTTTCTTCTTCACTTATCTTCCTTTATTGGTTTTCTGGCAAATGAAGATATATTGGGTATTTCTTTACATCTTAAGTATGTGTTTGGAATTATCCTATATTCTTTCCCTATCTTTGCTTAATTCTCATACTACTTGCATCCAATGGCATTGATGGTCTATTGCAGGGGTGGCCAACTCCAGTCCTCAAGAGCCACCAACAGGTTAGGTTTTAAGGATATCCCTGCTTTCGCACAGGTGGCTCTGTAATTTTGAGGGTGAGAGGGGAGAGAAAATGTATATTCTTGCCACAACAGACACCTAGAAAATTTACCGGGTCCACTCTTCGAAGTGGGAGGTCAACAATAAGAAATATGAGGGGCTACAGACCTGGTAGAGGATTCGCCAGGTCAACGTCTTTGAGATACCCAAGACAATGCGGTCCCTCGTTCAGGGGCCTGGGCAAGTTTGCGTAAGGTCATTGATCCCAGTCACCTTCATTTGGAGAGTTAATCACTTCCAAGATAAGGGCACTCAATCAATTACGGATGCCTGGATATGCAAAGATTAATTCTTGGAATTCAAAATGGCACCTCGAAAAAGCAATTTTCTTACGTCAAGATTTCCGAAGAATAAGGAAGCCGTCTAAGCAGGCTGTTGACAGACAAGTGAAAAGGTGCAAGATAAGCCGGTGCTAGTGAATAATAAGTGGTGACTTAATGTAAATTTGTAATGCAGCTCAAACCCCTAAAAAGAACAACCTCAAGGTTCGAGTGATCTATGTAAATGTGAAAATAAGGAGTGCAATGTGGTTCATATAAAGGTGAAATATGGAATATATGTGGTATACAATACGTGTAAAAAAAAATGAGGAAGTTAAACCATAAATAATGTTCTGTTCTCTTTTTAAAACGATTGACTCATGAATAGCAAGCAGGCGTCTTCCTCCAGGGTCTCCTAGACGGAGAAAAAAGAGAAAAACCAATGGTGTACAGTAGATAGTACAGCTAGATTTATGACATGTAGATTTTCAATAATCCACACACTCACAGTTTGAAAAATTCAAAAGGACAATGTACAGGGTTCTTTTGGGGGTCTTGTCTGGCAGGTCCTTGTCCAGTCTGCGATCTTGTGTGCCGATCTCCCTCCTCGTGGCTCTGGGGAACGCCGGCACACTCGCCCGCTGCTCACTTTTCCTTTATCGATTTGCTTACCCAAGATTTAGAGACCTCTAGTTGTGATTTTAAGATTCGTAAAGACAATTTGAACCAACATGAAAAACTGGCTTTGGTTCAGTTGGAAAATAACGAATCTATAGTGATTAAACCTGCCGATAAAGGTGGAGGTATAGTGGTTATGGATAAAGACTATTATCACTTACCTCACCCTATCCGTGGATCCCACTGCTCATTTTCTTGCTGAACTTACCTCATTACTCGATCATGGGTTGGCCAATTTAGCCATTTCGAAGGACGAATATGATTTTTTACACACTATTCATCCCCGTATCCCCTTCTATACCATTCCCAAAATTCACAAGAATTTACATACTCCACCAGGTAGACCCATCATATCTGGAATTGGTTCACTTACCTCTAATTTATCCCAATTTATTGATTATTATTTGCAATCTCATGTTTTACGTCTAAAGTCCTATCTGCGTGATACCACCTACGTGCTTCAAGCATTGCGCGATTTGGAGTGGCAGCCGGGATGTGTGGGTCACCGCTGACGTAACATCCCTGTATACGGTGATTGACCATACCCTTGGTTGTCTAGCCATACGCCACACGCTAGATATGGACAATAGTATGTCACCAGTTTTAAAAGATTTCATTATAGATTCCATTCATTTTATTCTTACACATAATAATTTTTCGTTTAATTCTAAGTTTTATTTGCAGATCTGTGGCTTGGCCATGGGAACCAGGTTTGCACCAAGTTATGCCAACTTATTTATGGGGCAATGGGAGGAGAGTTTTATTTGGAACAATTGCCCCCTTGGTGCAAACCTGGTGCTCTGGCTTCGCTACATAGATGACATTTTGTTTGTGTGGCACGGCAGTATTGACTCATTAAATCATTTTATTTCTTATCTCAATAACAATCAGATGAATCTTAAATTCACTTGTCATTTTGATTCTAGTTCGATTGATTTTTTTGGACTTAAATATTAGTTCTGTAGATATTTGTATACACACAAACATACTTCAAGTCTGTGCAGGCCAACAATTATGTGTTGGCCAATAGTCAGCACAAACCTCAGTGGTTGCGCAATATCCCTAAGGGCCAGTTCATCCGCCAGAGGCGCAACTGCTCAAGTGATGAGGTGTTTGCGTCTCAGGCGAGTGAACTTAAAAATACATTTTTGAATAGGCAGTACCCCGAAGAGTTGCTCTCCCAGACCCTGTTGCAAGTACAGGATATTGAGAGGGCTGGCCTTCTTGAGTACAAAAAAGGTAGGGTTGATACCAAAACAGAAAAACACTGTGTCTTTCATTCTGTGACTGTCACTCTGTGTTTGTTATTTATTTATTACAGTGCCCCTGCGGGCTACAATACGTTGGCCGCACGGGGAGGGCCTACCAGAGACTCATTTACGAACATGTGTACAACATAAGGAAAGGGTTAACTACACACAGTGTATCACACCATTTTTTGATCCATCACCAGCAAAACCCTAAAGGCCTCAAATGCCTAGCAATTGAAATGTATCCGGGCAATTGGAGAGGAGGAGATAAAATCAATGGCATTAGTAAACGTGAGTCATATTGGATATATGAACTTAAAACATTATCTCCCAATGGTCTCAATATCGAATTTGACCTATCAGCTTTTTTGGCCAAGTAATTTATTACTATATATTCTAATATTATGTGCCTTACACATAAACACCCAACTCCTTTTTTGCTGTTTGCTGGTATTGACAGTCTTAGTATTTTGAGCTCTGAGTAGTGTATTCCTACATTCACTTTTAGTACTGTGCCTTTAAGATAGGGTCTGTTGAGGTCTCTACTTTATTTGTGTTTTTTATTGTCATGTTTTACTTTCATATATGTATTTGTTTAATTAGTTTTATGTAGTTCGCTATCACTGTTAAGATTGACTTGTTGTTTGTTACACTGTTTTGCCATTGTTTTATGTAATGTTTTAATTGGTGCTATGGTATATATATGCAAGCACTTTGTACTCCCATCATGCCCCTGACGAAGTGACTGACGTCACGAAACGCATAGGGTGGTTTCTTTCTGGCTGGGACTTTGTACATCCTCCTCCGATAGCCCACTGTCCCCTTCAGACTTTGCCTTAGCTCTCAGAGTTCCATTTCCATCCCGGGCGCTCCCCCTGCCCTCGTGCTGTGGTGTGACGTCACCAGCCTATCGCGCGACTCTTGGGTCTGCGTGAGTTGCTCCGGTGATTCCTCTGTCAGCGTGTGGTCCCGGCTCTCCCCTGTGGTACTCCTCACACACCTGAAGGTCTGCGTGTGTGGCAGCAGTGGCCGTCCCGGCAGCGTGGATCTTTGGAGGCTGTGCTACTATCATCCATTGCCTAGGCTCCGGTCTGAATCAAAGGACAGCTGTGCTACGGGTTTATATCTTTCAGCTTTGCTGTAAGTAGGATTTTAATTTTACTCCTACCGGATGACATAGCTTTAATAGCGTCTCTAGCCCAACATACATGTGTTTGTTTTATTTATATATTTTTATTCACTTGCATTAAATTTGTAATTATTTCCTTGCCAATCTTTTCAGTGTTTATTTGTTTATTGTTTTGTTATTTAGTTGCACTATGATCTTTTTCTTTTGTCTTTTTTGTTTTTGTCTTACTTGTTTGTTTGTCCTTCCATGAGACTTCATTGAAGATTCCCCCCCCCCCCCCCAGGATTTCTCTCCATTTATATCAGACTTTACATTTGGTCAGGTTTTATTATTTCCTTTTGGAGGCGCCGGTATTTTGTTTTTATTGTCTGTATTGGTTTGTGTCAACCTTTTTGCCTAGGCAGCCCCCACTTTAAGTTTAAAGTGTATTATATTTATGTTTGTCACATTAGTGTCACTATTTCTATATTTATAGCATTAGCGCTGTTTCCACTGCTCTTCCCTTTTAACTACGACCAGTACTCTAATTCTTCTCTAAGGTTATAATTTTTTCATTTAAACCAGGAAATATTACCTTCATCCAGCTCGAAGCCAGCAAATCATAAATAGCAACTTCTGCATTCCTTGGATGTTGTAAGGTGTCTCGACATACCTTGCCATAACGAAACATTCAAGAGTTCAGAAAGTCTCTTCATTCTCCCCTCAGGGAAAGGAGTCAAGCCGCCTCAAAGCTGCCATCAGTCATTGAATTGTTTCATGCATTAAGAAAGCGTATGCTGTGCAAGGCAAGCAGCCTCTAGAAGGTTTATGGGCTAATTCTACCAGATCTATGGCTACATCCTGGGTAGCTGAAGCTTGAGTGTCTCCTCTGGAGCTATGCAGGGCGGCGCTATGGGCAGCTATACATACTCTTATTAAGTTATATTATTTGCATGTAGAAAACTTGGCTGATGCATGCTTTGGCAATAAACTACATCTGACTGTTGTTCTTACAAAAACTTATGAATTTATGCAGTATCAGTATGTTGTATGACTGTATGTTCACCCACCCTATTTGTTACTGCTTGGGCATGTTCCTTTGGGGCCCACTGCCATGGATATGCTCATGTTCAATGGCAGTGGGCACCAATCGCCCGACCCTAAACTTAGGTTCTTAAAATTACCTGCGAGGAGGTGTGTCCATATATAGGGTCTCCTACATGTGCAAGTCTTTAAACTGTCCTAGCCCAGCTGGTAGTTGGAACTTAACCCATTGTTGCCCACCGCCATGGAACATTATTCATGGAAAGAAAATTACAGTAAGCTTGTGAAACAATTTTCGATGGTTGAGTTTTGGATCCGTGAAACTGTTCTTTTCCTTTTTGAACTTTCTTTGGACTGTATATTCATTGCATTTTTAAAGTGTGTGTGTGTGTGTGTGTGTGTGTGTGTGTGTCGTGTCCCCAACAATGTTGTCAAACCTGATGAAACCATTTTTTTCTGGATTTATTTGTGTGTTCTAATATAGATAAGCTGCAAAACAAGCGGTTATAGCTGCCCTATTACCCACTGATGATTTATTAAATCAGTCATTAAGCTTCAAGCTGAAGTAATAAATTGAAGATTCGGTTCCAAACTTTAGTCAATAGGAGTCAGACAGGGCACTTCTTTCCTGCTCTCTAGCACAGACCTATATAATGGTTACACCTGGTTAATGCCGTACAGGACATTAATAAAAATACAGCGCTTGTTAGATAAGTATAGTTGGTACCTATAACTATATAGCACAAAAGCTATGTGCCAGCCACATTTTTAATAAGCCTGTAGAAATTATTTTACATAAACATTTCTCCGATACAGAAAACGATCAAATACTTTCACAATGAGGCATGTGGCAGGTATGCAGAATAATGCATTAGAGTATAAAGGATTGTTACTGAAGTCCGGAAAAGCAGACGGCGTGAGCCCTGTTGGATGACTAAAGAGGAGAAAGTGGAGTGCATTGCTTGTTCAGTACAGAGTAACATTGCACGTTAGGCATAGCGTGCAAAGGTGAGCCTGGCAGAGCAAAGCGCCCACTGGCTCTCCCCCTTGTTGGCAGCCCACAAGTACCCACACTACTAAAAACATCTGCCACCAGCATCCCCCTGCTCAACACATTGGCCCACTAGTCTGGGGGAGGAGAGGGGGGCATTGTCATCCTCTGTAAAGGTCATGAAGATGGTATTACTTGTTGACTGTTCAGAAATATGGGTTTATGAAGCTAACCCTCAAAATCTGATCGAGACACTGTGCTAAGCATGTAGTTGCCAACGGAGAGGGGTACTTCATTGTTACCCTTTGTGATTATTAAGAGTTTTGAAATTATAAAGTAACCCCAAAGATTAAAAGTGAGTCCATCTTAACATAAGTTGTGCGGTTTCTAATTGTATTTTAGAAACGCACATGATGAATGAAGAAATGTTTTTTGTGGGGAAGCGGTCATGTGTCGAGCTTACTATATATTGGTACCATGGATTTGGGGGCACATGGGTTCTCCATATTGTTTTAACCCATAATAATAATAATAAAAAAAAGCTGTGTGTGCTGTGCACGCGCATAGTAAGTGAAACTTCTTTGACTTTTGTCACAGAAATTGTATTTGTATTGGTGATGTTTTAATTAAAAATCAAAATACAATTTCATTGACAAAACGCAAATAAATTTGATTTATAATGCGCGTGCTCGGCACACATCCCCTGTATTAGCTATTTGCACTAAGTGTGAATTCCTTGTGTGTGTGTCAGTCAGTCAGTGTGTGTATGGGTATGTGTGTCAGTGTGTGTGTGTGTATGTATGTCAGTCAGTCAGTGTGTGTGTGTCAGTCAGTGACACACACACACACACACACACACACACACACACACATACACTGACACACACATACACTGACACACACATACACAGTGTGTGTGTGTGTCAGTCAGTGTGTGTATGGGTATGTGTGTCAGTGTGTGTGTGTGTATGTATGTCAGTCAGTCAGTGTGTGTGTGTCAGTCAGTGACACACACACACACACACACACACACACACACACACACACACATACACTGACACACACATACACTGACACACACATACACTGACACACACATACACAGTGTGTGTGTGTGTGTGTGTCAGTCAGTGTGTGTGTGTCAGTCAGTGTGTGAGTGTGTGTGGGTCAGTCAGTGTGTGTGTGTGTGTGTCAGTGTGTGTCCTGCTGCAGCCAGGGGCGTGGTGTAACATTGCGCACCACCTCTCTCCCCGCCCCCCCCTTACGCAAATTCTGCACACACCCCCCCCCCCCGCACGCAAATTCTGCGCACACCCCCCTCGCACGCAAATTCTGCACACACACCCCCTGCGGGGTACATGCGCCCGGCACGGGCATGAGTGACCGAGCCCCTGTGCCGCGCGGGTTGCGCCCGGGTTTGCGCCGTGTGCCAGTGGAGGGCTGAATGGCGCCGCTGCCAATGGGAGTTAGGAGCGCTGCCAGCCGCTTCTGCGCATGTGTGGCGTCCGTCAGCGGCGCCATCACAACTGCGCATGCGCGGCATGACAGCGGCCGTGGAACAGTTAGGCCGTTAGGAGCGGCGGCTATCGCCGCCGCATATGTCATATGTCAGCAGCCGGGTGTGTGGGGGGGTGTGGGCGTGGGGGGTGCGGCGGCGATTAGGAGCAGCGCCGGCAGCCGCTGCCGCCGCATGCGACGGGACGTGTGAGCGGAGCGGCATCCATTACGTGACGTCACTTCCGTTTCACATTTCGCCCCCCATCTATCCAGTTTTGTCCCATCAGTTTATATATCACCATCTCTAATACACATTTTTATTCTAGCTATAGAGAGTGCTGATAACTCTTTACCATGTGTGTGTGTGTGTGTGTGTGTGTGTGTGTGTGTGTAATACAAAATGTATGTTTTAGTCATCCCTTGGAAACTTTGTCTAGAGAATTATTATTAAGTTTGCTTCACTTCCGAGACACTGGTGCCACAAATTACTTATAATATGCAATGTGTGTATAATCTTTAACCAGTCAGAGAGCAGGGATTTCAATAATGCCCGGAATTTACCAGCTTTAGCCTATAATAAATATTAACATGAATATTGCATTTGCAGATTCAGCATTTTTTACCTTTCGGGAGCCAGACTGCGAGCCAAGAGGATCACCTGCCTGTGAATCCATAATTTCACTCAATACGGAAAAAATTCTGGTGCGACATTTTCTTTTTCTTTTGTCATTTCATTCATTGTGTGTGAAATTATGCTTCCGTGAGAACAGTCAACATTGTCAAGGGTCAAAAAAATGAGACGACAATTTTTTTTTGTTTTTTTTTAACAAAATGAGACTAAACATTTGTAGTGCAGTGTCAATTTTGCCAAGTCACTCGCCATTCACTCTCCAGGGCAGGGATTTATTTTCCTTTTGCTGCACTTATTGGAGTGTATTATTATAAATTCTCGTTAATAAAATGATGTAGAGGGTATGACATTCACATTTTCCCCTTCATTCCTACTTGCACCTAATCATCATGTGCTTGTCCATTTAACTGCTAAAGTGAGGAGGCGAATGCACATTTTTCATATATTCTCTGCCCTGGGTGGCATGGCACCCAAGAATTTGGCACCCTAAATTCAGAGATACCTTGTGATAAAGTACAAATGAACAATGTTCTAATAAAATGTCTTTTAAATGTATTGGCGTTTTTGGTCACGCACGAGAGCATTGCCTGGCTTTGTTTGCTCTGACTGTAACGGCTCTGACCTTTAAACATTATGAATTAATCCATGGCTGGCCGAGCTTGGAACCCACTTAAATTAGATCTTGTATTAGAGATTCAGAAGATCTCTTTGGCAGGCGTTAGGCTGAGGACCCACTGAGGTCGGCGGCACAGATTGGATCCCAGCAGCCAATCTGAAGACAGGTAGTGTTAACCAATGGGAGCACATATTTTTGTGTTTGTGTGATGGCGTCCCCCCTCCCCCCACACGTCATGGCCGCGCCCACCCGACACGTTTTGGCCACGCCCCCCCCTCCCCCGCGCAAAAAAAGTTCGCGGTGCAGTGACTTGCACACGCCGCCGGCAAGCAAGGCGGCCGTGCGGGCGCGTGCAGCAGGGCCTTAGCCTTATCCAGACAACATAATAGCTGCTTCCTTTATTTCAGAACCAAGCAAAGTCTCTGGCTGAGCAGAAAAAGTTTCCATTTATCACGGATGATGACGACACGAATGAGGAGTTGGGTGAGTTAAACTGTGTGAAGTTTTATGACTGCGGTGAGCGTTTTATCTCACAAAGAGGGGAAAAAAGGAAAAAACAAGAAAAAATGAAGT